>NW_020954557.1:599490-800968 GCF_900497805.2 Vombatus ursinus
ACACACACACACACACACACACACACACACACACACACACACACACATTCTCTTGTGAAGTATACCCACATCAATGAGATCAAAAATCCATTTGGGTATTTGCATAGCTATTTGTGATGTAAAGGAGTCCTATTGTGAATTACAAATTTTAATTAACACAACTGATTTTACTTGTATATATTTACCATGAATGCTTTAATTATCCAGCATTTTGAGGGACTTTGGAATCCTGGTTCTTAAAATAAATGTCTGTTAACTGAGAGTTAATTCATGTTTTCCCAAGAGGTTTCCCTTTAATTTTAAAACTTGTTTGGAATTATGGGGTTGGCGTTCCCCAGTAGAAAGGAGCCTGTCTGTTCAAATAATCAAAACAGTTTATATCTCATGGAGATGTCAGAATCTTCCCTATCTTGAAGACTAGAAACTTTGAAAGGGCAGTAGTTTGTAAGTATAAATTTGAAAAGATTATCTGTACATGGATCCAAAAAGACTAATCCCATTGCCAGAACCTTCCTTTTGGTAACTGAGCTGATGTAAGCAGCTAGGTACATTAACAGCTGTATTTGTTACTAGATTGAAGATTCATATTAGACAAATAACAAAAATGTAGGTTTTTAGAACTATCCAAACAAGATAATAAATTATCCAAATTCTATTCTGTATTCCACAATGAGCACCATTAAAATACTATATGATATCTCATGATGGCAGAGGTGCCTCCATTACAGTATTGACCATTTTAAGGTGTTTTTTTAAATGAACTTTACCAATTTGTTTGGTGTGAGGTGAAACTTTAGCATTGTTTTAACTTGTTTTTCTCTCCTTAGTGATTTAAGAAATTGCATAGTTTGCATTTACCCTTTGAAAGCAGTTTGTTTATATCCTTTGACCATTTATGTATTAGGAAATGACTCTTAATCCATGGCAGTTTCCTATATATCTTAGAATTCAAATTTTTATTACAGGTAATTGATTCAATAATTTTTCCCAATTTGATAGGTTTTCTTAATCTAATTGCCTTTATTTTGCTTATGCAGAAGCTTTTTCAGTTTTGCATGATTGAAATTTCCTGTTTTGTCTTTTGTCATCACTCCTATAATTTGTTTAGTTATGAAGTCTATCTATAACCATAGCTGTAAAAGGCAACATTTATCCCTATTGTTCTACTGTTCTGTACCACGGTCAGACCATAACTAGGGGATTATTTCAGTGCTGAGCACCACATTTTGTTCAAGGGCATTGTTGAGAAGCTCATTTTGAGGTGGGCAACCAGCATAGGGTCTCAAGATCAGGCCATTTGAAGATAAGTTGATGGAAAAGAAATTGTTTTCTCAATAATACTTATTGTTGTTGGCACCATATGAGCCAAAACTGGGAGCAAAAGGCAGAAGTTGGAGAGAGGTAGATTTAAGTTCAAGTAACGAAATATTTTCTCTGAGTTAGAGCTGACTAGAAGTGAAATGGGAAGCCTTAGTTTTAGAGTGTTTTCTTTTACCAGAAGTTTTCAGACAGTGGTTAAATTACCATTTTATGGAATGTTGTGGAGGCAGATCTTGCTTATCAAGAACTTTGTGAGGTCTTTCCTGATCCTCTTGTTTGTTAGTACTCTTTCACCAGCAAAATATTTTATATTTATAGTGTATGTTTTGTTTTTTTTACCCGTTTTATGTTGTTTCTCCCTACTAGAATCTAGTTTTGTTGAGAGCAAGGACTGCAACATTTTTGTCTTTTTTATTCCAGTTCTTGGCATGCAAAAATGTTTGTTGAATTGAATTGAAGATTGGTTTACATTAGATGATCTTAGAGGTTCATTACACCTCTGAGGTTCTGTGATCTTTATATGAAGTAAGATCCCGATCTAAACTTTTTTTTTGTTACTGAAAAACTTTGTTATAGGTGGAGTGGGCTAGTTGGATGTAGTTTAGATGGTTCCACCTTTGTTGGCAGCATCATCATAGGGTGGAGCAAGTCGGATATAGGTCGTCTTCTCTCCATCAGGCTGGGTCAGTGCATTAACCTTGGCCACATCGATTTCATACAACTTCTTTACTGTCTGTGTGATCTGATGCTTGTTTGCCTTGATGTTTGCAATAAAGAGCAGGGTGTTGCTATCTTCACCTTTCTTCATAGCAGAAGCTGCTCTCAGGACATATTGCCTATGGATTTAGAATTCGATCTAAGTTGTGATTTTACAAGCTTGATTATTTCGTTTCCACTTCAGGTTTTCCTAAAACAAAAAATTTAAAGAAGGGCCTATTTGTGCTGTCACTCTGAAAAATCATAGCTTGTGAAGGGAGGCAGCAGAATCAGCAATAGCAAACCACAGCCATTAACAGAGGCATACACAGCCTTACATGCTTCATCATGCTCCTGAATTACCACGACAAGGTTTAACTACATTTAATATACTATGTGTGAGATATCAGTGAAGTACATGCTATGATTTTAAAAGATTTCCATTGAAATTGATTACAATTTTTAAAGATCTGGTCCATATCTTATAAGTAAATCTAATTCTGTTTAATATTTCATTTCCTGACAATTTGGAGTAAAAGACTACTATCATAAAATATATTGTTAAAATATCCTGCAATTTGTACTTTTAAATAGTTAGACATTTTTAAAACTAGTTTAGAAGCTAAGATAAACATGTAAAAGTCAACTATTGTTTAATCTCTTATTCTTATTTAAGACAGTGGTAGAAGAGATGTCACTAGATCAGTGTATGAATATTTAGACATTATAATAGTTTAACATCAGACATAATTTTAGGGGACGATATTTAAGATAGTTCAGAAAAGAGAGAAATCACTTCAGGTTGAAGTCAGGGAAACTTCATGGAAGAGGTGTGATCAAACATTGTTTAGTGTTGCACACTGAAACAGTACTTTCAACAGTAACAAAAATTTCATATCTGATAGTATTTTGAAATGAAGCCAGAAAGGTAGGTTAGAGCCAGATTGTGGAGGGCCCTAAATAAGAGGGGCTCAGCTTAAAATTGAATTTATGGGCAGCTATTAAAGATTTTTAAAAACAGGAATGATTATTGATGGCAAACAAGCTTTCATAGTACCTGGCCTGTAGTAAGCACTCAGCAAATACTTATTGAACTAAAATTTTTTTAGAGGAAGAAAAATTTTAGTATTGGTTTTAGGGGAAATAATTAATTTGGTCTATTTGTTTTTCTGCCTTCTAAAGCCAGCCCAAAGAATTATTACCATTATTTGAATTGTTATTAGTATTTAGAACTTTGACCTTACAATTGGTTTTGAATAGTCTTAAGTTTTTTGTTTTTGTTTTTCAATTCCTTACTTCAGTTACTTAGTTCCTTTCCATTTGTTTGGAGATCCAAATTTGACTTAATTAAATAAGGTAGAACGAATAGCATTTGTTTCTTTTGTCTAAACATATGCCTCTAAAAATCATATAGGATATAGGTACAATGACCAATAGAGAATTTACAAAAAAAAAAAATTGAAGAAGCCAAAACTTTGAAGAGTTGGGTTAAGACATCTTGAAATGACCAAATATGATATTAATTTTTGCTAAATGCAACAATAACATAAGCTACCTTTTGTCAGAGACAAAGAATTTAAAAGCTATAAGGGAATTTAATGACTATTTAGCTAAATGCTTCGGTTTTAAAGATGAGGAAACTGAGAGAAGCTAAAGTGTTTTGCCCAAATCATACGGCTAAATAAAGGTAGATCCAGGTCTACTGTTACTCCCCCCACCCCTCCACAGAGTCCAATACTAGCTTTATTGAACCAGTTGCCCCTTGGGAAACAGTGCAGACAGGTGAATAAAATTAAAATAATTTGAGTAGTGTATTACATGCTGTCATTTTAAAAGAATTAAGTAGGCCTGTTTTTAAATTGGGCCAACCAATACGCTCTCATAAATCTTCTGACTGTAAATGATAGAAACTTGATAGTAATTAGGGCTTTAAAAATTCATGAGTATATTGAGTAAAAAGGCATTTGCTAATTTTTAAAAATTCAATTTATTTAATTTATAGGTTCACAAACTTGGTGTTACCCTCAACTTTCATTCACCTCGCATTTCCAATCAGTTGCTAAATTTTGTCATGTCTATGTCTCCTCACTTCTTATAACCAGTAGCCTAATTCCAACCCTCTTACCTCTCACTTGTTCTTATTCCAGAGAAAGCCAGGGGTGAAATCCAGGTTTCTGATGGAGTAGAGATGCTTAGAGAGTAGGGCTGTGGTGACGAGACCATAAAAAAGAAATGCAGTAGCTTAGTCTTCTTTCAAAATAAAGGAAAAGTTTGAGGGGAGAAGAGAGGTAAGAAGCCACCTTTGATAAAGAAAATAAGTACTTTAAACATGGTATTTTTAAAGGAACTATTGTGTTGTGAACACACACAGCTTTTTAAAGGTTTGGCAATACAAATGAAGCTGGAATTGAATCTAGGATAGTATTAAAAGCTTACCTTGATCTGAGAATCCTTCTTGGAATGTTTACTGAATTAAGTGGTAGAATCACTTTTTGCCTTTTAAGCATTAAATAACTTTGAGAATTGTATCTCTGCCCTCTAATAGTTAATAGAATAGAGGTTTTTTTTTTAAAAAAAATAGCTTATTTTGCCAAAATGTCACATTTTAAACGTGTCTCTCTTGGTTGAGGACGGTGCGGCTGCATTAATGTTTGAGCTGCTTGACAGTTAGTGTGATGCTGGATAAAGTATCACATGTAAATCATTTTCTGTGGCTAGAGAATAAAACATTGACAACAATTTTTACTAAATTTATCTTTGAATGCTAGAGTCTGAAACGTGTCCATTGAAAATTTTCCTTGAGGAAAGCTTTGCAATTTAATGGAATTATGACTAGGTAGTTTAATTTTGCCTACTAAATTCATCAGTATTAGATTATAAGTATTGCTGGCAAATATAGATGACATTTTAAATTAATTTTTTTTGTTTAAAGCATTGTGAAAAAATAGTCAAGTTTCATTTTAAAGTCAGAGCTCTAGTATGCTACTGTTGCATTAATTTCAATTCTAGTGATGTTTATACCTTTAAAATACTATCTCATATTAATTACTTTATATTAGGCTTTCAAAGCATTTGATAGTGTAAAACATTTTCATAAGAAATTTAGATTTCTATAGAGTTCCATTTTGCAGACTTCTTTCAAGGCATTGGGTCTATTAAAAAAGCTTATTTCCTTTATAAAAACAAAGCATCAATATGATAACAACTTACATTTATATAGCTCATTAAAATTTCAGAGGTTCTTCTCTCAAAACAAATCTATGAGGCAGCTAGTGAAAATATTATTATTCCCATAGTCCAGGTGAATAAACTGAGGTGCAAAGAGGATAAATGATTTTGCAAGGGTCATATAGTTATTGTGTATCAGAATTGAATGCAAGTCCAGTTCATTTTCCTTTGAATCACAGTGCCCCCCGATTGAAAATTTTTAACATAAATTACCTTAAGGAGGAAGCATGGGATGGTGACTTTGGAGCCCAATGACTACTCTCTCCTATTCCTTCTAATTCCTTGCTCCCTGCATGACCTTACCCAAGTCAGTCTCCCTGCTTCCTCATCTACAAAATGGTGGGGGTAGAAGAACAGAAGTTGTGGTGAATATTGAACCAGGTGACCCTTTTCTGGTATATATTTGTGACCCTGTGGTATATAATACCTGATTATAAATTACTTTTACTCCTTTCATGTTTATTAGGTATGTTTGCCTTCTAACAAGTAGAAATACTTTCTTTTAGAAATGAACAGTAATTTTTTTAGTCTAATTCTGAGACATTTCTGCCCCTTAAATACCAGTAACCTTGTTTCACTCCAAAGTCTAGCCCTCCCTAACTTCTCAAACTTATCTGAGGCCCAGAATCAAGAGATTGGAAATGTGGTGGGCCAACTTATGAGGGACAAATGGGGACATACATAAAGGATTCTAGACTCCTACAAGTAGTGGGCTGCCCCAGGAGGAAGAAATCCTGTTCAATACCTAATAGTTCTTCACTGCGTAATCTGTACCAAGAGAGCAGAAGTGGGGAAAAGGAATAATAGATAGTAGAGGATGGGAGGCAGCAAGTCCTGAGTGATTGCCAGAGAGCTAATAACTTTTTGGGAATGCCTCTGACTCCTTCATCCTTGGGACTTTGCTTTCCCTCAAAGCTTTTTCTCCCATACAGCTTAAACTTTCCTGGAAAATGGATTTGGTGGTGAGTTTAGGGCCAGGATATACTAGGAAGGACCCAGTATTCAAGGTTTTCCCCCTTTGCTTCTTATCTTCAGTAATGATGTTCAGGAACTTCTGTACTAGACTAGATCTACTACCCTCTTCCCCCTCCTTTAACACACCCTTCCTCCCCCAACCACTAATTTTGGGCCTCTTTTTTTCTCTGTACATAATCAAAGCAATAAGGTGCACAAGGTTGGTCTCAAAGGTCCTTTCTAGTTCCAGCAGTCTGTGAGTTAATGAGATTTGGACATCTTCTTAACTACATCGTAGATCAATCTCAATTTCAAGATTTGAATGAACCTTCCTCTGTGATCTTGGGCAGGTTACTTCTCCTCCCTGAGGCCTCAGTTTCTTACTCTGTCAATTCAAGGAGATAACCCACATGATCCCTAAGAGTTCTCTCTTCCCTAGACGCATCTATCTGTAAGAATACCACTCTCCCTCTAACCCCCAAATCATACTTCTTGGATACCAAATGTCAAGAAACAACTGACCAGACCAGATTGTTATAAAGTTATTCTCAAATGAATTTTTTTAATACCATTGATTTGCTTATTCCCTCCAGTGATGCTAATTGTAAGCCATCCATGCCAGCTCATGTATTCCCATAAGTTCACCATGTTGGGGGGGGTAGGAGGTGGGAATCTGTGAAACATGTTGGAGGCATTTCTTGATTTCTCCTGCCATCATGAGTACCTAGGCTGATAATAATGGGTAACGTACTACACAAATGACATTGACACCATTTATAATAAGTTGTTACAGAAGTTTAACAAATGTAAATTAGAGGCCAAAACAAGGAGACCAAAACTTCTTGTAGAGCTTTGTAATCAGCAAACAGTTGAATTGCTTGCCAAGCTGAAAGATGGTGGCCAAAGGCAACACCACATATTCTTGTTTATACATTTTTTAAAGAAAAATGATGGATTTTCATCAGTAGTATTTTCCCTACAAAGTAGAGAGGAGTAGTAGATAGTAAAAACAACTTGAAGAAAGCTTGGCAGGAAATCCAATTAAGAAAAGTCAAACTGAGAACATTTAGGAGTGAAAGTAGAATAAGAAGGAAAGAAAAAGAAGAAAAATTGAAAATATCTGCAAAGAATTTTGCAACAGACTTTTACCATCAAGAACAATAGACTCCTCACATTTGGGTCTAATATCACAGTCCTGAGCCTGCTGGAATGAGAGAAGTAGAAATGACACTAAAAAAAAAAGCGAAAGAACAATTATGCTAAAGATGACACAGTCGAGAGGGCATTGATGGTCAGTTCACAAGATATCTGAAAGAGGAAAACAGAATAAAAGTGTGGGGAAAATCTTATACTTCTTAATACAAAAAAGTAGTTACCAGGAGAATATAAAAAAATTACTGACTTTTATGCCTGCTTTCCCATCTCTACAAAAATCCTTACAAATCACCCACATCCAAATTAAGAAGGTAGTAGTTTGCAGGTAGTAGTAAGGAGTAAGCAGCCTTTTGCAAGTAATAATCCACAATGAACCACATATTTACCACTTATCATTTGAAAGCTATAGAGAATATGAGATCACATTGTGTGTATTGTTTGTTTATTATTATTATTATTATTATTATTATTTTTTAAATAACCATTTAATTCAATAGAGCAAAAAAGCTACATTACAGACTGTCTGCTAACAAGGTGTGTCTTAGCCATGCATCAAAATGATCCAAAATTCCTTGAAAAACATTACAACAGAAATAACTTGCTCAACAACCTTCTGGTGATAATTATCAGGCATGGCATAAAATAGGGTGATGGATACTCACAAGAGATGATCTCAACAGAACTGAAGGGTAATTCGGAGCAGAGTCTAAGTTAAAGAAGGATTCCCTATTCAAAGTGAGGTCCTCCAGATTATCTTCTTCTTGTTGTTTTTAATGGCATTGTGCTATTTTCATTGATCCCAGAATATTACATAGTCTTCTGGAAGAGATCTATCACCAATTAAGAGTTTGACCTGGTTATCACCATGGGAAGACCAAGTGGTTGAAGAATGGCTGTTGTCTAGATTGTGACATGAATTTGGAAGGACTATCGAACTTGTTCACTGTAACGTATATCTGAGACAGAAAACACAAAGACAGTGTTCTGGGCACGGAATTAAACAAGAGGAGGAGAATGGGCTGGATTGCATTTTAGGGAATTTCAAAGCTCCTTTAATGGTCCAATCTTCTCCAGGAAACAAAGGCCCTTGGCAAAGCAGACAGAATGCTAAACTTATGAGTCAGGAAAACCTAAGTTAAATTCTGCTTCAGATGCTTATTAACTGGGTCAAGTCACTTAACTTCTCTTGGACTCAGTTCCAAATTAAAAACTGATATTCTACCAGTGTTGTATTGTGATTAAATAGAGAGGTGGAGTACAAGTGTCAAAAAATTTGAAAAACAGTAATGTGCAGAGGGTGATGGAGAGGAATATGGTTGGGTATGAGTTTGAAGAATACTAATAAAAATGTCATCAGGGAAAATGAATGCTAGAAATAGAAGATTGAGTGATCAACTGGGGAGGGACAAGTTATAAAGAATTCATTAAAAGGGAAGTGACCAAATGACTGTGGCAACCTTGATTGTGAAGAAGTGTCTAGTGGCACACTGTCATTTTGGCCCAATCTCTCTCTCTCCTTTCTCCTCCCTCTCCTCTGTGATGTTTCTGTGGATCTACAGAGGTGCCTTTCTTACTGTTGCACACAGGGTTTGCTATGCTTGCTGGAGACACGAGAATTCCTAGTTGGGCTCTGATAGATGGAATGATCTTTAGTACTCTGTGATTTGTTTATCAAGGATTACCATCCTGGTTTTGAAACAATTATAGTGATCACTTCAGATATTATCAGATATGTAAGCGCAGAGGAGAAATTCATAATAGCTTTTGTGAAATCTAATACTGAAGTATCTGGGATTTCCTCAGCTGGGGAGCTCCTGGTTTGTGAACTTGAAGAGTATGTGACAGATAAGTCCTAGAGAGTGGCCTAAGGCACATAGGTTAATCAGATGGGCAAGGCAAATCCATTACAATACACTTTAAGGGGCTATCTGTATTCTCTTCCAATTAAGAAATTTTGTTTTCCTCAGAATATTAGTAGTACTTTCAGCTGGAGGTTGGAAACTTTCTGTAAGCAGTTCATTTGTGGTGGGTTTTGGTTGATTGGTAAAATTTATTTTAAGAACTAAAGCAGACAAACAACTTATCTATTTTTTTCTAAATCTGTTCTCATTCATGACATTTAGAGAATAGACACCTGGGAACAAAGTGCTTGTTGTAAGTTAGTTTTTTCTCCATTCATAGGAAGGAGAGGGAACTCCAAGTCATCCCCATCCTAAAAGTCACTTTGTTCATAGAGTATTTTAGAAAGAAAAATTCATTCTAAGAGCCAGTCAGTCTCATTGATTCTAACTGTCTGTGTTTATATCTGTCTCTCCGTTTTCTCTCTTATGTTTCTCTCCTTTTTTCCTAAAAGAGTTACTTGAAACTTTGGAAAATAGAGCTAAGTACTCAATTGAAAATTATGCATTGCTGCTTTCATTTTTGCTTTTGTTTAATGTCTTCCTAATTCTTTTAGTTCTTAGAAATCCCTCTTTGCTTACATAATACTTTAAAAAAATTTCCTAGTAGCAGTGTGGCATAGTGGAGAGAGTGCTAGATTGGAATCAGAGGACCTGAGTTTGAATCCTGGTTCTGCCACTTACTACTGTGTGACCTTGGACAAGTTACTTAACCTCTCTCAGCCTCAGTTCCTCATCTGTAAAATGAGAATATTAGACTAGATGACCTTCAAAGTCCCTTCTTTCAAAGTGTAAGTAAATAGAAAAATGGAATTGGTATATGAAATTTCATTCTATATATTTTTAAGAATTGTACATATAAGGCTTAACTAAATATAAGCAGATTCTAATTAATTTATTAATATACAGAATTGTTCTGTAAAAATCAGCATCCACATAATCTAGAAATCTATTCCTGAGGGTGATAAGAAGTGTATAAATAGACTATGACTTTAAAATGCAGGGATTAAATTTGATAAGTGCCAGATCAACCTCCAGTTATAAAGTCAGGTGCATTTTAGAAACCAGCTTCATTTAATAATGTAATGATCCATTATTACCAATTTCTTAATTTACTCTTTACTAATGTTTTATGCAATAGAGTCAGTTTACTTCAGTACAGATATATCAGTATCTAATCTATACAAAGCACAGTGACAACTGCTGAGGGAGATATAAGAGGCAGTGTGTTTAGTGACCAAGATCGTTTACTTAGAGTCTTGAAAACCTGAATTCAAATCATGCCTCTGAGCATAGGCAAATCAATTAACCTCTTAGGGCCCTAGGTTTCTTCATCTATTCAATGGACAAAGTAATGCCTATTTGCAACCTTTGAAGCAATATATGTGTGTATGCATGCACACACACACACATATGTATGTTATTGTGGTTGTGATTATTATTGTTGTTATTATTACCATCTGTGATTTCCATGCTTTAAGAAACTCCTGGGGAGGGAACTCCCTCTACCAATGCAGATTGGCAGCTGTGATACAAGTGATAGTGTTAAAGAACTGGGACACTAAAGGCGAGCACTTAGCAGATGATCATATGGCTATTATGGATCTGATGAAGACTTGCCTCTTCATCTTTTAATATTAAAGAGAAATAAGACATTGCTCCTGCCATCAGCACTAGTCATATTTAAAAGTGATTTTCTGATTTTAAATCACTCTCTATATTCTCATTTGGTCCATAAATGGAATTGGGAGGTAGCAGTTGCCTGTATTATTATTCCCATTATACAGATGAGGAAATTGAAGAATATAGAGGTGAATTGACTTTGCTGAGGGTTGAACAGTTACTAAGATACAGAATCAAGATTCAAACTTACATCTCCTGACTTCAAAGCTAGTGATGTTTCAATCTTTCCACAGCCCTTTCAAGGAATTTTAAGATCTAGAAGAGTAGATAATAAACATAACACAGAGTAGTATGTCATCACTGCTCAAGAGATACTATAAACATTTAATTGCTGTACTTCCTTGGTGATTTGTGTATAACTTTTTGTGAGATCCTCTAACTACTCTAGAAGGTAGCTTAGGGAAAATTCTAGGTTTGAACTAGATGGTCCTAAGATCTTTTCTGATTCTAAAATTCTGAGATACTAATAATTATATTATTATATTATACTATAAATTATAAAATTATTATTATATTAAAAATAAAGTAACCAAGGCTTAAAGAGTTTATGCCACTTGCCCAAGGCTACACACATAACTAATAATTGGTGAAACTGGGATTTTAACTTAGGTCTTCTTCTTGCTTATAATTCCAGTGTTTTTTCTGTTATACCACAGCAGTGTCAATGACTTTGCAATCGAGTAAGGGATTTTTTTTTGTTCTAGACCCTGCAATTCCATTGATATAGAGACCTCCTGATAAGGAAACTACTTCTAACAATTCACATCATCACTGATTCTGCAACTTAGAGTCTTAGAAAGTTGCCCAGGGCACTAAGAAGTTAAACACCTTACCCAGGGGCACATAGCTGCTCTGTGTCAGAAGGAAAGTTTGAATCCAGCTTGTTTTGATTTGAAAACTTGCTCTCCAGCTGCTACTGGCTGTCTATACACAAATAAACATAATACAATATAGAATATGATGATTAACCAAACCATCAGCATACACTTACTCTTTGCCCAACAACCCTTGGACAAAGAACAGAGCAATGCCTGCTCTTATTAAGGAGCTTACATGATAACACAAGATAAGTAAAATTGACTACACTTCCAGATAGGTAGAGATCACTTAGGGTTTGAGGAAACGGAGACTGCTTCATGAAATTGAACCAGGCTTTGAAGAAATTCGTTAGGCACAGATGAATGGGTGGGAATTCCAAGCTTGTGGGCCAATATAAACAAAGGCACAGATGTAGAAAACCACTGGATACACTTGGGAAATAGACTAGCCCAGAATTGTCAGGAAGGTACATGAAAAAGTTTAAAGAAACAAAAGGGATAGTCAATGTGGTCTGCAAAGATTTCAGGAGGAAGACTGAGGAAAAAACCACTGAATAAGTATGGCAGTTAGAAGATCATTGGTTCGTGACCTTGGATATTAGACTCCTTGTCTCCAGTCACTTCCCTTTCCAATTGCTTCCCCACATATGGCAAAGTAATATTTCTAAAGTAAAGTCTGACCATTTCTCTCCCTTGCTTCAGAACCTTTGGTGACTTCCTATTGGATCCAGAATAAAATACAGACTCCTCAACTTGGCATTCAAAGACCTCGGAATTAGTACTACAATTTACTTTTCTAGATTAATTTCACATTACCACATCACTGTATGCACTCTGTATTCCAACCAAGTTGACCTTCTTGCTGTTCCCCAAACACAGCATTCCATGTCTCATTTTTTGCCTTTCCACAGTCTTATCTCTCATGTCTGGAATACTCTTCCTTCTTCACATCTGTCTCTCGGCATCTTTAGTTCCTGTCAAAGCTCAATTCAAGTGCTACTTCTTACTTGACATCTTTCTTGATTTTCCAGCTGTTAGAGCTTTTCTCATTGAGATTACGTTGTTTATGTTTTGTATTCACTTAATTATATAAATATTTTCCCCTTAACCTCTTACTCCCACCCCAGCTTCAGTCCAGTATATTGTAAGCTCCTTGAAAGCAGGGACTATTTGTTTTTTTGTCTCTGTATTCCCAGTACCTAGCATAGTGTCTGGGATCTATTGGTGCATAATAATCGGTTGTTGGATTTAATTGATGTGTCATTTAATAACGTAAACTTACTAATTAAGAAAGATAAGGAGAGATATGGGAGCAGATTGTAACTCCTCAACCAGAGCCACAGAGTGATTGAGTTTTTTTGATTTAAGAGTAGAAGGGAGGGACTAATACCAGATTATTAACCAATATTACATTTAATTTCATCCAAGCAATAATTTCTGAGTGGTCAAGTCTGTGTGATAATCCTTTATATTCTTTCAGCCTCCCTCCTTGGCACACACACTCAGTGATATAGGCTCAGTTCGATACACCTTTTTTTGATCATCTTTTGACTGTCCTTGGTTAGGTCTGACCAAAATTAACAGGCTAAAATACTCTTACCAAGGTTTTCCCTTGTACCATAGGCCCTGATTAGACCTTTCTTTATTCATGCACTTTTACATGGCTCAGTTTGCCTATCAGAATTATTGGACCACAGTTGTGAGGCTATAGTGTGGGATTCATTAGGGATTGTGACATTGAAAGATTCAAGTAGATGGGAATAACTGATGAAGCAAGACTCTTTGGTATAGAGGTAGGAAGAGGTTTTGATGGGATCAAGGACATAGATATAGTTTAGGAAAGGGTTAAGTCCCCCTTCTCTGAGAGAGGAAGAGGATAATTGAATATATAAACATGTTTCAAGGTATAAAGGAAGAAAGCTGAGGAAGTCCATCTTGGATGGTTTGGCTCAACTTAGTAACATAGGAGGTGGAGTAATAAAATAAAAATGAGGTTAGCAAGATAGTCATATATAGGGAAGAATCTGTGGTCTGAGTCTTTTGAGAGATATTCAAATGGCAGTCAAAAAAGTTTAGCTATAATGATGAATGTGGAGAGCCAGGGAACCCAACAGAGCTGTGTTTCCAGCAGATAGATTTTGGAGAATGGGGGTGGGAAGGGAACAAGCATTTCTTAATAACCTACTAAATACCAGCCAGGCAGGGTACTAAGAGTTTTACAAATATCTTATTTGATCCTCACAACAACTGTGGGAGGTAGATTCTATTATTATCCCCATTTTGCAGTTGAGGAAACTGAGGCAGACAGTTTAAGTGACTTGCCTAGGGTTACCCTGTTAATAAGGATCTGAGGCTGAATTGGAACTCGAGTTTTTTTGACTTTAGGTCCAGCTGCACTGTGCCACCTACTTACCTTGGGGGAACAATGTTGTTGTTTGTCATTGTGAGGATAACATAAAGGCCTTGCAGTGCTCGAGGTGGGAACTGCTTTAGCCATATATTATACGTATGCTTCCCTACAGATGTACTTTATTTGTGAGTGTGGGCCCACTCACATGATGAGGAACCTCAGAGAAAAGAGTCTGTTCTGAAACAATTTCCATGGTAAATGTGAGAATAATGAACTAAATAAATGAGATAAATAATGGCTGAAAGGTAGTGAAAATTTAAACACAGGATAAATACCATGGAGTTGTTTAACTTTATAATTTTCTGTAATCTGCATGGCATCAGGCCATAGGAGAGGAAAAAGCAAAACCCACGTTTAGGAATTAGTGAGGTGGGGGAATGGAGGAAAGTCAAAGGGTGGTGAGATATTTTAGAGTAATGGCAAACACATTTAAAAAAAGCGCAACTAGATAGTGCAGTAGATAAAGTGCCAGACCTGGAGTCAGGAAGACTCCTCTTCCTGAGTTCAAATCTGGCCTCAGAACCTTAGTAGTTGTGGACCCTGGGCAAGTCACTTAATCCTGTTTACCTCAATTTCCTCATCTGTAAAATGAGCTGGAGAAAGAAATGCAAACCACTCCAGTATTTTTGCCAAGAAAACCCCAAATGGGGTCATGAAGAGTCGGATGTGACTGAAAAACAACTGAATAACAAAACATGTAAAGCTAGATTTCTGTCTCAGTAGAGTAACAAGGGAAGCTAGAGTGATGATCTGAGAGAATCAGGATAGATCAAGAAAGGCAGCTTGGTTCAATGGAAAGAGGACTGTCTCTCGAATCAGAATTTTGGTTGAAATTTGTCTCTGTGCTTATTGATGCTGTGACCTTGGGTAAGTGGGCTAGTTGGGCCTCTGAGGTCTCTAGAATAGGGACTGATAAATCAAAGAAAAAACAAGTTAATGAAAGAATATGGAGAGGCTTTTCTAATTGGGGATTTAAGGTTGTATACATTCAATTAACCTTGTAGCAAGACTCTACTCCCATGCTGCCTTTTTCTACACAAAAAAAACCTTTTCTCATCCCTCTTTACTCCTTATTCCCCTTAGGGGCTAGTACCTCCCTTCTCAAAGTTACACTGTATCTATTTTGTATGTACCATCTATGTACATGTTTTGACCCCCAATAGAATGTAAATTCCTTGAAAACAGCAACTTTTTGGCTTCTGTTGTATCCCAAGTGCCTAGCACAGTGCCTAGTATATAGTAAATGTTTAATAAACGCTTGTTGATTGAAATTCCCCCAGATTTTTTTTCTTATTATCTGAACACTTCTTCTTACAGTACTTTAGATTTAGATTTTTCTTCTGTCCTTCCCATATTCTACTCTTGTCAAATACTTAAAGTATTAATGATTGAACAACAGTATTCTTTACAACAGAAACCTTGTGGTAAATTAATTCTGAAAGAAAGCTTTTTGTAATACAAATAATCACACACACCCCCACTTATGTTTGGGCCCTATAAAAGTGTGACTAATTGTATATTTATAATTTCCTTTTATTCAGTGCCTTCCTGAAAAGTTAAACACGACGTAATTTTTATTGTAGTATGTCATCTTGCCATTAACTTTCTATTTAATTTGAAAAAGAGCATTTTACCTTTGTTAATCCAAATTCTACATGCATTGAACTTTCCTCCATACTCCTGTCCTCCCATACATAATATAAAGTAGTTTTTAATAGGTGTTTTTTGCAAATTTATCAATGATTTAGTTCTCTTCCAATTTTTCTATTTTGGGGATTTGTTGATAATTTACCTGTATATTAAATTCCCCATTGATACTACAAATGTGCAACAGGTAAACTTAATGTTATACACTTTCATTTAATGAAGTTTGCCTCAGAAATCTGATACTTTATGTATATTGATTGTATCTTTATGCAGTCAGAATCTATTCAGGTATTCTGCTTGCAGCTGATTCAAGAAATTTAGATGAGTTTTTAGATGTCTTTCAGATTTTTCTCCCCTTATTTCAATATTATTTAATTGGTCAGAGGCCAAAAGGTTTTTTTCCTCCTAATTTGTATGTTTTAGTGGGAAATCATTTATCAAAGAAAGTTTATTTCTTCAATGTTTAATTTATTTTCCCACAAAACCCCTTCAATGCCTAGTCTTGGCACAGCAATGAACATCATTTCTTGAAGGCTAAGCCAACAGAACATAGTTTCCTATGATGCTTGTTTTGAAGACATGAAGTTATTCCAATGCAACTGATTTGTTAGGGGGCATTTTGAATTTGTGTTTACTGATGTGAAATTTCTTCCTCAAGAAGCAAGGAGGATGCAGAAAACTCCAGTATTTCACAATAATTCACAACCTACCACTCTTCCAACATCCACCACCACAATCAATCAGGTCTTTGTCAAGTTAGGGTTTTTACCCTATATATCTTCTGGTGCTTCAGTAAGAGCTGTGGATGGAGAAGAGCTGGTTTGGACCACTCCCTTACTTCCTCCATGGGCTCCTGAGACCTGGAGTTTTGGCTTGTCCTTGTGAGAGATTTTGCCAGCCAGCTGTTTGGGAATTGTTTATTGTGGTGTTGTGTTTTTCTTAACCATTTAACATGTATAAAGCTATGCTAGTGTTTTTATGAGGTTCCTGTCTTCTCTTAATGTGTCATTGCCGAAGTTTCAGAGCCTAGTACCCCTAACTTCATTTTCTACATAAGCTCTGTGGTTTTTATTGCTCAGTTTTTTATAGGGTGGTGCTTTTGGGGAACACATGTCACAATGCATAAGTCACATATGTAGCAGAACTAACTCTACAAACTCTGATAGGTTCTTTTCGGTTTTGAAAATCTTCAATTAAGGTCCCAGTGATGGTCTCTGTTAGCTGTTTAAAGACCAACATAATTAATTGTGGACAAAGTCATCACCAGGGATTTGGACTTGTAGAATTCAGATAATAGAGCGAAATTTCCTTGAGTTTGATGCAGTACCCTTCTACTCATGTAGTAATGGTAGTAGTAGAAAAGGAAACTGCCATGCTAAGAAGTAGAGGCAGCTAGGTGACTCAGTGGATAGAGTGCTGGTCTTGGAGTCTGAAAGACTTTGAATTCTAATCCTGCCTCAGACATTGACCTGCTGTGTGACCCTGGACAAATCACTTAACCTCTTTCTGCCTTAATCCCCTGGAGAAGACAATGGCAAAGCATTTCAGCATCATTGTGAAGAAAACTTCATGGACAATATTGGTGTGCCATGTTCCATGGGGTCATGAAAAGTCAGACATGATTGAACAATGACAATACTAAGAGTCACTTTCTTAAAATTTACGTTTGGTATTTTAGATGAAATTTTTGTCCAATGACTGTTGAGTTGATATGCAATAAGGAAAACAAAACTGTATCCATATTGACATTTCTGTAAGTAAAAGTTGAAGATGTAAAGCTGAAGTTTAATGAAAGGAAGGCTCATAGACTCTTGATTTCAGAGAAGTGAATAAAAAGAGTAAGATCATTTGTGCCCCTCAAAGGCAAGGGAAATAATTTTGTGAACTCTTGGTCATCAAGCCTTGCAGTATTCATTACCAGGCATCGTCATTACCATGAAGATAATTGCCACTTATGCACCACCAACATCTGTTGCAGAGGATAGGAAATAGAGAATGTTATCATTCAATCAACAAGCATTTATTAAGCAACTCCTACTGTGCCATGAAATGGAGATATACAGAAAAAAATAGAACAGTCCTGCCTTAAAAAAAAAAAACCTTCATTTTATCAAGAATTTGAGTCTTTCTTTACTCTCTCTCTCTCTCTCTCTCTCTCTCTCTCTCTCTCTCTTTTCTGAGGCAATTGGGATTAAGTGACTTGCCCTGAGTCACACAGCTAATGTTAGGTGTCTGAGGCCACATTTGAACTCAGGTGCCCTATCCACTGCACCACCTAGCTACCCTTGACAGTATCTTTCAAACTAAGTCAGTATATACCTAAATACACAGTGACTTAAACTACCCCCCAACTCCAAATCTAAATGCTTTCAAACAGAGTACTCTTCTTCATTTCTATTAAGAAGTCAGGCCTACTCTTTACAATTTCTTAAGTTTTAATTTTTTATAAATGTTGATGTCTTTTGTTTTTTATATCACAGTTATTTCAGAATTTAACTCCTCCCTAGCCCCCTAAACAATGGACTGATCTTTGTAACAAAGTAAACACAAATTGGAAAAAAAAATTTTATAATATAAATTGTAGTATAGATATATCATACTTAACATAATAGTTATATTTCTGTGATTTTTTATAGAATTATAGAACAATAGAATGTTAGCACTGAAGAGACCTTAGATATCATTTAGTCCATTGGTGTTAAACTCAGAAAAGGATCCTTGTGGACTGCATATCGATTTAGAAAATCACAAATTAACATTATCTGTGTTCTATAGATACTACATAATAGTATGCAATAGTATTTTTATTGATTTTGTTAAATATTTCACAATTATAATTTAATGTGGTTAAGGCCCTCAAGTTTGATACCTCTGATCTAGTTCAAATACTGGTTATTTTGTTTGTTTTTTAACAGGTAAGGAAACTGAAACCTAGAGAGAGAAAACGACTAGTCTAAGTACATATAGCAACTCAGAGTCATAGCCAAGCGTAGAATCCAAAATTCAAAGCAGAATTCATTATTTCATCCCCCTCCAACCCTTCACTTTTCCAAACTTCCTTATTACTTTCAAAGGCACTCTCATGCTCCCAGGTATCTGGGTTTATAATTCTAGGTTCATCCTCTGTTTTTCACTCTCCTTGTTCTGTCCAGTATGCAGTGCATCTTCAAACTTTTTATATCTACTTTAACATCCCTTCTCTCCACTCACAGAGTTACCACTCTAGATCAGTCCAGATCTCTGACCTAAATTATTGCAACTGCCTTCTAATTGTTCTCTTGGCTTCCAGTGTTCTCCCTCTCTAATCCATCCTTAGAGAGCTGTAAAAGTGTAGGTCTGACCCCTCAACTCAATAAACTCCAGTGGCCCCCTATTACCTTTGGGGTCAAATAAAGGATTCTTTGTTTGACATTTAATGCTGTTTTCAATCTAGCCCCTTCCTGCCTTTCCAATCTCCAGGCAGCAGGTATAGTGGAAAGAGTAAGGAATTTAGAATTGAAGACTTAGGCTCAAATCCCACCTGCTACCTATATGACCTTGGACACGTCATTTAACAGTTCCTGATATACAATAGTAAATGTTTATTGGTTGATTGATTGAGCCCTGTCCTATGCGTTTTGTACTATAAGCATTTCAAGGGTTGTTATACCTCTATTGCCACTCTGCCGATTTTGAATTTATATTTTCTTACTCTCAGCTATTAAACTTAGTCAAGATAGGTATTAAATTCCCTGATTAAATTCCCTTATTTAAAGTAATAATATTATGACATCTTTATCAGAATTTGAAGTTGAGTATAATACTTACAGAATTTCCCTGAGAATTTTTTCCAATAAACAAAGATCAATAGTACCATTGTGGCAGTTTACAGAAATTGTTTTTGTTTCTTTTTTTTTTTTTTAAACTCTTGAGTCACTTGACATTGTGTTAGGAAGGAAGCTTATACTTACATTCTACAGTTTAATTTCTAATGTTTGGACTCTGATAGGGAGCTTAGACCATGGTTAATTTAAGCAGGATTGGGGAACCTGCAGCCTGGAGGCCACGTGTCTCTAGGTCCTCAAGTGCAGCCCTTTGACTGAATCCAGACTTCACAGAAGAAATCTTTCTGAAAGATCTGAACAAATCTGAAAGATACTGAAAAAATACTTCTGTGAAGTTTGGATTCGGTCAAAGGGCCACACTTGAGGACCTAGAGGCCACATGTGGCCTCCAGGCCACAGGTTCCCCATCCCTCATTTAAGGGGATCTTTTGGGGAGTAATTCCTGGATAAGGTCTATCCTCGAATATTTAAAGAGCTGATGGCAGTGTGAACACAGGAGACAGCTAACATAGTATTTGCACTTAGAAGCCAACGTTGTCTGGTCTATTAGTTGTTACTATTTGCACCTGTCCAAGATTTTCATTGACCAGCTGTCAGTATTCAAGATTTCACTGATAAGAAAAAGTGATAGTTGTGAACATCGATAAACATAAATCCAAAAGGGGATCAGTGGGCCTTTTGAAGAACAAATACCACTCTTGTAAAATAGAAATTAAAACTTTGCCTTGCCATTTAAAATTTTTCACTTTTTATATATTTGATTGCTATATTGTAGGAAATCAATCACTTTTCTTTTAAAAGTTTTCGCTGATTTTTAAAACATTATAAAGCCCTCCTCCAATGGAACTCTCCTTTGAAACAAAGTTTTTTAGAGGTTTGGAAATTCCAGATGAGAAAACTCCCTCTACCAATGTTGGTCAGCAAATGCTGTGTAACTTACAGACTTAGAAAATTTTGAGCATTTCTATATATCACCAAAAAAACCCTGCAAGAAGAGATAAGAAAGAGATATCCCATTTAAAATAACTGTAGATTGTATAAAATGCCTGCCAAGATAAAACCAGGAATTACATGAACATAATTATAAAATACTTTTTTTTTAACAAATAAAGTCAAGTTTAAATAATTGAAGAAATATTAATTATTCCTGGGTAAGCACAGCCAACATAATAAAATGATAATTCTACCTACACTGATCTGTTTATTCAGTGCCATCCCGATTAAACTACCAAAAATTATTTTATTGAGTTTGAAAAAATAATAAAATTCATTTGGAAGAACAAAATGTCAAGAATATCAAGGGAATTAATGAAAAATGTAAAGGAAGGAGATTTAGCAGTACCAGATCTTAAAGTATATTATAAGGCTTTATTATCAAAACTTTCTGGTACTAGCTAAGATATAGAAAGGTGGATCAGTGGAACAGAGTAGACATACAACACACAGTAGTAAATGATTATAGTAACCTTGTGTTTGACAAATGTCAATATTTAAACTTTTGGGATAAGAATTCACTGTTTGGTAAAAAAAAAAAATTTATTGGGAAAGGTGGAAAGCAGTCTGGCAGAAATTGGGTATAGATCAATATCTTAACACCATTTACCAAGACAAGGTCAAAATGGATACATGACCTAGATATAAAAGAAGATATCACAAGAAAAGTAGAACATAGAGCACATTACCTATCAGACTTATGGATAGGAGAAGAATTTATGAATAAACAAGAGATAGAGAGCATTGTGAGATGTAAAATGAATAATTTTGATTGCATTTAATTATAAAGGTTTTTTTTTTAACAAATAAAACCAATGTAGCCAAGGTTAGAAGGAAAGCAGAAAATTGGAGGGAAATTTATAGACAGTTTCTCAGATAAAAGTCTCATATCTCAAATATGTAGAGAACTTTGTCAAATTTATAAGAATTTAAATGGTCTAAAGATATGAACAGGCAGTTTTTCAATGAAGAAATCAAAACTGTATAGTTATATGGAAAAATGCTCTAAATCATTATTGATTAGAGAAATGCAAATACAAACAATTTTGAGATATCTCACACTTATCACATTGGTTAAAATAATAGAAGGAGAAAATGACATGTTGGAGGGGACGTGGAAAAATTGGGACATTAATACATTTTTGGTGGAAATGTGAATTGATCCAATCATCTGTGGAGAGTAATCTGGAATTATGCCCAAAGAGTTATAAAACTGTGTATATCCTTTGACCCAGCAATACCACTCACTATTAGATATGTTTCCTAAGGTGATCAGGAAAAAAAGAAAAGAACCTATATGTTCTAAAATAGTCATAGCAGTTCTCTTTGTGGCGACAAAGAATTGAAAATTGTGGGGATGCTCACTTGGGGAATGTCTGAACAAGTTGTGGTATGTGATTGTGATGGAATACTAATGTATTGTAAAAAAATGATAAGGTGGTTGATTTTAGAAAAACCTGGAAAGACTTGCATGAAATAATGAAAAGTGAAGTGAGCAGAACCAAGAGAATGTTGTATACAGTAACAGCAATATTGTTTGAAGAATAATTGTGAACAACTAAGTTAATCTGAGTTCTATAAATATTCAAATCAACTAAAAAGGACCTATGAAGGAAGATGCTGTCCACTTGCAGAAAGAATTGATAAATAGAAATATGCATAGTATGGTTTTACATATATTTATAAATCTGCATCAAATGGTAGCCTGGTGGGGAGGGATGAAGGGAGACAGTTTGGAACTTAAAATATAAGAAAAATACATGGAGAGAGCATGGAGCCAGGAAGACTTTCCTGTTAGGAAGCTATTACAATATTTCAAGCGGACAGTAATGAATGGAATTGTTAACGTGTTAGCAGTAAGAATAGAGAGGATGGTGCAGATACAAGATATCCCACGGGAGGGGGTGGTGTGGAATTGATAAGACTTGATACCTGTTTGAATATGAGATGTGGTAGGGAGGAAAGTCAAAGATAGCATTAATTAGTAATGTAGGCAGCACAATTCTGTGACTTCTGCTGTACTCAGGAGTTAGGAATAAAGTGGGAGCAGGGGAAAGGAAGCGAATAGTGGGAGTTGCCTAGTGTTTGGGATTATCAAGGTGTGCCATCAGAGAACCTGGGGTTTAGGTGGACAGTTCATTGCCAGAATAGATAACTCCAAAGATAAGACTATAATGGTGGGGAGGGAGAAATTGAGAGATTTAAAATGTTGATGATCTTAAAGAACACACTGATTAGGAATGAGGCTGTGGAAATGTGGAAGGACTTGATGTTCTGATCAAAAGAATCTAAAAGATGATAGTATCAACCAGGTGAGCCAGGAATTGCATTATAATGCTGGTAATTTAAAGGAATGAGTAAATTACTTCTTAATTTAGGTGTATATTATATACATGATAAGTGGGTTAAATTATTTTGTATAATTTAAGCAATTAAGCAATATTTTTTCCTTTCTCATATTAAGAAATTTTAAGTGTTTTTTGGTGTTTATCCTTTGAATAATTTTTAGTAGTAATGATTTGTAGACTTGTTAGAAGCATATACACACACTCTTTCAACTTGTCACCTTCTAGATCAAGGACATATTTATGTGCTGATTGGGATTGGGATTTAGGTATTTATAGAACAAAATTTTACTCTCTGCTAAACAAAATGACTCATAGGATCAAACTTATGAGTTTGGTCTCATCATTGTATATCTCTCCTCCCTGTGACAGTCAAACTTTTAGAAAATGCTGTCTTCTCATTGCTTTCTCTGAAGTTACCACTGATTTCTTGATTGCTAAATTCACAGATGTAGACTTTTCTTAGTTCACAGATATGACTGAGATAGAAGGTAAACTACTTGAAAGTTGTTTTACTTTTGTAATTATTCCCCCAATGTCTAGCTCAGTTCTTGTCACATAGTAGGTACTTAATGGGGCCTTTTTTCTTGATTGATTAACCATCCTCATCTACTAGACAATTCTCTCTGGGTTTTTCTGACACTGTTATCTTTTGTTTTTCCTCCTACATTTATAATACCTCCATCTTAGTCTTCTTGGCTGGTTTGTGTTGAGGACTTTACATCCTTTCAACTATTGGATTTGCAACCTTGGTGTTATCCTCAACTCATTTTTCTTCACCTCATATATCCATACGATGGTCAAATCTTGTCATAAGTTCTTCCACAATGTCTGTCACAGCTAACCCTTCTCTTCAGGTTCCCATCAGCCTTGCCTAGACTATAGCATTCATTTCCTAATTGGTCTCTGCCTTTAAGCTCTCCTTTCCAACCAATCGTCTGCCCAGTTGCCAAGGTGATACTTCCAAAGCACAGGTCTGAACATATTACTCCAATGCTTAATAGACTCCAGTGGCTCCCTATTATTACTAAGATCAAATACAAGCTCCTCTATTTGGCTTGTAGAGGGTTTCACAACCTGGCTCCAATCTACTTTTGCAGGCTTCTTTATACATTATTCCCTTCAGTGTACTCCATGATCCAGCCAACCTGTCATTCTTTCTGTTTGTTAAATATGATACTCCGTCTCCCGTCTCCACACCATTATCTAGGCTGTCCCCCGTGACTGGAATGCATTTGCTCCTCACCTCCACATCTTAGAATCCCTAGTTCCCTTTATTGCTCAACTCAAATGTAGCCTTCTACATCAGACCTTTCCTGATTTTCCCAGCTGCTAATGTTTCCCTTCCTCCAAAAATTGCCCGCATTTATTTATTTATTTCATATGTACTTTGTAAATTGTATTTACTTTGTAAATGGTTCATGTATGTTTTGAAAATATAAATACATGTTATCTCTCCTGGTACAACATAAGCCATTTAAGAGGAACTCTTTTCCTCATTGTATTTGCATCACCAACACCTAGCACACTGCCTGGTAAGCACTGTGGGTCTTTAGTAAATGTTTATTGATTGATTAATTGATTACCACTCTCCTTTGTCCAGCTGATGGACTGATATGCAGCAGAATCCTTCTAAGCTTTTGTTCAGTATAGTATCCATGTTTCTGACTTTATACTACTTTAAGAGATGCACTATCATACCAGAGATGGTATTATTTGACTGGCAGTAAAAGCAGATTTATTGTATAATAAAGCATCTTGTAATTAGATTTTACTATATATTTTTCTTTTCTTTAATCTTCTCAATAACTTTTTTTGGTAAAAATGATTAAAGATGGTAGTGTGGGCTAGTGGAAAAATTTCTGAATTTGCTATTATTAGGTCTGGGTTCTCATTTTTGATCGACTGCTTTACTGCCTGTGTGATCATGGTCAAGTCACTTAACCTCATTGGATCTCTTCCTAACTTGTAAATTGAGATTGTTGGATTTAGATCATCTCTAAAATCCTATGGAGCTCTCAATTTTGTGATCTTTATGTATGTGTAGTGCAGAAGATAAGGGGTAAGAGGGAAATACAAAGATAAATAAGATATTTACCTGGATACTTAAAGCCCTTTGCAATCTAGCTGCAATCTACATTTTTTCAGGCTCAGTAAACTCATTTACTACTCCCTTTCATGTGCTCTATATTCCAGCCAAATTGGCTTATGTACTAATCCCTGAACATAGCACTGTATCCCTTTCTGCCAAGCCTTTATAGATTATCTCTTCCCACCTCTGCCATTGAGAATTCCTGCCTTCCTTCAAAGTTTAGTTCAGTGCCTCCTGATGCTGTTACTGAAAGAATTGCATTTGTAATCCTAGCCTTAAAATCATACAAAGAACAAGGTTTTTGTGCATACATGACAGTTTTGGCATGACACCACAGGAAAAAGTCTAACTGAGCTAGATCAAGTGACCAAGCAAGAGGGGGTCCTCTACCAATCTACCAGTCTAAGAAAGGCTCATGCAGAAATTGTTGAACATGCAGTGCAGAATGACAGGGTACTCCATCATTTAAAAATTTTTAAAAATTCTTTAAAATTCACAAACCTAATTAGGAAATAATTAAATTAAATTTTTAAATGATATTTTTTGTGAGTTTGTAGTTTATGTACTTCACAAGTTACTAAAGCTTAAAACTGCACTAAGACTTTTGGGACATGACGTGTAATAAACTTTAAGAGGTGTGCGTAGTCCCTAGAGATTTAATTCCCCAACTGTGAGCATTCATGATGCATTTGATCAGGGGCCTGTTCACTTCATTTGAGCAAAGCTCTGAAGGAAAGTTATCAGGATATTGATGGGCACAGACTGAGGGGAGAGGGGCATTATTAATGACAGAAAATATTGTGATAAGCAGTCCAGAGGTGGCAAAGAATTGAACACATTCAGAATAAAATGTAATAGTATAGAATAATACATAATAGTATGGAAAAATCCCTGACCCAGGTGATCCAGAAATGAACATATTTATAGTTTTTTAAAAAATAATAACTGGAGTTACAATATTTTATTGGCTGAAATTAAATGTTAAAATTTTCTTTGTGTTTCTGCATTATAGCTTCATTTACTGGTACGTAAAGAGAAACTTATTACCATTGTATTGTAAGGTTGTGAGATACTTCTTAATGATGCATTCCAAATTATCAAACTTTGTAATATTGCTCAGATTATAAATAGCTGCCTATGAACCGTGCAATGCAAATGTAACTCCAGTCAATTAAATGTCCGTAGTAATGGACAGCAGCAGTGCTAAGGATAAACCAAAAATAATTTAGTGGATCATTTCCTGCCACTCTTAACCGTCCTTTTGAATCTAGTATAAATTGTACTGTGGTACTTAACCTGATAAAGTAATAAGGTAAAATTCTAAACAACTTTAGCTTTTGAAGACTAGAAAAATATTTTACCATTTAGATTTGTTTTTCCATACTTTTTCCCTAGGGAGATTTAGATTTTGATATTGTAATTACTAATTGTATATTTGACTGCCAGATTTTCAAAATATAAAATAAGGTTACCTTATATCTTCTTAGTGAAAGGCTATAATTTAACTATAGTCCTTTCTGCTTTGGGAGTTCATTTGTATTTGCACACTGCTATTTGCTTTGAAAGCAGAACAATCATCAAACAACCAGAAAGCTTCCCTTTCATATGAAATGTAGAATTTTGAAAATTGATTCAAATAATTAATATAAGCCCAGGAAATTAGAACAATTGTCTACTAAAACTGATTTGTTGAGTTCAAGTTACATGTTATGAAATACAGGCATTTCCAATGCCAAATAGCTCAACAGAGATGTGTGTGTATGAACCTGTCAATATGGAATCATGGGATTAACAGAAGATATGGTGCAACTTTTTTCCAGTCCAAATCCTTTTTTTTATTTGCAAATGAGAAAATTGAGGTGTAGTGAAGAGAAGTGACTTGTCTAAGACCTAGCACATAGCCAAATTAGAAGGCAAGTATAGGATTAAAGCTAGGACCCTTGTCTCCCTCATCATCACAGGAATCTGTCTTAACAGCCCATGTAAAGCTCTCATATACATAACATGTTTAAGAAATTAATGAAAGTTCATTTTTGTGTTATTTAAACTTCATATAATATGCATTATGTTTTCCAAAACTTTTTTTGTGTATGGACTTTATATAATTTTTCATTTCATTGTTGAATGAAATATTTGTCACAGAATTTTTTTAGTGCTAGCCATTTGTTGTGATTTAAGTAATAAATTGATCAAAGTATATTTAAATTTTAAGCTTAAAAGTAAAGTCAGCAGTTAACTTATGTATTTTATTAAATACTGTTATTTTCATTAGCAGATATGTACATACATAGTGATCTCAAGTGTCCACATCAAAAGTAAAAAAATAGAATAGAGAGAAGTAAGAATACATGAAAGGTAAGCATAAAATGTAACACAGGATAATAGGTTCCAAATCATCAGTTCAGATTTTTAAAAACATATGGAATTATTATTAGAATTTATTGTCTCTTGAGTATATTGATTAATTTGTATACTATAACTATGTGAGTCAGTATCATTAGGAAGGACCTTGGAAACCCAAGAAAAAACTATGGTGGATATCCTATTGCTTCTGTAATATAGATATTTTGTTAATTATCATTACTTTATTTTAAGACTGTTTTAAGGATTGACATAATTGCGAAAATTGACATTTTCGCTAGAGCTCAATTTGTAATTGCAAAAAACTAGAAGCTTAAGTGTCTCACAATAATGAATGGTAAAATAAACTTCAGTATATTAATAAAACAGAATAATATGATGCAAGGAAGATTGATAAGTGTAAACAAATAATGAAAGAACTCAAGGGAATTTTGGAAGGGAAAAAACAAAGCAAAGCCAGAAGAACTGAGTCACCATAGCAAAAGAAACATAAATAAGAATGACATCTTATGGGTTGAATTTCATTTATTTAAATGTAAATAGTTACAAAGCAAGTTCATAAGATGTATTGATATTTAATTCTGCTTATTATAAATCAATATAAATACAAATACAACAAAATCTATAATGATCTTAAGGTCTTAAAAAAAGAAAATAGAGCACATCATGGAGAAATTTTAGAAAATGACATTACATTGATTAGATAGTTAGGGAGTGGGCTGATACATGACAACAGACTAAAAAAAATATTATGCTTTTCTGCTTGGAAAGACAAATTCAATTTAACAAGCATTAAGCACCTATTGTGCTAGGGCAGGGAATACAAAGACAAAATAAGAAATGGTCCCCACCCTCATGGAAATTACATTATATTGGAGGAGAGGTGTATATGCAATATTTACATACATAATTTGTGTCAGGACAGAACACTGACTAATAAGGGCTCAAGAAAGGTTTTATTAGGAGGTGACAAAATCTGCAAAAGGGCATGATATGATACATAATCTACATAGTAATTGTGTAAATTATGGGAACACAGATCATCAACCAGAATATCTGAACGAGGAAAAGTCCTTGAAGCTTACAGGCAAACTCAGGACAAATACATACATACTACTCACTATACAATGAGTAGTAAAATTTTGAAACTTATTAATTACCTCCTGAAGATATGATGCTTTCCCAAAATATAAATCAGTTTTTTCAAAGTTAGAGTTTATTCCTAGTTTTGAGGTTGACTTCAGGGAGGACATCCATGCTCTCAGAAAGAAAGTACTTTCTCTGGTGACACCAAAACATTGTCTCCTTGTGACCCACCTGGTGATTGCTGTTTCCATATTTAGCTAGGCTAGTCCTTAGACAACCACTGCATAGTATTTCATTGGCCCATACTTAAAGTCATTTCTACTTGGTAAATTTTACCAGAGCTTGCATTTACTTCTAAAGCTAAGGGCCAACTCCACACTGTAATGAGGCATCGAACCATTTTGTAACAAAAGGCATAAGTAATTACATGAACTTTATACAGAAATAGCTCTTTTCATAATGACATTTATTTAAATGGCAAGAACTTATTTGGCTCAGCTGTAAGTATTATAGGCTCTAAGGAACTTGAACTATCTAATTATTATTGAAGGCCTGACTCCACACTCTAACAATGCAGAAGAATTTAGTTTCTGTGATTTGTCACTTGTTCTACTTTATATTAGCACTGGGATATTCCAAAGCAAAATCCGACACAAGGACACAGTATAGGAAATTTGTTGTTCTTTTAAAATTTTAGCCATTTTTCACTTTTCTATAGGAGAAAGGACTAGTGAAAAATACTCTAATCTTGTATATCACATGTTGAAAAAGGCTCACAAGATTATTTTTATCCCTGTAGTCCAAAAGTAAATGGAAAGTGAACTTTTATAACAAAAATAGCTAACTGTCATCAGGATTAGGATGTTATGAAACAAGAACACTAACCACCCAGAAAGAATGGATAGGGCATCCCACAAATGATTCAGGTTCGAATCAATATTTTTGCATTTGGTGAAACTGGACTTATTGATGAGAACACTTTGTAGTGAAAGGTGTCAGCTATAGGCTTTGTAAACAGACAGCCACATGTCTCAAAGCTCATTAGTGACTGTCTGGTGACCCAAAGTCTGCCCTTAAAACAGAAGTGCTATGCAGCCATCATTAGCACATATGCCCTCACCATGGTGAATGCTGATGAGGAGAATGAAAAATTCTACAAGGATATGGACAGACTCATCACAGCAATACCATTATCTGTTGATTGTCCTGAAAAATTCATCACTTGAATTGACAGTAGTGCCAAAATATAGAGAAAACTAACTAGACTTCACAAGATTGGAAGGCTCAACAGTAATGGTCTCAGCAAGTGTGCCAAGCATTAACTTGTGATCATTTATGTTACTGTCTGTGTAAAAGGCATTGTGGATGCATGCACTCAAGATTTAGAGTTGAAATTCATTAATTATTTCTTAGTGTGACTGTTGCTTCTGAATGGAGGTTGAAATGGCCACAACTATGTTACTGAGTACTAGAATGACCATTGCATTAGATTCTAAACTTTCATTTTTAAAATACTCCTTATATTGCAAGGTTGGTATACAGCTTATTGAAGAAGTTCAACATTAAGTTTCTAAGGAATGAAGTCAACTACTGGACTAAATAAGTTCCCTAAATAGACTGTCAAGACTCGTGAGGTTAGGGATCATGTCTTAATCTAAACTTTCTATCTTCCCTCAGCACTTAGTGCCCTGGAATTTGTTTGTCCTTTGGGGCCAGAGGGTTGGAGTCTATTTCTCTGACTGTCAGATATTGGACTACCTGACTGAAGTATCTGTACTAATTCCTACTCCAGCAAGGTCATTCCCTCTGTGCATTTAGGTGTAGAGCATTTCTGTCCGCAGTTTACTCTGGCAGGATATTGGATATGGTTACTCTCTTGGCATCCTCTTGGTCTCCTGTTTTCATGTGGATATACCTCCACCACCACTACCACCATCACCACCACCACCACCACCCCCACCCTCACCTTGGACTGCTCAGGATCAGTCTTCCCAACTGATCCCCATGGTGTCTTTCCTTCAGCTCACTCAGCTTGTCTTTTGGCTTAATCAGTGTCCATTGTACATGTTTCCATTTGGATGTGTCATACATGTGTAGAATAAAACATTTAAGTTGAAATGCCAAATAGTTTACAACACTAATATCATATCATTAAGATTTTAAGGACATAAATCACATGAACAGAGATATAAGAAATAAATGGGTCAAGCCTATAACAGAAGGAAGGGAAGGAAAAAGAGCTGGTGATGGTAAGGAAAAGCCAAGGAGGCACTGAGTGCCAAAGGAGCTTCTAGATTGCCCTTTTTGTTTCCTCTCTTAATAAGCATTACAATATATTTTATAAATTTGGCTCCTACAACTTCCCATGGGACACCTGTATACAATATCATTATTCTTGAAGATTTTGTTCTCGTTTATAAAATAACCTTTTCTTGAGGTGACTCCTTACACTCTCTTTATTTCAATCACCTCTTAACTATGGCTCCTAGATGGGCCCAGCGTACTCAAGGTGAGGGTCCTCTGAATGGGAGGCAGGGTGGCAACGGCACATGTTTAGGAACAAAGTACTAGGTCAGTTCAGTTTGATCCTATAATCAAATTAATATCTATAGTTATAGAGTTGAGAATTTATTTAATAGTAGTTGGTATTTCCTTGATTCATACTGCTGTCATTATTAGGAAGGGGCAACGAGTGGTAAATGGAAAAGTTTAGACATATTAAGATATTGATTTTAAAAAAATAATACAACGATAATACCCTACTTTTATGGATGTGCCTTTATATGTGTGTATAATTTATTTAATTTATATTTGCAAACCACCTTCCTGTCAGTTGAATATATGGCATGTTTAATGGACACAAATATATCATGAATATGTAAGTGTGTGAAGATTTGGCATAATTGTGCAAATTTTTCATTGTTACCATTTTTCCACTCTAAATTTACTATTTTGTTGTTCCTGTAGAAACATTTCTTAATGATCTGTCTTTACATCAGTGTACCTAAAAAGCTTAATATTTCTTAATAAGATTGTATTCCTTAAAGTATTTCTGCTTCACAAGATTTCCTTAAATCAAATTAATAAGTAGGTTAGTGCTTTGTCTTGAAAATTCATAGTTTTTCTCTTTTTCTTTTAGATATGGAGTCTGGAGAGCGGTTAACATCCACGACGGCCTCTTCGACTGCACCTACTTCATCTTCTACATCTTCTCCACCTTCTGTAGCTTCAGCAGTCTCCAAAGGTGGCCTTTCCGCTGGAGCTGCTTCACTCAGCTCCACAATCAACACGTGTGGTGAATACTTTTCTTTAACTTTGTTTTGCAGGGTCATCTATTCAGGATCCTGTTTGGGAATATTTTATTGAATTCTTGGCATAAAATGGCATATAAGCATGATGAGTTTTCTTAAGAGTCTAGGTGTTAGCTTTAAACATGTTTCTGAAATGTAATAGTCATCACCAAAATCTTCTTGTTGCTACAGCTCACAAATGAATATGATGAGTCAATTTTATATTGATAAGAGACAAAAAACTATAAAGACCAAAATTTCCCAATTGCCAATAATAACTATTTATGGAATTAGAATTATGTTGAGAAACCTTTTTTCAGTTTTGGTTCACTATATGGAACTTGTAACACTCACGCACACATGCATCCTGCTTCCCATTATATACAGATGGAAGATTTTATGGCTATATGATCTTTTGGGCAAGGAGAAAAATTGAAGCAGATTTTGTAGGATAAAGCCATGACTACTTTAAAAAAAATTTGTTATTAAAATTATTTAGGAACTATTCAAATGAGGTAATATATTTAGGGGAAATTTTCTTTTTATGGATGCAAATGCAATGTTACCCTTAAATTCTTTCAAATGTCTTTGCATTAATTTATTGGTTATAGCGTATTCTGGTTTCCCATGCATTTGTGCGGAGCCTTAATCACTTTTATTTAATTATATCATTTTATATATGTACTTATTTATATAATTCTTTGAACTTTGAGTATAATAGTGAAAAATTACTGACTTTGAATTGATTTACATAAGCATTTACTTCAATAAATACTTTAGTTCTACATCTTAAATGCCAGACATCTCCACTTAGATATCCTTAAGGCTTCTTTAACAACATATTAAAACAAAAGTTGTTATCTTTTTCCTTTAACTGATCTTGCTCCCTACCTTCCATATTTCTGTGGAGGACACCACCATCCTTCCAGTCATCCAGGTTTACAACATAGGAATTATCCTCAACTGTTATATCGAGAGCACTTGTCATATCCAGTTGATTGCCAACTCTTGTTCTCAACATCTCTCAAATCCATCATCTTTTTTCTAGTAATACTATCACCACCATTGTTCACTCCTTCATCACCTCTAACATTGATTATTACAATCGTCTCCTAATAGTTTTTTCCAACTTCTTTTCCCTACTCTGTTCATTGTCTCTTCCACTTATCTGCAAAGTTGATTCTCCTAAACTACAGGCCTGAACGTATCATTCTCTTCCACTGGAAGCTTCTATAGCTCTCTATTGCCTTAGGATACAATACAAACACCTCTTTTTGGACTTTAAAGCCCTCTGCAATCCGGCAACTGCCTAGTTGATTACATGAGACTCGCCTTTTAGCACTCTACTTTCTAGCCAAACTGGCCTATATGAGGTTTTATATTCAAGATGTGATATCTCCCTTTTTTTATTTGATATATATCCTATTTTTTTTTACTTATCTGTGAATCTGTTGTGTCTCAACCCTGAACGAAATAATGAAATAGACCTTGTTCTTAAGGAGCTTACATCCTATCAAAATTATTTGTTTATTTTAAAGCTTCATTTCCATATCTCTCCAGGCTACCAGTTTAGGGGCTGTTCATCAGCCCAATCCCACTCTGAGTGGCACAGCAACTTTGATCTTCTCCAGCTCTGACCTGGGCTAGTTCACCATCCTTAGGCAACCTGGTAGACACCCTATTTCTGGAGACCCACCCTATTAAGGCCAAACTTAGTATGGACACTCAATGAGCTTAGTCCAGTGTTACTCAGAACTCCTGAGCGCAAGAGATCCTCCCCCTCCGCCTTCCCAGTAGCAGGGATTACAGGCGTGTACTACCATTCCTGGCTCTCTTGTGTAATCATTAAGAAAATTCAAGAAATACATGTCCTTTAATTTTATTTTTCTTTTGGAGCTGTTATTCCAAACCATGCGTAGTATCTCAGACCAACATATCAGTCAGTCCCCAAAACTAATCCCCAAAAAAGTAATGTATAAAATTACAACCATTTTTTGATTGATTTATAAGGGGAATGGAGGAAACTGATTTACTGGCTGCTTCACAGAACTCAGCCATCTTGATTTTTTTATTTCTAATGGCACAAGTAGCAAGGATATGGTAACAAAAATGGTGTTCAGATCCATGATTCTCAAGTGTCTTCACTCCCAGTGATGTCCCTAACTTTATTGTTGCTGAACCATTGACTGAAACTTTCCTTTCCCTACTTTCAAATTTAAAGTGGTTATCAGCTATATTTTGATATATTAAATTATTGATTTTTAGTGTTTCCTTTTATAAATCGGAGGAAAAGTATAATCACTTTAACTTGCCAGTTATTTCTGTAATATGTGATATCACTCCTGAAACAAATGTAGATTATTTCATTTGCATTTGCCAATAGTTCTAAATATCTAAATTCATGAATTTGTAATTTGTAATTGAAAATGGACTTCTTTATTTCAAACTTGGATTTATTTAGATGAGATTCCAAAGGATAAAAAAATGATTGTTTCATCCTTTGGGCAAACTACATATTTCTCCAGTTGATAATATTTAAAATGAAATATAGTAAAGTATGAATCCAATAAGAATAAAAGGAATTTAAAGCCACACAAAAATTAGCATAATAACTACCACCTCTCATTAAAGTCCATTATATGATAAAGCTAAATTCCACAAGTATATAAGAATGTGTGTATGTGTGTATGCATGCATATATACACACACACATATATATAAATTAAAAGGAAGTTTATATTTTTCCTTAATATTCTGGTGTTTGTATGTTTACTCTTTTAACTAGGATGAAATACTTTAAGTATTACTGCTGAAGTAGAAAGAATGCTACCTCTGGAGTACAAATCGTATTTCTATTTCTTACTCTTTATTTGGTCACGAGCAATTCACTTGTCACCTCTCTGGAACTGAGCTTTCTTATCTGTAGAATGAGGAGATTTGATTAGATTAACTTTAAGGTCCCTTCCAACTAACTCTAATAAATCTATGATTCTATAGTTCTGTTCTGTATAAGGTTTGAATCACAACTCACTTCCAAGAAGCTTTCCATTCCTGCCCCTATGCTTATCTGATTGTTCCTTTTCTGTCACATAAGAACTTAGAATAAGTTTTTCACATATGTGGCATATCTTCATATATTCCTTTGTAATTATACTCTAGTTGTACCTGTTTTCATTTCCCAAACTAGACTGTAAATTACTTGAGGCTGGACACTCGTTTTTTGCTTCTTTTATATCTCTAAAGCACCCTGTGCTCTGAATGGTTAATAATATTTAGTGAGTAATAGGTTAGTCAATGAAACAAAACATTTTCATTGAATTTTTCTCTTCGATGAAAAGAGCTTGTCAACAACAAATATTTTATCTTTTATAGGTTATTCCATGAATCTGATTTATTTCCATGTACATTGAAAGATTTACATCAGACCTTACCAGAACTTTTATACAAGGGAGGACAAATCACTTTTCTTTTTTAAGGCATGATGGTCTTATTTCTTTTGTGACCTGATGATTGCACTAAGGGCCCATAATCTTAGACATGTACTAATTATAATTGGCATTAGTGTTTATATCATGAAAATCATTGTATTACCAGTAACTGGGTTTGGAAAAAAGATTTGCAAGAAGGAAGATAGTGACTTGAATGTAGCAAGTCACTTGAAGCAATGTCAAAGAGGATTTTATTCTGATTAAGCAATATTTTTAATGCATTAGTCAAACCATAGAAGCTCAGAGGAAAACAAAATTCTTTTACTTGGGAGGTAAGAAGGAATACCTTTTGCTAATCCAAACATTTTATTATTAATTGTAAGTCATATAGTCCCACCAATATTTTATATCTGAGACTTTGAAATCTCAAAAATTAACAGGAGGGCATCAGCATGGAGGAGGGAGGAGTGAAGCAAATAGAAATAAAGGTAGTTTGATTAAGGTAAAAAAAATTGTTACTCTCATGAGCTAAGAGATTCACTACTTAAATAGTGAAAGTAACATTGACATCACATTTATATGACATTTTACAGTTTACAAAGTACTTTCCCCCCAACATCCCTGAGAGGTAGATAGTGTAAATTATTATTTTCCCTGTTTTACAGATTAGGAAATTGATCTCAGAGAAGTTAAGTGACTTGTCTAAGGTCACATGATTGTTGTTAGTGCTGGGACTCCAGCCCAAGTCTTCTGACTTCAAGTCCATGTAAGATAAGTACAAAATATATACAAAGTAATACAGTACAGATTGCCTTTGCATTTTGCCACACAGCCTTTCTGTTATTACCTAATATAATCATTGAAAGGTTCATGTGAAATCTTATGTCCTACTAAGCACATACATGTCTTTTATGACATGCCCCAAAGTATTTTCCAACCACTATTTCAGTATTTTCAGTGATAGGGAATTCACTATTTTGTGAGGCAACTCATTGATTTTTGGATTACTCTAATTGTTAGATCTTCCTCATACCGAGCCAAAAATCTGCCTCCCTGTAACTGCTACCCATTGTAATTCAAGTTTCCTCTATGGGATAAATCAATTCCTAATACTTTTTATGGCAATCTTTCAAATTCTTTATTCTCTATCTCATACTGGTTGCCTTCTTCCACATTTACTCCAGTCTTATAGTACCTCCACCCTCTAAAATGTGGCACCCAGAACAATATTAAGTGAATGGTCTCGATAACACAGAATACAGTACTTCCCTCTTTAGAGTACCATATATCCAATAATGCTTAAGGTTTAATATCTTTTTTGGAAGATTACTTCCCACTATTGACTCATATTGAAAATGTACCTAATTAAAATTTTGAGTCTTTTCAAAATACAATGCTTTTGAGCTACTTCCCCCCCCCAATTCTCTTATTTGTACAGTTAAATTTTTGAACCTAAATATAGAACTTTACATTAATTGCTATATAATTCCATTTCTTTAAGCTCATCTCTCATTATCTGTCTATTGAGGTAGTTTTGGAACTTAATCATATCTTAAAACCAATTTGCTTCCAAGATTCATGTCATTTGCAGATTTGATTAACATGCTACCTCTATTTGATTTTTTTAAATTGTTAAAAAAATAACACAAGACTTCGAACAAAACTCTAGAGATTGCCTCCCAAATTCACATAGATCCACATTCTTTAGCTAGGCTTGTTTCTATAGCCTCCATCCCTCTAACTTATGCTCAGGGATATTATGAGTGATTTTGTCATATACCTTTATGAATCCAGATATTCTTGGTCTGTAACACTTCCCTCATTTAGTAACTGTGTGACGATCTAGCTTGATGTGATCTATGTATATCAAATGATTAATATGATACTTTATTCAACTTTCTCTATAATTTAGAAGCCCATACTTGATTCTTTTTTTAGTAGATATTGTAATGGATTTAAGACTTGGCAAAACCATAATAGGCTTAGACCGTTTCCCTGAAAAATATCCTATCTTTATCAGTTGTTCTTGACATTATCACTGCCTGGCATGTACCTAATAAATGCTATTGCCTGGATGGCCTGTTTTTGAGAACAGTTTTCCATGTAGCCTAATGTCTTCACTGTACTTAAGTTTATTTTATATATTTGTAGCATAAAAATAAGTCAGAAGTGTCCAACTGAGTCAAGGGCTTTGTAGTAATTGATAGACAATATAAATATTTTGAAGGTTTTGGGTGGCTTGTTCAGTAATTTTGTAATTGATAATCACATTCCAGGGATATTCTTGCATACCATTTTGCTCCTCAGTCAATATGTTGTTTTCTTGTAAACATTTATAGTTTTTTTTAGTAATACAAGCTGTGAATGCTTCATATACATTACATAAGCACAAAAATGGCTTATGTTTGGAGAGACTGCTGATAGTAGATATTTTATGCCTTCTTGAAGAAAGATGGGAGCATCCTTGGATATCAGGGGAAGCTGGCAGAGTGCTTACTTTGTATTTCATGTCCTAAAGTAAAGAGTTTATACCAATAATTATAAATCTTTTCCAACCCCACTTACTGCCTTCCACTTTTGTAGAGGAATGACTGAAATGAATGAAAAAGCATTTAAGAACTTACTGGGCACAAAATACTATACTAAGCCCTGGGGATACAAACAGAAAAAGCCAGAGTTCCTGCTCTTAAGAAAAGCACATTGTCATAGACGAGATAATACATGTAGGAAGTTTCATTTGTCTTTGGGAGTATTCTTTGATAATGCAACCTTTCTTCCTATGATTCTTACTATGACCTTGTCTACTACTCATGCTGTAGTGTGCAGGTCCTGAAACATTCTTACACTTTCTGGAAAACATTGTGGGGAAAATGTGTTCATTTGTGATAGTTATAACAGATGCCAGCTTTTAAAAAGTACTCTGATTTGGTATAGTTATTCTGTTAGTTTGAGTAATGCCTTCAAATTCAACAAATGCTTTTCAGAATTCTAGGAAAAGTATGTCCATTGCCTTTGCAAAACTGTTTTGAGATATTGGTATCATTTTCTGTCATCCATTTTGTTGATAGGTAGAATTTCTCAAGGTTGCATTTCAATGCTCTTGGCTTCTTCAAATTTTGCCTCTTAAGTTTTTAGTGACTCCTCAGTTTCACCTCTTAATTTATTCTAGATTTGGGGGTTAAGTTATTTCATTTTTTTAGAATGTATTTCTATGACTTAATCATAATGTTGGCAACACTCATCATTTTGCTGATACAGCAATTAAATTATTTCTAATGATTGTCCTGAACTGGTCTGCTATATATTGTTGTGTGATGTGAATATGAGGCATTGACAAAAAGCAGTATGATGCCCTTACCTATAACTTCTAAAATATTGGAATTTTATTATGATTTCATGCTGGTGCATAATGAAAGTATTCATGCATTTTCACAGTTTGCCAACATTAGTGGTCTACATTACACTGAAACAATTCTAGGGAGTGAGGTATCAGTATTTTTTATTTGTTCTGGGGTGTATTATCTTCTCTTAATATCAGAACATGAAGCAGCATCACTCTTCTCCATGTTAAGCTTAAGAATCATAATGGTTCAGAATAGGATCAATCCGTAACCCTATTCTATTTTGTCTGTCCTTTAAGATTTTAAGGGCAGTTGCTTCACACAGCCCAATTTGTCAGTGTTTCAGGGTTCCTGTGAATCCTTTATTGATATTATAATTGTCTCAGGGCTCATAAAGTGCTCCATTATACGTTACTTTGGTTAGCATCCCCCTACTTTGTGTATGATGTTTGGACTTTGAGGGGGTTATTATTATTGTTATCATAAGCACAGTTATTATCACTTTGTATATATCTTTTAAAAATTGGAGCTCACCAAATGTGCCTTTTTTAAATTAAATTTTTGTTTTTATTGCAGCTGTGCTTTTGTGACCACATTGGTCTCTGTAAATAGCTCCCTCTTTTCTTCACTGGAAACATTTGAAATTTTGTCAATAGACTTCTCAAGTGCCTCCCATCTCTCTTGAGCCATTCTTTCCTTTTATCCTAGCAAGCCTATTTTTTAAACTTTTTTGAAAAGCACTTGCCTAAAGTCTAGTCTGCATCAAACTATTTGTTTACTTCCCAGTGGGATGAACTGGAGAGATTGACATCCTATACAATAATAGGCTTTTAAGTATAGTAGCTAGGGCTATCTTATTGTTTGATTACCATTCTTAAACCTTCCAAAGTGGTAAAATTTAATGAGTCTTGACTATGAACTCACCATTGTAGGGAGCAATCTTAGAAAATATATAAATTCATTTTATTGGGGGTGGAGGTTACAAGGGGTTGGTTGTAGTGTTGCAAAAAGGAAAAAGAGGAACATTGAAGTATTTAAATGAAAATTCATAATGGAGAACAGAAGGAACTTTATAAGTAAACACAGACAAAAAAGCAGCTTTGAAAGTAACATGATGAATCGATTGTGTACCTTTAAAAAACCAATTTGCGTGTAATATCAGATTCGCAGTTACATATGATTATCTTTTTTCCTGTTCTACTTTATGTGCAGAAGTGCTAATTTTTCTTTTTTTTTAAGTGCAGAATTAAAAAAGAAAACGTAATTTATTTTACCCACTTTAAAAAATTATGTGGTGTATTTGGAAATATCTACTTGCCAGTGTCAAAGGATTATAAGAATTACTAGTTCAAAGCTTTTTAGAAAAACCGTATTATAGTGTTTATAATTTCTGGCATAAAGAGTGAAATAGGCTTAATTTTTAGTGTTAGCATAAAATTGTTTTTTTAATATCATTTTGCACCTTTTTTTTTACTTTTAATTTTTTAAAAAAATAATTAAAGCCTGAACCTGGATTTATAAAAGGGAGGAGTACATCCAGTCATAGGGGATCACCTGTGCAAAGTCACAAAAGTTATAGATGAAATATCATGTAATAGTAGTAGCTGGTAGAAAGACGTTTTCACTACAGTTGAACATACAGGAAAGGTGGAGGGATGATGTTGACAATACCATCCACAAAAAATAGAGAAGTTTGGAGGAGGCTCCTTTTTTAGAGGAATTTGGAGGTTTCATTTTGATATGTTGAATTTGAGATGGATACAGGGCATCCAGCAGAGATGTGCAATAATCATTTTGCAATGTGGGAATGGAGTTCGGGAGGATAATTAGGGCTTATTTTTGTGGTATTTTGGTGTCCTGTTTTGCTTCCATATTATCAGTTACTCTTGAAGTTTGAAAAAAAAGTAGTTAAAGAAGATGGATTAGGTTCTCCCATTTATTTTATATCATCAATGTATTTATTTTATATCACAGTCATCAATTTCCACAAGGACTCATATTGGATAAAAAAGTATATTGGAAGTGTTAGACAGGAAGTTTCCCAGGAGACTGGTGGGAAAAGGGTGTAAGGTAACTTGCAGAGATCTCAGAGGTACCAGAAATGGTTTTCAACTGGCTGACTGGGCAGCTCAGAAGACTTCTTACTCAGAACAGTTGTTGGGCTAGGGGTGCAGATAGTACACTAACTCAAATCCCTCTGAAGATATTTCATAAGTTCTTCCTTTTTATACAATGTCCCATCTCTGATACATGAAAGATATATTTCATTTTTTCTAGTTTCTGCGATTCCAAGACAAGTGATTGGCTGAATAGGATGGGTAGGAATCAGGGGTTCATCTTTCTTGACTTTGCTTAGGGCTGTGACATGTATTATATAGAAGAATAAGAATGACAAAAGACTTCTTTACTTGAACTGAGCCTAGCCTAGTTTTTCCCCCCAAATAGTTTAGGAATGTAAGGCAGAACAGTGAAATCATATAGGTAAGTAGAAGGCAACATATACTGAAGAATTTTCCTTGTGTCTACCTTCTTGACTATTAGGTCAAGTCTTGGTTTAGTTCTAAAGGAAGAACAATATTGCCTTTAATTTAAAAAGTAACACTTTTTCCTCTTATATTCTGACATAGATAGGGGTCAGGGTAGGGAACTTTCACAAGAATTTCAAAAGTCAAGAGAGAAAGGCCTCAATTTACCTGTTCATGTATATATTCTCTAGCAAACAAACTCCACTCTTTTACTTTCACAGAAGGTTATCACTTTCACTTGCAAAAATCCTAAATAACAAACATATCCTTATATATGTTATTAACAAGCACATGGAATTAAAGGTATCAGACATTATGAGAAATAGTATAACCATTAAAATTTTATTGACCTGGCCACATAGAATCATATGGACACAAAGGACAATTGGATCCAGGCAGTGATGATATCACCAAGGGAGAGAATGTAAAGGAAAGAGAAGGCCCACAACATAGCCCTAGAAGATAGGAGCCAGATGATGATCCAACAAAGGAGACTGGTAAAGGTCAAGTAGGTGGAGCACCAGAGAGCATGTGGTGTTACCAAAGGTAGTCGATAGATCAGGAAGCTACAGAGAGGTCATGTAGTATGAAGTCAGAAACAAGGTTTTTGAATTCAGCAATCACAGGATTATTAATAACTTTAGAGAGAGCAGTTTCAATCAAGTGGTGGAGTTCAAGCCAGATTGCCAGAATTAACAAAAATATGGGAATACAAAGTAGAAATGGAGAGTTGATGATCTTTTCTAGGATTATCTGTGAAAGGCAGAAGATATATAAGATGATTGCATGAGGGAATGGCATGATTACAGGATTGTTGTATTTTTTTATATTGTTTAAAGATGGAGGAGACACATTCAACACTCTTCCTCCAGATTCCTGTCTATTCAACTCCTCTTTCTTCAGGGCCCTAACTTGATGCCACCTCTAAAGCTTTCCTAGATCACCAAAGTGAAAAATTATCTGTTCTTTCCTCATTTTTTCTTACAGTATTTTGTCCAAGTTTTTCTTTTTGAGCTTATTACATCCTAACTTGTATCATACTTATTTTATAGTACCTTTCATATACTTATAAATCCTTGAACATTATCTCTGTTCTCCAAAACAAGTGGGTGGGACTGGACCTGTGATTTCCTTGATATAAGTAACTCTCAGTGAGAAATTTCCCTCCATCAATTTAGATTTGTACTTATTTACCAACTTAGTCTTAGAGTCTTAAGGAGTTCCTTGTAGGCAACGTGCTTAGGATTCCACAGCCAGAGTGTGTCAGAGATAGATTTGAACCTAATCTTTCTGACTCTAAGCCCAGATTTCTATCCACTACCCTATTGCACTGCTCTAGTATGCCTTCCGCCAGTAGGCTCTTAATAATATTTATCCAATTGAAGTACATTTTTATAAAGGTCTTATTCAACTTATTAGTTTGTAAAGTCCTTGCAAGAAATGACTTGTTTTTCATCTTTGTATCATTAGTACCAAACACAATACTTAATCTTGTATAACATAGCGATATAGATTTAGAATTCCAGATCAAGGGCTATATTAGACATTTATTAAATAATAGATTGAATTCCCTATCTTCATTCTCATGATTATGTATATATGCTGAAAGGGATTGTTGGAATCTGTTTACAAATACGTGATCTTGTTAATGCCTAAACATTGTCTTAACAGTACTGATGGCAATTTCTTCATGCCTTCTCATTCCATGTGAATCTTGTCCATGTTGTCCTGTGAGTCTTCAATGGTGGCATCTACTCAATAAGAAGAGACATTTCTTCTAGATCTCTTGCTGTTAGATGGATACAAGTGGAGTACCCAAGTTATTCTATCAGTTATCACTCCCTCTGCTTGACTGGAACCATCTCTTTTTACGGTCATATATCTCTCTATTGTATGGCTCTTCTTTAAAACCTTTAACTGGTGCAATTTATTATTTACATTTTGCTGTAACCTACTTACAGCTAACACATCTCTTATGTGTTACCATAATAAATTTCAACACTCTAAATATATGTGTTTGAAGAGACTTACACAGAGTTTTCACGTCGACAGTGTCAAATATTCAGCAGTTCTTTATGTCTCCCTTGAAAGTTATTCTATCATTTCAGGCTAGTTATTCATTTGATAATATATTTGGATTTATATATCTCATGTATTTCTATAGAAGTTTTATAATTTGAATAAATGAGTGAATGAATAAAAAAGCATTTATTAAACACTTAAAGTGTGTCAGACACTATATTAAGGACTAGAGATAAAAAAAACAAATGGACAGTCTCTGTCCTTATGGAGATTACATTCTACTAGGGAAAATAACACAAATAGGAGTGGTGGCCAGGGAAGTGTGTCACAGAAATGGTAAGTGGACTCATAGGTCAGCACATTGACACCAAGGTCTTTCCTGTAATAGTAGTATGGATTTGGTTATTGTTCCCATAAGTAGTTAGGGGGTGGGGGATGGGTGAGAGAGAGGTGGGAGGCAACATACTTGGCAGCATGGCACGAAGATAGCCAGAGAACAACAGCATTATGGTGGGGCTGGGCTGTGATTATTATACTAAATACTAAACAATTAGAAGGGGCCAATTTCATTATGCCAGGTCGAAGTGGAAGCTGGAGCGTGGTATGAAAATAACTGGAGAATAGCACCAGTAATGTAGCTTGTCGAGGTTAGGCATGTTATGGCAAATGCTTGCTAGCCACAAGCCCAGTGCCCAAAGTAGACGCAGGATTGTTGGATTGAGTTGAGGTTTTGAGGCAAGTCAGAGAGTGGCATGAAGTTGGCTGAGAGTGGCCATAATGCATGTAAATCTAGCATATTCTGAAAACTTGAATGAATGAATAATACATTTCATATCAACATTTCCAGTTTTATTCATATACACACTTTCATGCTAATTAATAATTTAGCAAAGGTATTTTATCTAATGTTATAATGTAGTATAATTTGATGATATTTTCAGATCAGTAATTTTTCTTTCTCTTTAGTTAAGAATGTCCAACTGATAGAACTTGATACTTGAGAGCAATAATTGCTGGAGTAGCTAAATTGGGTCAGAAATTAGCTAAATTTTCAGTTTTGAGGTCTTATTTTTTTCAAGTATGTTTAGAAGATGGCCTGAGCCTGTGAAAATACATCTTGCTAGACATTTTATAGAAACAAAAGTAAGCAATATTTTCATTTGAAAAACATGCTTTTCTCTCATTAAAAAAAATCAGCACTTTGGAGTCTCTATCTATCTATATGATAAGCCCAACAGATATTGATTTTAAAAAGATTACTCAAATGACAGCTTGAGATTTTCATAGTACCCTGCTTATAGGATGACCTAAAAATCATTTTATCTGGAGTTTAAGAAGTTCATTTTAGATTTACTACCTTTTGTTCACTTTCTATTAGCTTTTGATTCTCCAGAAAGCATCATACTTTATCAGTTCAATATGCATTTGTATACGAGAAAGGCTTTTACCCTGCCCTATTGTTTAAAATATTTATAGGTGTCAAGTATGAGGCCAGTGATAGCAATATTAGGCAATAGTAGTAGTTTTGTGAGTTTTGAGACTGCCATCAGATTAGAGCTAATGTTCCATTGCAACTGCAGAAATTTGCTGTATAAATCTTTTAGTAACAGCCTATAATCCTTTTATTGTCTATTTCTGGGATATATATGTAGCATTATAGATTCATGTATATAAAGTTTATTTAAAATAAAGCACAGTATTTTTTTTTGGAAATTCAGTATGGCATAATAGAAATGTGGCCTCATACCCCGGAAGACAACCTGAATTCAAGTGATACCTCTGACACATACTGTGTGACCCTGGACAGGTCATTTTGTTTCTCAGTGCTGGAGACAACTCTCTAAAACTATAAATTGCAGAGATAGTGCTGATTTTCACTGGTTTTTTTTAATTATGTAAGAGATCTCTTACTGAAGAAGTCACAGATCCAGTCTCCAGCCTTAATTTTTTCCAGCACATCTAGAAGCTTATATATTTGTATTCTAAACTCTCCGTGGTAGTGATTTTTTACAGTTGTAAAATTATATTTAACATTAAATAAATAATGTTAATAAATCCATATTCTAGAGGATATTGTAGGAAATTGTTCTTGCAGCAGCAAGTTTCTTTTTTCCTTTTTAGCACTTCCCACTTTATATGGGATCTTTAACCCCTTTGTATGTGGTGCCAGTAATGGTTACCCTTGCACTTGGGAGTATCTTGCACCTTCTCTCCTTCTGTGGTTCCTGTGGCCAATGTTATGTTAACCGAAGGTGATATGTTTTTTAGGTTTCAGACTGAGTCAATGCTTACTTTGATTATTAGAATGGAACAATAGCACAGATAACTTAAAAATCACTTATTTTTTTTTAACTTTGGAAAGTACTTCAGGAATTAGGATTAATCCTGGAATTCACAACACTTTCAAAGAAAATAGTGAAATTATCCTGTTAATTTTCTGCCCTTCCAACTTGTTCATCCTGTTTCTTTGATTAACTCCTCTCCTACTCCACACTTCTGGGGGAATAGATTATATTCCCTCATATTCATCAAAGTTAACTTGTCTCTCCAAACCCTACTCACTCCTTCCCTCAAGACAAGCAAATATTTGCTTAGATTTGGAGAGCTTTTGATTTCACCAATCAAGTTGCTGATTTAAGAAGATAAATATTTTTTAAAATTTGGAAAGATGATGTGTTGCCAATGTTTGAAAAACATTGCAGTTGACTGCATTTTAAAGGCTATGGCTTGAAAATTAAGTGCTAAGTTCCCACTAGCCACTGAGCATTCTTGATTTGTTTAATAGGGCTGAAGATCATGAAAGTCATTTCTCTGTACTCATTCCTCTGTAGAAGAATCAGCTGACCTTCTATGAAGATCTCCCCCATCCTTAAAAATATTGTCACTTGACCGGTGAGCTAGTTGTCAACTATACCTCTTCTCCCTTTCATAGACAAACTGGCAATCTGCATTTCTAACCTTCACTTCTCAGGCCCTTAGCCTTCTGGCTTCTGGCATTATCACTGAAGGAAAAGTGCTCTCTTCAAAGTTCCTATTGATCATCCAATTGGCAACTCTAATGGACTTTTCTCAGTCCTTCTCCTTCTTAACTTATTTGTAGCACTTGAAATTATTTACATCTCCTCCAAGACAACTCTTTTCATGCCACTTTCCTTCTTAATTCTTCTTGTGCCTGTCTGAATACTCCCTCATTCTTTACTAGATCATCATCCATATTCTACCTTGTAGTTGTAGATTTATACCTTAAGTGTTGTTCCTGGGTCTCTTCTCTATAGAAGTCAGGGGTTTTTAATTTGGGATCTGTGGACTTTTAAAAAAAATGACAACTATTTTAATATAATGGGTTTCCTTTGTGATTCTATGTACTTTATTTTTGCATTTCAAAACGTTAAATCTGAGAAGGGATCCACAGGCTTTACCAGATTGTCAAATGGTCTATTAAACAAAAATTGTTAAGAACCCCTGTTGTATACCACATCAATTTTTAATCTCATGAGCTGTCATGGGTTCATTTATCAGCGTTATGGAGATTACTCCCTGAACTATATGCCTAGTCCAGTTCTCTTTCCTAATTTCCAATCCTGCATTATGGACTATCCACTGGACATTTCCAATTAGATGTATTAATAGACATCTCAAGCTCAACATTTAATGATAGCAAATATTTATATTATGCTTTAGGATTTGCAAAGTGCTTTGCATGTATTTTCTCATTTGATTCTTGCAGCATTCCTGGGAGGTAGATGTTATTATTAAACTCTTTTTACAGATAAGGAAACAGAAGCATAGAAAGGTTAAGTGACTTCCCTGTGGTTACACAGCTACATTTCTATCAATTCTTTGTTCTCTTTTTTGCGAGGTCATAGTTAACAGTTTGTCCTTTATTGGCCAAGGTACATCCCACTGAACTCTAGCCCATTGGGCCCCCACGAACTTGCTGTCAGGTTCTTGAATTTTATCAGGAATAGTATCCTAGCTATTTCCTTTCAAAGTTTCTGGGAGGACAATCTTTGCTTTCCTTACCTCTTGTTTCATTTGGATGATTAGCACTTTATGTATGCAGCCTAGGATTGTAATCCCAGGGTATAAGGCAGCCTTGGACATTGTCCAAACTATTGTCACCCATCAGTGACAAATTGTAGAACTGTTCAAGTACTTTTGGGGTAGGGCAGTGAAGGTACACTGCCTTCCTTGCTAAGTGAAAGCAAATTGTTCCTGGCTCTTCTCTCTGAGTGGCAGTTAAAAAAAAAGAAAAAGAAAAAGAAAAATGCATTTGCTAAGTCCATGACTACATACCACTCTCCTTGTTTAGTGTACATCCTTTCATTATCGATTACTACATTGGGGGTGACAGGGACAACCCAAGGCTGCGCCTTATTTAATTTCCTATAGTCAGCAGTCAGATGTCAGATGCCATTGGCTTTCTTGACCAGCCAATCAGGACTGTTATAGTTGGAGTAGTGGTTTATGGAATTCTTTCCTACTCCAGTTCTAATATTAGGGCAGTGATATCCTTTCTCCCCTCAGTGTTTGGTGCTGTGTGATGATTCAAGCACATTGGAGAATGGGGGGGGGCACTAATAGATGGGAAACCATAATCTTCCTAATTACTGCAATGATGGCCAATAATCTCAGAGCTGTGTAGGAGTGAGGCCATTCCTGACAACAGGTTGGCATGATCAAATGTGATAGTAAATAATCTCTATTAGGCATTTATCAGTAAGGGAAGTGATAACTGTCTGTGATGTGGGCAAAAGGACCCTCAGAGAGGCTGGCTACATATACAGTTCAAATACTTCAGACAGATGGTCTACCTCCAAACCCATGCAGGGGAAAGAAGGAAGGACACAAGCACTTATTAAGGACCTGTAGTGTACTAAGTTCTTTACAAATATTGTCATATTTGATCCTCACAGGTGCTGCTTCTATCCCTACTTTTCAGTTGAGGAGAAACTGAGACAAATGATGGTTAAGTGACTTGCCCAGGGTCACACAGCTATGTGTGTGAGGCCAAATTTGAGCTCAGGTCTTCCTGACTCAAGGCCTAGCTCTGTCCACCCCACCGGGGAACTACTTATGCCTTGAAATATGCAATCCTGTCCCAAAGAGAATCCCTCCTACAAACCACTTTATCTTAATTGTACTTTATGGAGGATCCCCACTTATTAAGTGCTCTAAGTTTTGTGAAGCCCTTTCCTCGACAATTCTATGTGGCGGTAGTTTGCCAGTCATTATCCCCATTTTACAAATTAGGGAGCTGAGGTTTAAAGATTGGAACTTAGCTCTTTTACATCCTTTCAGGAAAAAATGGACCATATTCAGTGCAGTACCTAACATTCTACGTATTTCTAAATATGGTAAAAAGTGGAGGCTAGCAAACAATATAAAACCTATATGTTTTACCTGATTCTTCCCTCTCCAGAAAACATTGTATTTCTGATTTATTTAGGTTTTTAAATACATTTTTATTTAAAGTTTTATAAAATGTAAAGCTCAAAAAGTTACTCTAATATTAAAACCACATGGATATAAAGATGTTATTAGGAAGAAATGATTTTGATACTTTTGACTGGGGTCTTTTCCAAGTCCTTCATTGTCTAGAAAATCAGTCAGCCAATTAGCATTTATTAAGTGCCTACCATGTGCCAGGTCCTGTGCTAAAAGCTGGGCATGAAGAAGCAAAAGGGTAGTCCCTATTTCAAGGAGTTCAGTCATCTAGAGAGACAACTATGTACAGACAAGCTACATATGGATAAATTGTATAGAATCAACAGAGGGAAGGCAGGAGTGTTAAGAGGAATGAGCAAAGCCTTCCTGTAGAAGGTAGGATTTTAGCAGCTACTTGACAGGAAGCCAGAGAATCCAGGGAGCTAAAATGAGGAGGGAGAAAGTTCTAGGCATAGAGGATAGCCAGTGACAATGCCCCTAGGTTGGAGATGTGAAGAATAGCCAAGGAGGCTAATGTCACTGGGTCACAATGTATCCATTGTATTTCTTAAATAAGCAAATATGTTTAAATGTTGAAATTTTAATACTTCAATATTTTAAACATCACTTGAATTTATAGCCATTGTAGTGTTCACTTTGGTTATTATACTTAATGATCACAAATATTAATTAAATTATTCCTGTGACCTTTATTTGGATGTGCTACTATTTCCCACACTTTTCAGCTTGCTAAATACTGGAGGCAAATTTTACAGTGTTATGAAATTGTAGTGCATACAGTTTGAAAGTGCTTGGGATTAATGTTTGAAGACATGTTGCAACAAGCTTATGTAGAGCATCCCTGGCACTTAAATACTTGTATGTTCTACGAAATGACTTTTTGACTGTTTTGGACTTTTCCTGATTGATAAAGGACTTTGTTAATTAATGCTTCATATTTAAGACATTAGCTGAGTATTCTTTATAGTTCTTGTGAAAAGCCTTATAATATTGCAAATGAAGTTCATTAATATTAATAAAGGCATTTGCAGTTATCCTGTCTTGTTACTAAGACACCAGTACTATAGAAACGGATGCTGGCCTTTTGGGTAATGCTTTCAATCATTTATCTATGTGTTGGCTAGTAGAATTTAAAAGAGCTTTGCTCAACAATATTCAGCCTCTTTATATTGTAATTCAAGAGTCCTAGATAGTGAAGTTTTGTATTATTTTTTCATTACGCAAAATGTGCAAACTCAGTGTGCTAAATTTAAATAGAATTGAAAACTAAAATGAACACATTATGTAATAGTAGTTGAACTGTATTTGGATGTTAGTATCTGTTGAAAAGGAAATATTGTCTCCCCAAAATAGTTTTGATTTATATTGAGGTCTGTTGTCATATTGCTAGTTCTTATTTTTAACAATTGGTGGATGTTTACACCTAAGTTTACTTCAACCATTTTTTTTAAAGTAGAATTTGGGATTTGGAGTAATTTGACATTAGGTCAATTAAACATTTAATGAAAATTCTACTTCCCTGGCAAGCCTTCAATTTATAGACATTCATCTAAATTAATGGTAGTGTATTTTTGATGATGGGTTATTACAAAGTATTTTCTTTCCCCTAACAGAATGATACTACTACTCTCCATTCATAGGAGATACTTTCTTTTTTTGGTTTTTTTTTTTTTTAGGCAATTGGGGTTAAGTGACTTGCCCAGGGTCACACAGCTAGTTAAGTGTCTAGTGTTTGATCTGAGGCTGGATTTGAACTCAGGTCCTCCTGACTTCAGGGCCAGTGCTCTATCCACTGCGCCACCTAGCTGCCCCCAGATACTTTCTTTATTTAGGGTAAGGACTCTTCTTGTAAATAGTAGAATAGATTTTTAAGCCAGTTAGTTGGCCAAAGTTAAGGATCTAGGCTCTGGCTCTGACCATTAAATCATGTTGTTGTTGTTGTTGTTTTAAAATCAGAACAAAATGGCCTCATTGCACCCTGCTTAAATGCTACAGCCTTGGTCTCATAGAATTGCATATTCAGAGCTCAAAGGGACTTCAAGGACGTATAGCCCAACCCCCTCATTCTACAAAGGAGGAATTGGAAGGCACAGAGGTTAAGTGACTTGCCACTGGTCATATAGAAAGTGGCGGAGTCAGGATTCGAACCTAAGTCTTTTGACCCCCGTATCCAATATTCTTTCCACTGTGCCATGTGGACTTCTTGAAATTATCCAGACTCAAAAGATTTTTAGTAAATCTAATGAATTGCTGTTAAATTTTGAGCAGAAAAAAATGAGGTATTGAATTATCAAAAATTGTCAATAAATTGAATTATCAAAAAGTATTAAAAAAATCCTATAAATAAAGCAAGACACCTGACCATTTTAACTTTTAAAATATGTTCACATTGGAGCCAGAAATGAAACTAAAAAACTACTGTTTTAATATTAAAGCAAGTAGTAAGTCTTGAATAACCTCTGCTGACTATGCAAATAACAGTTAACTAAGAGATCTGTTATTTGACCAACCCTGGTTGATGAGATTGCAATGCAACTTAAGATTTTTAAAGTTGCTAAACAAATTGCTGTCCCACAGATTTTTTTAAGCTCTGTTTAGAATATGTGAATAAATCAACATTTGAAAAAAGTTTGCTGGACATAATTTCAGAGTTTGACTTTATTTTATCAGAAGGATTCAAAGAAATCTAAGGCAATTTACTTATAGCTTCCACTGTGCAAGATATTGTTCACTTTTGGAAGACTACTTGCTGATGATCAAATAAAAGTGTGAAAATTTATGATATACCACTCAAAAGGCATCATTGAATAGCAGATAGAACTTTGGAATTGGAGTCAGAAGAACCAGTTTCCAAGCCACTTTTGTTACTTACTTGATGTATGAAGTTGGTCAACTCATACAGTCTCCCAGCCTGTTTCCCCATCTGCAGTATGGCAATGAAAATGTCTTTCCTGCCTGTCCTGAGAGGTTGTTATGAAACAAAGCACTACACAAATTTATGCTACTGAAATTATGTTCCCATATGATTGGTTATTCCCACTGCAAAAAGAGCTGTATGTCTTAATCTGTACCCTGAGTCTGTCATATCTCTGTCAATAGGTGGTAACATATTCATCATAAGACATTTATAAGGGTGATTGGTCATTGCTTTGATCACATTTCCTAAGTCTTTAAAAATTGTCTTTACAATTTTGTTATGTATAAATTGTGCTCCAGGTTCTTCTCACTTCCTTTTGCATCACTTCATACATGTCTTTCCAGGTTTCTCTGGAACCATTCCTTTCATCATTTCTTATAGTTCTCACATACAGATGCCATAACTTGTTCAGCCATTCCCTACTTGATGGGTACTTCCTCAGTTTCCAATTCTTTGCCAGCACATAAAGTTGCTATAAATATTTTTACATATGAGTCTTTTTCCTCTTTCTTTGATCTCTTTGGGTAATAAACCTAGTATCACTGGGTCAAAAGGTATATACTGTTTAATGGCCTTTTAGGGCATAGTTCCAATTTGCTTTCCAGAATAACTGGACCAATGCACAGCCCCTTGAAAAGTGCATTAATGTACCTACTTTCCCACAGCTCCTCTAGCATTTATCATTTTCCTTTTTTGTCAACACATGAGACCATAGAAAGAGGGAGGAAAGTCCTTTTTTCTTTTTCTACATGCCCTCTTATGGGCTCATCAATTCTTATGAGTCCATTTGTCATCAATATTAATAATAATTATTACTATTACCAGTATTTATATAGTGCTTACTATGTACCATGCACTGTGCTAAGCACTTTGCCATTGTTATCTCATGTGGTCCTCACGACTACCCTGGGAGGTAAGTACTATTATTATTCCTTTTTTATAGAGAAGGGAACTGAAGCAAACAGAAGCTAAGTGACTTGGCCAGAGTCACACAGCTAGTCATTGTCTGAGGTCAGTTTTGAACACAGGTCTTCCTGACTCTAGGCCTACTGCTTTATTCACTGTACCACTGAGCTGTGTACTCCCACTCTTTCCTCTCCTCTCCTCAAATCATCAGACTCAAAATGTCCAAGACCAAACTAAACTTCCCACTTAGATCAGCCTCTTTTCCCATCAGGAGTCCTACCATTTACTCAGTTACCCAGATTTATAATGTCAGACCTATTCTTAACTATTCCCCCTTTCTTACCACTCTCATATGTGATCAGTTGCCAAGTTGTTGGTTTTTTTTTTCCATTCTACCACCATAATGTCTCTTACATATTCATTCCCTTTTCTGCACTCACAATCCCCACCCAAATTCAGGACTTCATTATCACTCACTTGGATTATTTTAATAGCCTCATTACTGGTTTTCTGACTTCTAGTACTTTTGTTCTCCAAATGATCATCAATGCAAGACCAAAATAATCTTCCTAATGATTAAGTCTGATAATGGTATTCTCTTACTTTAAAAACCCTTCATTGGCTTCCTGTTGGCTCTAGAATAAATTACAAACTCCTCAGGTAATTAGAACAACAAGAAGATAGCTAGCTAGCTAACTAGATAATAAATAGCAACAACTGGCCTTTATGCAGCACTGTAAGGTTTGCAAAATGCTTTATAAATATTATCTCATTCTGGGGGGGGAGGGTCACAATAATCCTATGAAAAAAGTACTGTTATCTTCCCCCCCCCTTTTTTTAATAGATGGAGAAACTGAAGGAGATAGAGGTTAAGTGACTTATCCAGGGTTACACTGTAATAACTATGTGAGGCCACCCTTGAACTCAGGTCTTCTGACTACAAGTCCAGTGCCCTATCTAGTGTCTTCCCTCTGCTGGTTATTTCCTATTTATCCTATATATAGCTTGCTTTGTGTATATTTGTTAGCATGTTGTTTTCCCCCATCAGATTGTAAACTCCTTGAAGGCAGGGGCTATCTTTACCTCTTTTTGTATCCCTAGCACTTAATGCTGTGCCTGGAACCTAGTAGGTGCTAAGTAAATGTTGATTGATTGCCTATCCTATTGGGCCAACTAGCTGCCCCTTAGGAAGCTTTGAAGGTTCTCCACAATCTGGCACTTAACTTTTATTTCACTTTGCTCTCTTTCATGTGTTCTACCTTCTTGCCAAACTGGAATGCTAGCTTATTCCTAGAGGCAACATTATACAAGGAAGAGCACTAGATTTGGCATCAGAGGGCCTGGCTTCAAATCCTACATCTGTTCCTCAGAGTCCTGTGGGACAATAAACTAGTCATTTAACCTCTCCAGGCATCAGGTTACTCATTTGAAAAATGAGGGTACTGAGCTGGCTAGCATCTGAGGTCCCTTTCAGATCTTAATCTATGTCCCAATGATCTTGCAAAATTCCACCTCTTACCTACAAATATAACAAATGCCTGGAATGCATTTCCACCCCACAGAATCAGCGCAAGTACCACTTTCTCTTACAATGTGCCCCAGTCACCTGGTTGTTAATGTATTCTCTGTCTCTCTCCAGGTTACTTTGAATCTGCTTAAGATGTACTTACCCAACAGAATATAAGCTCCTCAAAAGCAGAGATTTTAATTTTTGTCTTTGTGTCTCTTACACCTTTACACTGTTGCTTGCATTTAGATCACCACTCTATTTTGTAGATTTGAAAATAGCTGTTAATATAAATGTTTTTTTAAAAAGTTGGAAATAAGATAAACCTTTGATTTCAGGATGGTTCAACAATTTTGTATTAAAACCAGAAGATTTTTTTCCCTTAATTGTTACTACCACATCAGAAACTCAAGTGACAGAAGCATAAATGAATTTAAGTAGCCCTTCTATCCTATCTTGAATTTTAATAAGTAAAAATGTCACAGATCTCTTATAAAATCATTGTTGAAAAAGTAATTTTCCTTTCATTTGAGTGTGATCCTGGCTTAAAGAAGAAAGGAGCTAAATAACTTTTGCACTATCATAAATAAGAATTATATTTGGGGACCTAGCAGGCATGTGAATTGAGTTTAAAAGATAATAAATCTGACATTAGATCTAATGAGTGTTTTCTTGTCCTCCTAAAGAGATAATTATATTGTCTGATTGATAGAAATGTTTGACCCATTGTGTTTTAGTTTTAATGTTTGTTGAGTTTGATCTAACACATATGTGCAACTTCATTATAGAATACAAAGTAAGAAAAGTAAATGTAATTCTGTACATATGCATTCATATTCCCTTGAGATGTAGCAATAAAACTCACTTTATAATAGCTCTTCAAACTAAAAATAAGGATGAGTGTTCAGCTGTTGTTAGTGGAGTAGCTGCTGGATAGTATGTTTGTGGTTCTTGGTTTTAAAACAAACCTAGTAAAAAGGTATCTTTCATCTCTGATGGGTATCTTGACTAGATAAATTCTCATGCTGACACATGTATTTATTTTTAATGATTTATTTCTTACATTTTTCTTTTTAGCAATATTATATTTTAATTATATTATAGTAAAGAAAACTGTTTCTAGATTTTTATCAATGGGGTTATTTTTTTTTTACCAAAATTTGATTTGTACTCAGCATCTGTAATCTAGTCCTAAATAATGCTATCTGTTGTACAGATCTATCACAGTCTGCAGGAGGAACTTCTTAAAGGATTTTCCAACAAATAGAGTAGCATTTTACGGCATTCGTGGAATAATTGTAATTACCTTACCTGTCTGATATACTCACTTTATGAGGCTGAATCCTGGTGCTGAATGGAATAAAAACACATACTGAATTAGGTTACCTTCCTGTAGGGACAAGCAAGTTTTCTCCCTTAAATAAACTTTCACTAATTCCATCAAGGGACAAAAAATTACCTAAGTGAATGGTTCATCACTTTAAATTAAAAAACTGCAAGTGTATTAGTTTTCTTGGTTATTCCTTAAGATGTATCAGGCAAGAAACTAAGAAACTCTTTTTCCTAATTCTATGTATTTTTATTAGTATGGAGACCAATAGCTCATACCATTATTTAGTAAAGGGAGAGTATTTAAGGAGGATGTACAAAAAATATGAAGTTATTTTACAAATAGCAAGTAGATAGTAGGCAGGTTAACAATTCTTATAGCATTGATTTATAACGGTAATCATTGTGCTTTATATATGTATGACACTTGATACTTAAAAAACCCAGTTTTCACATTATATCTCATGTAAGCTCTGGGCTTGATCTCCCAACTCACACTCTGACTAATAATTGAGGTCCCCCTGATCAAGACTACTGCTCCCATCAGGTGTTAGAAGTGCCATCTCTACTACTATTCATCTTAGAACCCAATCCTATGTATTCTGTCTATGTAATCTAACCAATGATTAGTGCCCTAGTATCAACTGACCAGTTATCACCTCCTCAGTATCATCTAACAGCAATTATTGCATTAACACAAATCAACTGTTTTCTCTCCTCATTATGAGCTAACCTCAATTTGATTTTAGAAAGGAGTATGTCTTTCTTTCCATCAGATGTATCTATACCACTTGAATAAGTCATGGTAGTAGCAGAGGTAAAGTCACATCTTATGTTTCTCCATCTCCAGGCCTTTGAGTTTCTTCCAGTCCACATATACATTCAGGAATCCCTGAAACTATGTTCTAGAACTTTCAAATTTAGGATCACACATCCCTCCCTCTAGGAGGCTGGCCTTGTGGCTCCATGACAAAGTGATTGAGAGAGCTTGTGACACTGCTTTTCACTGCTATTTATGGTTCCCAGAGGTGAGGTGGAACAGCAGCCTTCTCCCAAGTTTGATCTATCTCTGCTGCTCTCTGCATTTAGCTCTTTCAGGATCTTCTGTGGTGGTGATGAGGAGACAATTGTAGAATTTGTCCCTTTCTTTTTTAGGTCTGACATAATAGGATAGCTGTGACCAGGGATGTCCTGGTAAATATTTAACAATTGGCTATCAAAAAATTAAAAAAAAAAAACCTGTGCACATGACATAACTTTTATGTTTAATGTGCATAATTAACATTTTTTCTATCACTTTCTTCCATCTAGACAATCAGCCAAATAATAAATCAGTCCCTAATTTGTAACATTTGATGATTTCTGAGGTGTAAGTGCTCATACTGAAAATTTAACAGTTGACTCTTACAAGCCAGTTTGAGTTGTCTTTAGTATATAACTAGCTGTGACTCATAGTTTCCTGATCCAGCTAAATCATAGCTAATATATATCCACAATGTTCAGGCCCATCAATACATTTCTAATTGCTGACACTTAAAGACATGCCGTTAGAAAGGGCCAGTGAGCATGTCCATAACCTCCATGTTTCTAAACAAAATCTCACCTCCCTCTAAACTCCACAGATTCTTATCCTGATTATAAAAAAAAATATAGAGGGTAGGTGAAGCAAAGAGAAGCTAATTCTTAAATCACTTTATATGTTAATGGTGACATACTCCCTTTTAGCTGTATAATTTCTTGTACTTAAAGCATGTGATTAGTTTTTGCTGATTTAAATCGATTCATCCTGTTTATGGTAGGAAAATCATGAGTTCTTGTATCAAAGGACCTGGGTTCAAATCCCTCCTCTGATGCTTATTTCCTGTTACCTTGGAAAAATGGATCAGTTTCTCTTTGCCTTAGTCTCTTCTTTCTGAAATGAAGGGATTGGACCACTAGCCTTTGTGGTCCCTTCAAGGTTGAGATCTTTGATCTTATGATCCTTAAAAGGATGAGAAGATTAGAAGAGTTTCAGTAGTCCATGGAACCTGATAACCAGGTTCTGAAGTGTTGTTTTCTAATTCCAGTGGCAAGCACGAATACTTCTTTCTTTGGGGAGTTCTTCATAACTCCTAGAATTGTTAAGAATTTTTTGGTCTTTTCCTCAATATATCAGAAGCAAGTTGTACACTTCATATTTTAAAGATAGAAACTTGATTTGCCTCCTTTCTTCTCGACACTCAGCTTTTGTGTACTGCTGAGAAAAATGCCATGTGGTGAACATGAGATTCTCTTAGATCTATTGAACCATGGATGAGGAGGTTGGGGACTCTTTGACTATGGATTCCAGGATTATGAATTGATGACCTGTGTCACCAATTTCCATCCTGGGTCAGTGTATTTATACTCCAAATCTATATTCCTTTGAGAGCATGACCATAATGATTTTTCCTTATGACGAAAAATGTATTAATACTCTGGAATAAATTTATTATGAGAAAACAGGTTTTGAACTTATTCAGGCCATTGAATTTCATTAGCAAGAACTATTTCCCCAAATTAAACATCTTCTCAGGTCTCAAAGCACCAAAAATAAGAAAAAATGTAACATCCATTTTTATTAATTCTTTTTAGGATATTATTTCATGTGTTTAGAAACACTTTGTTTTCTCTAGTCTTTTAATAACTGAAATGCAATAGAAAAATGTAAACTATATTTTGGAAACAGTAAAATCATAACATTTATCCAAACATGAGGGTTGAAATCACATAAACAACATCTGTTTTGGTAGTACAATTTTAAGTGTTTTTTTTTTCCCCCTCAGGACATTTATTCAGAGCAGCTGGGGATCAACCGTTTAACCTGTCCACAGTGTCGAGTGCCTTCCCAATGGTCAGCCACCCAGTCTTTGGTCTACATACAGCCAGCTCAGGGCATTCAGAATTTGGTGGTTTGGGGACACTTGGTACCCCTACAGCCTTAGCAGCACATCCCCAACTAGCACCTTTTCCAGGTAAACATCTGTTACAAAGAGTATTCAACTAAAGAAGGAACAATTGAAATGTCCTAGTCCTAATAGGCATTTGATTAATAATTATTTTTATCAAGAAGTCAAAGAAAGAAAGATTAGACTAACACTTGGTGTGCTGGGGGGAAAAGTGTCTATCTTTTGGCAGTAAACAGTATGTAGAATATGCCTGATTCCTATCTTTCATGTTCAGGAGCAGGAAACAGGCCCCTTCAGTGGCTACTGAAGTGGTTAAAACTAGAGAAATACACAGTTGTACTAAAAGACTGGGAATAAGCCAAGCTGACATAGGTTGTGTGCTTTTTTTTTCTTTGTTTGTTTTTCATTTAAAAGTACTCCATTTAAAAAATATGGATTTTTCTAAATGCTTTAGCTGGAAGCCAAAGCCCAATTCTCATAATGAATATATTTTTCTCTTTGGGGCACTTATTTCTTTTATGTTTAGGAAAGAAGATTATTTGCCTCTTGGGTCTATTCTAACTCTGAAAGTCTCTAGCTCTGACTAGATTTTTCTGAGATTGGCTTGATTGAATCTATACCTCTCTTCACCTGTTTTGCTTGCATCTGTGCTATTCCAAAGTGCTTAACAAAATTTCATTGCAGGAATACATTATTTTTCCAGTTTGGAGAGCTGTTATTTCTTGTAATTTACTTGTACTTTTCTTTTTTTATCCTTTCAAATCCAAACCATGTTGTTCTAATGAGCATATAACCTCTCTGGGCTTTAGTTTCCTCATTTGCAAAATGAGGTTAGATGAAATGACCTCTGAGTTTTCTTCCCATTCTATATCTGTGATCCTATGTTTTAATCAAAATTTTATAGGTATGAGTTGGATTTTGTGTGCACAAGGCTGTCTGAATTTTATTCTAGCTCTTCCACCAATGTTTGTTCCTTCTCATAGGGATGATTTATAAACTGTCAACTGTTTTAATCTTAGGAAAGAAATACCTCTCTCAAAACATACATGAAGGACAGAGGGTTGAAATGTGTGTTTCCTACTCTTTTCTGCGATGAATCAAGATTGTTTCACTCCAGAATGCTAGATTTTAGAATTTGATGTAAAAAATCACTTTGGAAAATTAGAATTAATAAAAATTAAGATCTGCCAATAACACTGCATTTATCTTACAAGACCCTTCCCAAAAAATCAAGATAGTAGTAGTGAAAGTATTTGAAATCTTAAATTTGTTATTTGACTTGATTAATGGCCAGGTTTTCATTTTGGGCATGACATCAGCATGCCTAAACCTTAGTGTTCTCTCGGTACTATTAAAATCATAACCTTTGTAGTAGAATTATGCTTATTGTATCCATCATAAGATTTTCCTTGCCCTGTGATTTTAGGATGATATTTCTTGAGCACAATTTCAAGAACTTTCTAGAATACTCTCCTATCAAATGGTCTATCACTTTTTAGACCCCGTGTCACATTAAAGATTTGTTGTAGTGATTTAAAATAAATAAGATTAGGCTGATGTGAGAAGTTAGCCAAAATGTCCCACTTTTGAAAAATTTTTAACAGGTGAGGGTAAACAGTGTCAAAATACAAACAAGAAATTTTTAGGAAGTTTAAATGGAAACAGTTAATTTTCAAGTGGACTTTTTCTAACATTGTGCTCCATGTTAGTGATTACTACCAAAGTTAACAGTGAAATTATACTGATGCTGCCCATGTACATAGTTTAAAATCTATTAGCAAGTTTATTCTTGAAATATTTATTGTATGTAGTTATTACTTTATTAGTAGACTATTTTGTGATAGTTTTAAAAGTTCCTTCACTTCCCATGTTTCATGTGAAAATTTCAACAAAATGATTGACTTGAATATATTTCACACAATATATAATGGAGGAATTTTTCTAGGGATCTATATAATTTTTTAAACATGAATATTACTATGGGTTATATCTTGAGAGCTTTGTTATTAGGTAAAACAAATTTTCACCATCAAGTGGTATCAACTTAAACCAATGTTTGTTGGATATATATCTTTCTTTGCTTTTACTTATCTCTTCTTGGCATAATGTAACATCAACATTTGGATTTGCCAAATTTTCTTTTTTATTATTCCTTTGGCTTTTCTTGTATTTAAATTACTTAAGTCCTACTAGAAATTTCAAATTCAACACCAAAGTTATGGTAGTGATATTGGTGCTGCTGCTGCTGCTGATGATGACATATGTATGTGTGTGTATGTGTGTATATATATATTTTTTTTCTAGAGTGGTCTTTTATGTTTTGTATTTAAACTCTATTCACTAAGTGATTTCTGTAAAGTTAATTCTTCCTCATCAGCTGTTTTGAGCCTAATTTTAAATACATAATTCATAGTCCAAAATAATTTGTTAAAAACAAGCTCTCACCTTCAAGAAATAAGAAAGAGACAGAAGTAGAAATATTTAATTCAACACTATTTCATAGGGAAGGTTAACTGGTAAAATACAATTGCCACATCCGTGGCCAAAAGAACTCTAGAGTGACCTCATCCAGGAGATACTGAATCTGGCTAAGCCAGGAGACATGGAAGCCCAGGGTAACACTGGATTTAGAGTACAATCTCATTTGCAAAACATTTTAAAGAAGGATGTCAGAAGACTGTGAGCAATATCATCTCACAAAATGGCCAAAAGCAGTTAAGAAAATGAACCTGCAGAACAGTTGTTATGAGATCCAGTCAGGCCAAATTATCTTAAGAATTTATAGCTGAAACCTATAAGATCATAAGAAACCTGAAGATCATAAGGAGACAGAAAAGAGGAAAGATTCTTTTTAGCAACTTCTTTTCATGGGCAACCACAGTTGCCATTTGTACTCTACTACCTTTGTACTAGGAAAGGAAGTGCCACTTAAGGAAATTAAGTCAGAAGGTGCAAGGAAACTTAGGTAAATAGAAAAGGAATCTGTATAAGAGGTGGCATGATGTTAAAGTCACGCAGGGATCATAACTGAGAATATTTCAAATGAGGGGAAAATGCCAGAATAGTAGAGAAAATGATAGACAATGCTTTTACCAAAAATAAACAAACAGAAACAAAATTGAAAAATCAGCAGCAGCTACTTTAAAATTAGACTCAAAACACCTGATCAGAAGTGAATATTTCTAAAAAGTATTTATATTATTCAATTTTCATTTTATAAACAAAAAATTATGTAGATTTACAAACAATTGGCACCCATATGTCTACGTTTTCATCTTGATGCATTTTATGAAACCATTCTATACACACATCACAAGCACCTGTGTTGAAAACATGAGAAGAAAGCAGTAGATTTTCTCCTGAAGACCACATCTTTATCTGACTGAGAAACAGAAAGAAAATGAAATCTCTCTATGTTAATTGTTGATTTTGGAAAAGCATTTAACTCAGACCAAAATGCAGCCCTGAAATTTCTCCTAAAACAAGGTATATCACACATATGTTGAAATTATACAAGATCCCTTGACAAATAAGAAATAATTATTCAGTGAACCCTTGAATACTGAAATAAAATTGAGATGTCAAACTGACATGTGCTCACCTAAATGATTCACCTGTGTCACAGATGTTCTCTGTTGATTCTAAACAAAAAAAGGATTACTGGTTGACTGCAAGCTTCTCCAAGTGCTTCTGTTCTCAGATAATATTGTTTTGGTTTCTTTGGACTCCAGAACACTACAACGCTACTTCACTGAAATATGCAGCATTGCAAGAAATGAAGAAATGCTTAATCATCCACAATAGAGGGGGAAAGTACATTCAAAATACATATTGCCAAGACCATGTAAAGAAATTAGATGGGCAGTGAATCAGGTTTCTCTGTCTACCTATTCACCTGTCTACACATCATTGACAGGCACTGCAGATGAATGAGCTGGGCTCACAATTGAGCAGGCAGAGGAGATCTAGATCAGTCTCATCTGGGAAACTATCTTGTTTCTGTTGATCCCAAACATTGCATCACTGCAGAAGCCTATTTAACACCAGCATAGTAGTGATGCAATATGATTAAAAATCATCGAACACCACAACACTGAGAAGAATCAAAATTTTAAGTAACCCTAAAAACAATGTTCAGATGTATGGTGGGCATAACTAGACTGTATAAATATTGCCGTCAATGACATGTAGATGTGAGCTGACATAAAAGACTAAAGAGAGATAGGCTAGTTATGTAGTGGAAATAACAGACTGTATAGGAATAGTATACATGCTACTACATTGGATTTAGAGTTTAGAAAACATAGATTCAAATTCTACCTCTGCAACTGCTACCTGTCGGGAATGGGAAAACCATTTAATGTCTCTCACTCTCATTTTTTTCATTTATATTATGAGGGATTGGATTAGATGTCCTTTAAGGATGCGGCCAGCTTTAAAAATCATCATTTTGGGGCAGGTAGATGGCAAAGTGGACAGAGCACCAGCCCTGGAGTCAGGAGGACCTGAGTTCAAATCCGGCCTCAGACATGTAACACTCACTAGCTGTATGACACTGGGCAAGTCACTTAACCCCAACTGTGCTCATCAAAAAAAAAAAAAAAAATCATCATCTTATTTTCCTATTTTGCTAACCCATAAAAATAACTAAAGGAAAATTTTAAGCATTTTATATAAAACTTTTATGGAGGGTTTATAGAAAAAGAATCACGGGGTGCAAATGTATTCAGGGCTTGAAATTTTCATTAGTGGAGAGAATAATTATACTGATGAAGTCATAAATGCATCTAATGATCAAAATAAAGAATAGTAGCCCCAATCATTGCAGTAGATTTTCTCCTGAAGACCACATCTTTATCTGAATGAGAAACAGAAAGAAAATGAAATCTCTCTATGTTAATCTAACACACATTTTCCCTTTATTTCTGAACAGTCTTACTTCAATTAGACAGGGTTATGCCATAAAAAGAGATTTTTGGTTCAGTTTCCATGTCTATATACTGTTGATTTTATATTAGCATCATTTAAAGAGAGAAGTTGTCCTATGATATGTGAGGGAAAAAAGTTGGACTCAATTTAAGCTCATAAAAAGTCATTTCAAAGTGGCAATTGTAGTTAACAATTTATTTAATCTTTAATAAGCTTTCTGATTCTTACATTTAAAAAACAGGTAAACTTTGGTTTCTTTTTATATGTTCTTTCATAGGGATACTCTATACCTAGAATTTTAGACCAAAAAAAAAGCTGTTATAACATATAGTATATCTCATCAATATGTTTTTAACATTATTATATTCTTCAATAATTTCTATAGTTTACTAACAATGGAGAGATCACTTTTATTTGCAATATTAGGCAACAAACCAGTGTTTTGATGGTGTAATAGTTTTATCCAAATAAGGAGAAATTTTTTTTCCAAGGAGATTTTGGAAAGAGATTTAGTTGATTTCTTTGCTATTATTTTCAAACCATTTTATCACAGAAAAATAGAATTTCAGAGTTGGAAGTAGCATTTATTCTGATACTTGAAAAACCACCCCCCCATGATAAACCTGGATAAATAGTTATCTTGTCTCTGTCCGAAAGACCTTTAGTTAAAGGGGGACTCACTGAGGCATCCCAATTTTACTGTTGGATAGCTTTCATCTTTAGGAAGTTTTTCCTTGCGTCAAGCCTACATTTACATATTTGCACTTCTACTCATTACTGCTATGTCTGCCTTCTATGGATGAACAAAATAAGTTTATATCCATCTTTCACATGATAGTCTTTAAAATACTCAAGGATGTCTATCCTGTTTTTCATAATTTCTTCTTTGGGCTAAATATATCCCATTCCTTTTGCCAATCTGCATATGGATAAATGCCATTTTTGTTGCCCTGGTCTCAATTTTCTTTTGCTTATCATTGTTCTTCTTAAACTTTGGTATCCAGAACTGAACCTAAAATTCCAGAAGTGGTCTAAACAGGGGTGAGTACTGTGGGACTACCAATTCCTGACTTCCGCAAGGGGGAGGGCCCCTTTATTTCCATCCAAGATTATATTAACTTTTTATCATTGCCCTATAGATAGCACTGGTGTCTCAGTGAGTCTACAGTCAATTTAAATCTCAAATCTTGTTCAAACAAACTGCTACTTAGCCATACCTAATCTGTATTGTGCTTGTGATGGTAATTTGTTTTAATCCAGATGCTAGATTTTACAATTATCCCTATTAAATTTCATCTTATTAAATTCAGCCTTAATGTTCTAGTCTTTCAAGATGTTTTTGGACACTAACCGTTACCCAGTTGTATTAGCTTTCCCTCCATCTTTGTGTCACCTGAAAATTTCATAAGAATACCATTGTCCCTTTATTCAGTCATTGATAAAAAATATTAAGCAGCCTAGAGGTAAGAGCATATCCATAGGGCATCCTTCCAATTTAACTTTGAACCATTCATGATTAATCTTCAATTCTGGCCAGTTCTGAATCCATCTAATTGTGGTATTTTCTAGTCCACATTTTTTCCAACAAGAATATCATGTGATAGTTTTGCTAAAATCTAGGTAGACATTCAGCATCTACAGTATTCTCCTAATCTACCTACCAGTTTAGTCATCCTGCAAAAAAAAAAAAAGGTAATGTACATCAGCAACACATATGTCAAAAAAGGAATTTAAGTTACTGTGGCATGACTTATTCATCATGCTGGTGCTTTGTGATCACAATTTTCTTGGGAGTTCAATAACCATTTTGTTAATAATACATTTTAGAACTTTTTATAGGAATTGAAGTCAATCTCACTGACCTGTAGTTCACAGATTCCATTTTCTTTACTCTTCTCCAACCCTACAGCACTTCTCCTGTTCACATTCACCAATTCTATCAGTGGGTAAGGATGTAATTCACCTAGGCCAGAGGATTTAAATTCATCAGGCTCGGCTACGATCTCTTTACTTCTTTTGGTTAGCTGATCCCAAATAGCCACTTTTGTTTCGTCTTTCAAAGAATGTTCTCCTTGGCAGAGAAAACAGAAATAAAATAAAACAAGTGTTGAACAATTTAATTGTCATCAAGTATTGTCTTCCTACAAACTTTGAGCAACAATCCCATCCCTTCTTTGATACTTTTCTCATAATAACTTTAAAAACAACCCTCTTTGTTGGTATTAATTTTCCTTGCTAGCTTCATCTCATTTTGAGCTTTTAGCATTCTGACACCTTTCTTATATTACCTTCCCAAGCTTCTGTACATAATTCTGTTATCTGCTCTTCCATCTTCTGCACACATCATTAAAAAGTTGTTTGGTGAGTTTTCTGTGCGTATTGATATTTTTATAAAACTCCTGTTTTTCTTCTTCATTAGTAGTGTTTCTCTTTTTGTCTAAAGAGCCTTGAGCTATGAAACTACTTCAGTCACCACTCTGAAAATACAATTAAAAAAACCACTTGTCTGTTGTCCAAAGATTTCACAGATCTTCTAAGAGGAGCTATTTAAAGAGTTAAATTCTAGCTGTTGAGCTATTGATTTCAACGTTTTAGTTTGATAGACAGTAATTGTTTTCTAATATTTGTTAGGAGATGTAGGAAAAAATCCAGGCTTTTCTTATTAACTTTTATGGAGAGACTCATAAGGTGGTATTAAAGATATGTAATTTAAGAAAATTACCTTTAACAGTTCCATTCCTTTACAATGACATTAAAAGGCTTCTTTGGGCTTTGTGAGTGGATGGGTGTGGGAGTATTCATGTACATACATGTACGTAATGTATATATATTAAATTGTTGTAAAACATTTGCATTCTGAAATTATTTCAAGAAGACATAATTAATATTTCTATGAATATTATTTATACCATTTGAACTACAATGGTTCAGGTTCACATTCTGCCTAACTTGGGAGGCTTCTTTGTGTTTTATGTGAATCTGACCATAAATTTTGGAGTAAAAAAGAGGCAAATGTAGTACCAAACATTTTAATCTTTTTACTTTTTTGAAAAGTCATTAGAGAATAGAATAATTACTACATATTTCAGGTTTTCCATGTTGTTTTTAAAACCTGAAACACTTCTCTTCAAATTCTCAGTCTGTGAGAAGCTGCTGATACACATATTAGTGAAGAGCTTGATATGATATTGTCTAAGTTCAGAAGAGTAAAATCAAAAGCACAAGCCATAATTTGTATGATCACCTGGTGTGTCTTATGTTTCATTTGTTTTCTTTTTCAGTAACTAAGTTTGTCAGAACTAAAAGAGGTAGAGCTCAATACAAAAATTTCGTTTTGAAAATGCACTCAATTCTTTTTTTAGATGTTGTTCTAGCATGACTTTAATTGCAGAAATAATACATATGTGTGTTTATTTGAGGTGCAGAATGGTGGAGAACAGCAGATGTACATGCTCGATCAGGGGCAACTTTCTTTTCACCACTCCTGGGGATTCCGCCACTGTTTGCTTCTTCAGCTCAGAATCATGATTCATCTTCATTCCATTCAAGGAATACAGGAAAAAATAATCGAAGTGGTCTAGAAAAAGGTAACAATACAAAAATGCTAAAACAATATTTCAGACCCTTTCCTGTCATAGCAGTTTTCAATGGTATTTTTGAGTTTTATTCTCAAGCATTGTCATGTGTGGAGGGTGCTCTCAGGCGCATACTAATGCCTCCCTGAAAAGTTACTTTGTATTTTAATTTAATCTCGCAATATGATATTTAGCTCTAAAGTATGAATTTTGTATTGTATATATATTGTGCTTAAGTTTAGTTGAGGTTTAATTTCTTTAGTTTGATGAATAAAAGTGATGCCTTTTATGATTGCCTGTTCAGTAATGTTCACTTGAAAGAAAATAAACAAAATTCTTTGTGTGGACAGCCTAATGAAATATGGTTCATTATGCTATGGGATTAAGTAATCATCATAAGTAATCATAACTAACCTGTCAGTTCTGATGTAATTAAGATTCACTCAAAGAGCCAGACATGGGGGTCTACAAAAGGAGGAAGTGCACAACATTCAACAAGTTCAAGGAAGGACTTTTTTTTAATATCATTTTAAATGCACTTTGTATGCCAGAAAATTATTTTCATCATCCGTGTAAATATTTATTTTGTGGTAAGTCATGTTCAGACAACATGACATAGTGCTTGGAGACCCAGCATCAGAAAAACCTGAATTTAAGTTCTGACTCTGACACATACTGACTTTGCAACCTTGGGCAGGTCATTTATCTCTCAATGCTCCTAGGCAACTCTCCTAAGATTATAAATTGCAGAGCAGGTGCATTTGGTAGAGAGAGTTTTCTCAGTGAAATCACAGGTTTGGGTCAAAAAAGGGAAGCCACATGTGCTACAGCAGAAACTCTCAGCCTCTCTTCAACAGTTTTAAAACCTTGATTAGGGTCTACAAACTCCTTCTCTCATCTCTAATCACTAATATTAACAATAGCATTTCAGAGGACTACATTTGTCTGTTACTTTTTGATATTTTGGAAATTATTGTCAGTTTTGTATGGAAGTTTTCTTAAGGCTTAAAATGGTTTTTGACAAATTTTCTTTCCTGTAAATAGTGAAAGATTTCATAGCCTAACTTTTTTCGAAAAGGAAAAATATTTCCACAATTGTTTTTTGAGATTCTTATTTTTTTTTTCAAGGTGTAAATGGGTCAGTAAATGGAAACAGTCCATCACCTGTATCTGGCATCAGTACATCTGTATTAGCCTCTACAGCTTCAAGTTCCACTGGACAAACAAAAGCTATGACTCCAGGAGGAGGAAGTCGCAAATGTAATCAGGATCAAATGAAAAATCCGCTTTTGGATGCCAGAGCTGACAAAATCAAAGATAAGGTAAATTACAATCTGAAAAATCCAAGACATGGCCATAGATAGAAGGCATATGGACTAATTATCTAAAAGTTAACTTTGCTATTAAATACTGTGCATTTTGGTTTTACCAAAATAAATGGCATTTTATCATGTGGTAGTAATATATATCTTCTGTTATACCACAAAGGTAAGTGATTATGTGGATCTGAATTACAGAATAAGCCATGTCAGCTCTATCCAAATATAGTATTGTACTTATCAATAATAAGTAATGATGCAAGAAGAGGATACTAACTCACCTTAGTCACATGTCATTAGGCAGGAGATATTACACTTTTTTGATCTCTGAAAACCTGCTAGTTCCTCTTAAGTGCTTTGAATTATTTCTACTTGGGTCTGTCTACTTTACCTTATACTTACAAGGTCACCGTCTTCACCAAAAAGCTTACATGAAGGGCCTATTTTCTCCAAACTGTGCCATAGACACCTGAATCCTGCCCTTAAAATCTAAGACAGGCTTGCAAATAGATATGTATACATACAAAATTAACAAATGGTAAAATAAAACATCATAGCAATAATTAAATGAAGAGGTAGGTGTACTATATTTTTATTTATGCTTGAAATATACTTTTTTGTTATTGTTTTTCAGTCATTTTCAGTTTGTCCAACTCTTTGTGATTCCATTTGGGTTTTTCTTGGCAAAGACACTGGAGTGGTTTGCCATTTTCTTCTCCAGCTCATTTTACAGAGAAGGAAACGGAGGTAAACAGCATTAAGTGACTTGCCCAAGGTCACACAGTTAGTGTCTGAGGTCAGATTTGAACTTAGGAAAATGTGGGCCTAACTCCAGGCCCAGCACTTTATCTACTGCACCATCTAGTTTCCCTAATATATTTGCAGATAGCATTTATTGTATGCAATTTGTATTATTTAGGGCAGCTAGTTGGCACAGTATTTACTACTTTCCTTTCTAGAGGTTCACAAACCATACTTTTAACAATATGTTCTAGAATTTTGCCAACTATCAAAGTCAGTATCATTGGCTTGTAATTTGCAGATTGTAGCCAATTCCTTTTTTATTTAAAAAAAAAAACCCTCTGGGATATTGTTCCTCTCCAGTCCCATGACCATCCTTCCTCAGTCCTCAGTCTAAGATCACTGAGCAATTGTTATCTGTCAGTTCTTTCAGTAGGCTGGGATATAATTCATTTGGGCCCAGTAACTTGGTAATCTCTTGTCATCTCCTCATTTTTTCTTGGATTTCTATTTCATCTTATCCATTTTCACTCTAGCTTTCCAAACCAAAGGCCATTTTCCTTGGCTGGGAATATCAAAACAAAATATAAGCTGAGTAATCCTGTCCTCTTTCTGTTCTAAGTGCATAGCCAGCATTCCATTCCAACATGGACCTCCTTGCACAGAACATAATTTTTAAATGTCCTTTTTCATTATTGTTCTTGGTATTCATCACTAGTCAGCCCCCTGGTCATTCAGAGTTTTAATACTCAATATAAACTTGTTCAATCTGCCTCTTCTGTTTTTCCTTCTTAAAGGTTTTGTTGCTCCAATTATATATGTGTGTGTATACATTATATATACATCTACACATGTAGATGTATACACATAAATATGTGATTGTCATTTCTCAGATATATTCCCCTACACTACATTAGAACCTTCCGTTTTCAGTACAGTCAAATTAAACAAATCAACACCTATCTACTCTGTCTCCCTCTCCCTACTCTTACCCCACAATCTGGCATTCATACCATTACCACAGTAATCTTCCTTATGTCACTCTTTTGGTCTAAAATCTTCAATAGCTCTGTATTTCTTGCTGAGTACATTTCAAATTTATTTGTCTGGCATTCAAAGCTTCCACAGTCTGGTCCCAGCTAGCCTTTGCAGACTTTTCTCATTTCCTTCCTTAGCTCCTTCCGTGCTCTAGCAAATCTGGTCAACTCTCCATCCACAGAGAGTGCTTTGCACTTTCCCATATTTTTGCTTTTGTTCATGCCATACCCTTTGCCTAGGATATCTTTTCTCTCCCTCTTTCCTAATGAATTCCTACCCATCTTCTAAACAGTATGTCAAATTCCATCTCTTGCAAAAAGCTTCCCTGTTGGCAGTGAATGATTCTTAACCCTCAGACCTAATAATATTTTATTTTATGCTTCATTATTACAATTATCATACATCTCTGCATATTATAGTTATTTGTGTGTGCATCATCTCTTTAATACAGTGCAAGTTCTCTGACGGTGTCTCACCTAAACTTTGCATCAGTTCCAGTACCTAGCACAATACTCTGCACGTATTAAAAAAAGTTTTTTGAATTGAGTCTTTTCCCCATTGCTTAAATTCTTCCTGCTTATGGAGATGTTGTATTTCATTGCTCCATCCTCCTTGCCTTTTTTGTCTTCATGGGTCAGTTTATTCTGCCTTATTTTGTCTCTTTCTCTAAAATTCTTCCCCCTTGACTTCTCTCCTACGATTCCTGTACAGTTATCTCACAACAATCTGTTACCCATTCTCTTTCTAGGGGAAGCCTAGCAGATGGAAAAACACTCTATGTACCCTTGATCCTCTTTTTAAATTGGTAACAAATCTCTGTATGGTTCTAGTAGTCCCACTGGGCAATCTCAATGACCCATTATTGATTTTGACTACAAGGTAGAAACTTTTGCTTTGTTTACCAAATACTGAAATTGTTCATATATTGTCGTTTAATATTGTCCTCCCTTCAATCTCTGACTATGCTTTCAACCCTCATACCAATACTATCATCCCTGAAATCCTCAACTCTTTCTAATTTTCAGTCACTTATCTGGTACTCCTAGAGTTATTAGTGCTATCATCATCATTATTATTATTATTATTAAATTCATTAATGACTAGTGGCTTTATTTGGATTCATACTATAATATATTAATCACTTTTATAAACATGTACTAGGTGGTCCAGTGGATAGAGGGCCAGGCCTGGAGTCAGGAAGACTCATCTTCTTGATTTCAAATCTGGCTTTAGACACTTAGTAGCTATGTAAGCCTGGGCAAGTCACTTAAGCCTGTTTGCCTCAGTTTTTTCATCTGTAAAATGACAGACCACTCCGGTATCTTTGCCAGAAAGACCCCAAATGGGGTCACGAAGAGTTGGACACAAGTAAAAAATGACTTTGCCTATCTTTCATTAGTCAGAAGATACTGTAGAAACTTCCCGAGTAACCATTTGATTGATTTTAGTCTTGTTGCCCTATTTCCAAGAGGTTTCTTTTTATGTACACATTTATCTTACATTGTTATTTCACCATTTCATCATTTTAGTCTGCCATTTGGCAGCTTATTGATGATTCCATTTCTTTAGTGTAGTTTTCACAGTCCTTATTTCATTATAAAAGTTTCTTCCTTATGGACATTATATTTCTATTATTTGAGACCACCAAAATTCCTTTTTAACCAGGAATATCCTATCCACCAAATTTTGTATTTTCATTTTCCAAAAGGGACTTTGTTTTAGGGAGTAACTTCTGGCATTTCTTTCCCTTTACTTCTCCTTCTGATCTGAAATAACAATTATGTAATCATATTCAAACTTCCACTATTTGTCTAGTTGTATACATCATTGTTTTGTGAGAGCTTATAATACCATATACTCCTTTATTAAAGTGAGACATACTGTCTACTTTGAGGAAGATTTTTCAGAAGTTTCATTTCTTTGGTTGCAAGTATAACTTAAGTGCCCAAAATACAGTGACTGTTTATTTAGCAATTTAGGATAGATTTCCTGTTAGGAAATAAACAGCTGCCTAACACTCCCTTGGACCGTAATGTGAAATATGTTAAACAGAGCAATTTTCCCAGGAGGTATAAGTCATTCCTGACTGTAAAGTTGTTAGAAATATTCAAGATCAAACACATAACATATTTGAAAAGTATATGTCAAGTCAGGCTCATAATTTTCTATCAAATAGGTGAAAAATCTGATTATTTGACTACATTTAATTATTCACTACAGAATCCAATTACATAGTACTGGCATATAAATACAGTGGTTACTCAAAGATTTCTTGTTATATGGAATTCAGTTAGTTTATTTGTATAAGGGAGTAAGGTAATAAGCATTTATATAGTGTCTCCTATTTGCCAGGCACTATGAAAATTTTTTTACACATTTCTCATTTGATCCTTACAACAACCTTTCATGGGAGATGATATTATTATCCCATTTTATAGATGATAAAACTTGATATAAAGATATCATTTATGCTTAAATGATAGTGAAACTATATTTTTTGTAACTTTTGACATAGTTTTAGCAGCTTTTCAAAGTTTTCTGCTTTAAAATGATAAAGACACAAAAATGGAAAAAATGGGGCTTAGATTTCCTGAGTTGAAATGCTCAGATGATTACTGTCAATCCCTCTGAAAGTATTTCCTTAACCAGTAAAATGGAGATAAGAATCTAGAAAGATAAATACTGCCTCTCAGAGCTATTGTGAGTAAGTCGGTAAACCATAAAGTGTTATGTAAGTTTCAGTTTTAACGTTAGTCAGTAAACCAGTTTATGATGACTTATGACTTTCTAAATATTTATAGTTATTATAGTTATTTTATTTTATAATTATATTATATTTATTTATATTTATATGTTATGTTTTTATATTTATATATTTATAATTATATATTATATATAATTACATATAATTATAGTTATTTTATTTTATAATATTAATTGTTGCCTCTTCTAAAGTCTTACTCCAAAATGTAGTCCTTGGGTCAAAGTCTCTTTCTCGACTCAAAGAGAATCAACCCACTGGAAACCTGTTATCTGTTCCCTTTGCTTCCACCCAGCTAAGCTTTGGGAAAATCACTGTCCGATCTTTCCTGGGGTATCCACTAGCTCTTGTTTAAGTGCGCTCAGCTTTACAGGCTTCAAAGCATAATAATTTTATTTGCAACGTGATGTCTACAGAAAGAATCATTATACAAACTTTTTTAAAGTCAAGCAACCAGTTCCTCAGTGAATTACCTCCCTCCCCTGGCCTGACCTGTATAGTCTCTAACTCACTGTGCTCCCTTTCACTGCCAGGAAGGGGGAAGTTAGGGTTTGCTCCTCCCTGTCACTCTCACTTTCCACCATAGCTCTGCCTCCTTTTGCTCACTGCTGTGGTTTTACCTCCTCCAGTGGTAAAGGAGGTGACCCTAGGTTTTTTTAAAGGCTGTGCTTGGGGGACGCAGTCTCTAGTGTCTCATCACCAAGAAGAACGGTTCCCAAGTTTTGATATTCCTCACTTTCTCAAACACACCCTTAGCTGCTGCTGCTTCTTGCTTCTCAGTTTTCCTTTTGTGTGTTGACTTCCCCATTAAGCTCCTTGAGGACGGGGAATTTTTCTTATTGGTATCTCTGGAGCTTAGCACAGTTGCTGGCACATAGTAGGCACTTAATAAATATTTATTGAATTGAATTGAAATTGCATATTAGGTTTGTCTGAGTCAGAAATGTTTCAAGTGGAATCCTGTTGACAGGCTATACTTTTGCTGACTGACACCTGCCTCAGAAATGAAGAAACTCATGACCAGCTGGTTGAAAGGCAATTGATCAATTCTTTGTCCACAGCACCCCATGAAACTAGGTAGAATACAAACATCATTCAGAATTATGGATCTGCTCTTCTGCCTCTGCCTGGATGGTAGTAGAGGAGCCAAAGAGAAGGATAGTGGGGATTAAGAAGCACATAGTTTTAGAGCATCTGAAAACATTAGTCTAGTTCTTGGTATTCACAATGTGAGATCTTTGTTCAATGATGAATGAGTTGGAGAAGCTGAAATCAGTACTGACATGCTCACCCTAAATGAAATGGGAATTTGCAGCTAAATTGCTACACATAATTTAAAGGAGTAGTTCCCAAATAGAGTACTTATATTAGTAAATAGGAGAGCTCACAAGTTCTCCTCAGAAAAGCAAATAAAGGAGTTGGCAGAACTGATTTCATTATGTGTCCCAATGCTGCAAGAAACATTATTTTAATCAGTTAATCAACATGCAAACAACTATATACAAACAAGATATATACAGGATAAATGCTAGCTATAAATTAGAGATAATCACAGAGGGAAGGTACTAGCTTTAAGGAGAATGGGAAAGGCTTCTTTTAGAAAGTGAGATTTTAGCTGAACCTTGAAGGACGCCAGGAAGTGGCGACAAATGAGGGAAAGAATTCCAAGCAGGTGGGTCACCTAGTAAAAAGGCATATTGTTGGGAGATGGGATATCTTATTTGAGTAATGGCACACAGGCTAGGGTGCCACTGGACTGCATAGTATGTGGAAGGAAGTAAAATGTAAGAAAACTGGAAATGTAGGAAGACAGGTCAGGTTGTGAAAGGCTTTGAATGCCAAATAAAATAATTTTATATTTTTTCTGGAGGTTGTAAGGAGCTACTGGAGTCTGTTGAATAAGGGATTGACATGGTCTGGCTTGCATTTTAGGAAGGTCACTTTGACAGCTGAGTGAAAGATGGACTGGATTGGGGAGAAACCTGAAGCAGGGAGACCAACCAGTAGGCTATTGTAATAGTCCAGGTGTGAGGTGATGAGGGTCATAGTGTAGTGGCAGTGCCAGAGGGGAGAATGGGGCATATGCAAGAGATAATATGAAGGAAAAGTCAGTAGTACTTGGTAACTGATTGTATATAGAGAGTGAGAAAGAGTGAGCAGAATGACACTGTATGAGCTTGGGTCACTGGGAAGATGATGATGCCAAGCAGGATAGTTTTGAAAGTAATGTGTGGAATTTCTCATACTTTTTTTTAAGCAAGCAATATGAAATGGAGATTCACAGTTTAATATAGTATCATCTTTTATGTTCTGTAATATGGAAATGCTCTATTTTTTTGGTGTTTATGTTCACAATAAAGAAATCATTTTCCTACCCCCATAGAGATTTATTAGAGAATATTCTTTACAGTTCTCTGGAGATGGTATTGGGCTGCTACAGTCCTCCAAATCTGTATCCAAATTGGGATGATGGTCTGGCAGTTCCCCAGATTGGGTTAGCTATGTGGTATCTCCACCAAAGATGGCTTCCTAGCCATATGTACACACACACATACACACACACACACACACACACACAGAGACACAAATGTATATATACACATTTGTGTATATGCATGAATATATCCTTTAGCAAGCAGTAGTGAATCTTCTGTATTCACCAGGAGGTAAACAAATCTTTTCACATATATTGTGAAAGGAACATCGAAATCACAAGGTACATACTTATGAAACTTGAATAAAGGTATAGATGACATGCTTATCAAATTGTCCAAAGACACAGCAGATCTAATAGACTGTTTCCTGCCTCCTAAAATAGGAACATACCCAGCACTTTGAAATATTCATTGATTGGAATTGATATTTTAATAGTAATAGTAAAGAACAGTAATAATAATAATAGATTATGCATCCTTTGCAAGTTATAGAGCACATTGGCAGGATAGATATTATTTCTTTTTATTTTAAGATGCGGATACTAAATATTGGAGAAGCTAAGTCACTTTTTCAGGGTGTTATGACAGTGTGGTTACAGCTCAGATCTGAAACCCATGTCCTCTAATTCCCATTCTGTTGTTCTTTCTACTCTATGTGCTGCCCAAAAATGTTTTTTTTTAACATTATAAGACATCTTCCCCTTTATGTATTGTTTAACCTCTGCCAACAAATTTGTAATTTTAATTAGAACATGTACACTTATCTCATAAAAATTCTTATAATTTCAACAATTGCATTTGAATATTTAAAAAGAATTTTTTGAATTTTTTTAAAAAACTCGAAGCACTTTATTGAAGACTCAGAAAAACAGGAAAACAAAATTATTTCATTAAATGTGAAGCCAGGTCCCACTGGTTTGTTGTTTCTCTTTTGTATTTATTATTTTTTCCTGTTTGTGTGTGTCTGTGTGTCTGTGTGTGCACACGAGAATGTGTGTTTATGCATATTTTTTGTGTCTATGTATGTATATCTGTGTGTCTATGAATGTACGAATATCTTACATAGTCTTTAAAGTGGGGGGGTGAGTGAATCTGGACTTCTGTCTGCATATATAACATACTATTAAGCGTATAATATATTTTTCAATGATAATAATGATGTTTGTAATGGACACTGAATCTGTTTCTGCAATATGCATGGGAATTAGGCTTTCCTAAAAGCCATGGCAGAGTTGGCTTCAGTGAATTTTTTCTAGATGCTATGCTATTGAATATCCTTTAGAGGACAAATACTCTGTCTTGTTAGATCAGGGGTCCAAACCCGTAAGGGGTACAAAAAATTTGTCAAGGGAGTAAGGAAATAAATTTGTTTTTTGGGACTGTTTTCCAAACGATAAAGTTTTTTTTTTATTGTTTTTTATTTTTTGACTAGGCAATGGGGTTCCCAGGGTCACACAGCTAGTAAGTGTTATGTGTCTGAGGCCAGATTTGAACTCAGGTCATCCTGAATCCAGGGCTGGTGCTCTATTCACTGCACCACCTAGCTGCCCCCAACAATAAAGTTAAAAATTTTTTTTTTGTTATGTCCTTGGAGAAGCATATCCCATTCTTATTAAATATGCTAACAAGGATTGAATTCCATTTATAATAACAACTCTGTGAATCAGGATGCTCATCTCTGTTCCCAATCAAATCAAAAGCAAGAAAAAAGTTGGAGATGAAACATGATAGGCATTTCTTTCAAAAACTTTTTATTTGACTATTTTTATATACATTGAACAATGTTATGATACTACAATATTATTATGTAATGAATAATATTTTCTTTATGAAAAAATTATTAGCATCTTTGCTTCTAATGTGCCTATGCCTGGTCAATCATTTATTGCCTTTCATATTGAATAGATGATGTAGCAAGCGAAAGCGTATGGGGATTAAACACAGTTGCACACCACTGTACTAGAAGAATAGAGCATTTACCTAATTTTAGCAGTCCTAAGAGCCTCTGTTATCTAAGCTCTTAGCCTCCTCAACCAATTGTTATCCTTTGCACAGAAGATGAAATGGAACTGAATTTGTAATTTTAATATATTCAAAACACAAATTACCTTAAAGAAATTAACACTTAAATACATTTCAAAGTGTTCATTTGTAAGTTTGTCTTGCATATCCATCAAACAATACACAACTTCACTTTTTTTTTTGTTTCAGGAACATAAGTAGAAACCTAGAAATGTGTCATTGATACTGCTCTTTTCTAATATCCTATATGGGCTAGCTATTACAGGCTAGATTGAGGGTTTCCCATTCTGTAAAGTTCAGTTGGATCAGTTTGTTAAAATGATTACATTTATCACTTGTGAAATTTCTTTTCTTCTTTCATTTCAAGAATGAAACATCATTTGAAAGCATATTTATGTGCTAAAAATTGGATTCCATTTTAAAAACAAAGTCTCGATAAAATGTCTGACTTTTCCCAGAAACCAAGAAAGAAAGCCATGGAAAGTTCAAGCAACAGTGACAGTGACTCGGGCACATCCTCAGACACCTCAAGTGAAGGCATCAGTAGCAGTGACTCGGATGATTTAGAGGAAGATGAAGAGGAAGAAGACCAAACTGTTGAAGAAAGTGAAGATGATGATTCTGATTCCGAAAGCGAAGCACAACATAAAAATAAAACCAAGGTATAACCACCATAACTAGACTTGGATACTTTTGATTTTAAATTAACAGATTTATGTTTACTGTGAATCAATCATACAAATATTGTTTTTAAAATAAAATTTCCTCCCTTATTTTTATCATCTACTACATAGGAAGAGGCAACATGGAATAGTGAATAGAGGTCCAATCTTGGAGTTAGGAATACCTGGGTTAAAGTCCTGCCTCTTAAATATGCTATCTGTGTGAGGATGGGCAAGTCACTTAACCCGAAGTACCCCTGCTCTAGGCAATTCTTTGAGCCTGTAGGTGAATTTACAAAATTTGGATCCACCTAGGAGGAGCAAGGTTCCCCATGGGGATTTGATTACAGATTGAGACACAGGACTTTCTCCCTCCCTCCTTCCTTTCTCCCTATTCTTTTCTCCATTCCTAGGAGCTGCAGTTTTTTCAAGTAGAAAAGAATAGGAGTTTGGGTAGAAAACATATAAACAAGAGAACTGTGAACTTTTTGTGAAATATTTTTATAGCTTTTTCATTTGATAATTAGAATTTAAAAAAAAAAAAACTTCTTCTATTCTGTCATATTTTATGTGATTACCTTATGGTCGATGTTCTGCAGATGTTAAAAAATTTAAAAAAACATTTCCTTCCAGGTGCTATTGCATGGCATGGTGGACCTAAAGTCAGATGGACAAAAAGCAGCTGAAAAGTCCCAAGAAAAAAGAATACACCAGCCGATACCTCTTGTGTCTGAATCTCAGACTCACCCCTCACTCCAATCCCAGCAGAAGCAGCCTCAGGTTTTGTCACAGCGGCTTCCCTTTATTTTCCAAAGCTCTCAGGCAAAGGAGGGATCTGTGAACAAACACACCAGTGTGATACAGTCTACGGGATTGGTGTCCAATGTGAAACCTCTGTCTTTGGTAAATCAAGCCAAAAAGGAAACTTACGTGAAACTCGAAGTTCCTTCTCCTGATATACCCAAAGCAGGGAATAAAAATACCTCTGAAGAATCTAGCCCTTTGACCAGTGAATTGAGATCCAAACGGGTAAGCAGAAATTACTGGATTTTATGTTTAATCTTGAGACTGAAATTGTAGCAGATGAAATGTCTTTTGAACTGTTTAATATGTAACTTGCTTTCAATTATTGGAATTTTTCGTCACAGACGTTACAGACAAAAATTATTTTGTAGATTGAAGAAAAATTTTAAACATTTAAAAAAAATTTGATTTAAGGGAAAAAAGTTTTATGATAAATCATAAATCTTTGATTTAAGGAAACACTAAAAAATTCTATTTCATTGCTTCCTTTTACAGCATATAAAGAGAAACTTAATATATATGTTGTGCTAGGGATGTATTAAATAGAGTGAAGACAATATGGACACAAAAAATGTTCAGATAAACCTCTGTATTCTGAGAATCAGCAAAAGATACATTCTGCTTAAATATTTTTTGAAAAATGAAGGTCAGAAATGTAAAGAATTTTAACCAGTAGGAATTCTCATATAGGAAACTAATATTAGCCATCCTTAACCATTTAATACTATCTCCAAATTATGCTTGTTTGTTAATTTATTCATTATTTAATAAATATTTATTGAGCCCCTACTTCCTACATTTAAGACATGATAATAGATACAATGAGGGATTCAAAGACATCTTTCTGACATAAAGGTTCTTATGATATAGTAATAAAATGAACAGATTTTTTTCAATTAAGAGTTTAAGCCCAAACTAAAATTCTGAGTTTGAAAAGCAGTGGTTTGTCACCTCACTCATTCTATAGTCATGCAAGTTATTTGCTTTTTTCTTAATCTCCACAGCTCCATGTGGAAGCAGGCTTGTTAATTGCTAAAGAAATTAGACAAGAGCCTCTGGTTGCTTCTCCGTACTACTGTTTATTATGTAAAAGTTCATTGCAAAATCAAGTCAAGTCATACCACATGCTCAAATTTGCCACCGTGCCAATCTGAGTCAGGTGCCTGGGCATGATTCATAACTGACTACAGTATCATAAGATTTTAGTTATGTTACGTACTTTTTTCCATATCAAAGCTATCTTCATCTTTGCAGGAAGAATTTAACTTAGGAAATTCAAGCTCTTCTTTAGATCTAAAATGTATTAATAATTCCATTTGGGAATTAAATTTTTCATATATTCTTTTGATGATGGTTTAATGAAATTTTATTTGTTTTACTTGTACCAGAGAGATCCTCTAGTGCTAATAGTGTTTATCCCCCTCATTTACAGAAGTAAATTGCTTGGTACAGTTATAATTACTGATTCCCCATACCCTTACCAATTCACAGAAAATTTTTTGTAAGGGTACATTATTGAGTAGATAGAGTGACATGTCCCACTACTTAATCTAGCTAATTATCTTAAATTTCTCTTCTAAGCACATTTGTCCCTCTTGCTTCCAACCTGTCACAAATATTTATTGACTGTGTATTAAGGGTGTGCATTACATAAGGTGCTCTGGTTGGATAGAAAAATAATGGGGCTTAGTTCCTTCCCTCAGGAAGTTTTCTCTCTCATAAAAGAGATGACAGATACATCAGTTAGTACAGTTAAATTACTTGCAGTATGTGGCAAATAACAAATAAAAGGAGTACTATGAGTAATTGAGGCATATGAGTGCAGATGAGAAGATAGTGCTTCTCTTTTGGGTTATCAGAAAAGGTTTCATGGAAGATGACATTTGAACTGTGCCTAGAAGAATGGGTGATATTTCAAATGGTAGATGGTTCTCTCCACAGGGAAGGAATGGTCTGAACAACTGCAAAAATTCTAGAAGAAATGGATGGAGAATAACAAGTGATCACATTTTGCTTAAATATAAAGCATAGATATGGAAGGGTAAATGAGGGCTAGATGGTAAAAGGGCCTTGAATGACAGAATAAAGAGTATTTTGCTAGGCAGAATGAATAACTGGAAGATTTTTTTCATCATGGGCATGACATGGTTAGAGCAGGTCTGCAAGAGGATTCATCTGGCAAGTGGAAAGTGCCAGAGGGACTTCAGCCTGAATGTTACCTCTTAACATGGGTAAACCATTCAATCTCCATGGTCTTCGGTTTGTTACAGAGATAATAGTATCTGTAATAGTCACCTCACAGGATTGTTGTGAAGATCTAAAGAGACAGCTAGCTTTTATAGAGCTAGAATGTATATAGTACTTTAAGGTTTGCAAAGCATTTTACAATTATCTCATTTTTCTTTCCAACTCCAAACAGTAGGAGTTGTTGTTATCCTCACTTTATATTTGAGAAAATTGAGGCAGATACAGGCTAAGTGGCTTGCCCAGGGTTACGTAGCTATAAAGTATAGGTAGTAGAGGTAGGATTTGAACTCAAGTCTTCCTGACTCCAGGTCCAGCACTCCATCTGTTGAGCCACCTCGCTGCCTCTGATATAAATTACTTACACAAAGCATTTTGAAAACCTTAAAGCACAATATAGAAGTTAGCTAAAAGAGTGAGACTTGAAGTAGATAGTAGAAAGACTAGTTAAAAGGTTATGAAGTAGTTTGGTTGTGAGACAATGAGGCTCTAAACCAGAGAGTTTACAGTGGGTATGAGAAGGAAAAATGGATTCAGAGGGAAAATGTGAAAGAAAAAAATGGTAGAAGATTTGATGACTAGATAGGGTTTCTAAGGAGTAGAATTTAAGATGTCAAGTCTGGACAAAGACAGTAGGAAAGGACTGTTGAGAAGGCCAACTTCAGCTCTAGACCCATCTCTATATCCCACTATACTTTGCTTTAAAGTGATTTACATGTTGCCACATATGCATTTCTAATTCTCAAATACTTAAGGGGAAAAAAAAACAAAAAATTTCTTGATAGGAAGAGGTGTGGTACATTGCAGTATTGACTTTTTATGTTTCAACAGGAACAGTTCAAACAGACATTCCCAACACAGATAAAGAAACAAGAGTCATCCAAGAGCCTGAAGAAGGTTATTGCAGCTTTGTCAAGCCCAAAAGCAATCTCTAGCTCACCAGCGCATCCCAAACAAACAACATTAGAAAATAATCATTCTAATCCATTCTTGACAAATGCACTTTTAGGTAATCACCAACCAAATGGAGTTATTCAAAGTGTCATCCAAGAAGCTCCTTTAGCACTTATCACCAAAAGTAAAAGTCAAAGCAAGATAAATGAAAATGTACCTACTTCGAGTAATATCCCTTTTTCTTCACCTGTAAATTTAAGTACATGTGGAAGAAAAACATCAGGCAATCGGACCCCTCTAATGTCCTCTACCTCTCCTGTACTACATGGTCCAGGGAAGGAAAAATCAGTCAGCAATAATGTTATAACCACAGTAAATCCACAGCATCACCTTCCTTCTGCAAAATCCATAGTGGAACAGTTTAGAGGAACAGATTCAGACATTCCCAGTAGTAAAGACTCTGATGACTCCAATGATGAGGATGATGAGGATGATGAGGATGAAGAGGATGATGATGAAGATGATGAAGATGATGATTCTGATGACAGCCAATCAGGTTATTTTCTATTTTTAAATGATTGAAAGTTTTACTGTGACAGCTCTGTGAATGAAAATATTTTCCAGAGTCTTTTAACTTGACAAAGCTCACAGTTGTAAATCACTATAAATGTTTTGTCATTCATATTTCTAGATATCAGTGTATTTTTAATCTTATATAACTCCGAAAAGTATTACTGCTAGAAAACACCTTCCTGATGTATCAATTTTATCTTCAGCTTTGTCATTGAGTTGACATTGGGCAAATTAACCTGCAAATTGATTCACCTCATGCATATATCCACACAAAACAAAATAAACACAAAAATATTTTACACTGCATCTAGGAATAATCATTAGTTACTATCTCCTCCCTTTCCAAGACTGTTCATCATATCACTAAGATTAAAAAAAGAAAAACCAAAAACCAGTGGCTCAGCATCAATTAAATTTAATCAGAACTTATCCATGAGCACAAACTTCTATGAAAATCTAACAGATAGTTTCACAAATTTACTTGTGTAAACCATCTGCTTTTATTAGTTTACCATGTGATTGAGACACTTTCCATTCATTTGACTATCGATGTTTCTGTGCCTCAGTTTCTTCATTGAACTAAAATGACTTTGCACTCTGTAATCTGAGTTTATCATATGTAAAGTGCAATATGAAAAGGAAATGTGTTGTTTTAAAAACTAAATAATATTAATAATATTTTAAATGTGGCTATTTAAGTTTTACACTGAAAACACCAGCAGTGAGTTGGTGTAGTGGACAGATCACCAGACCTGTAGTCAGGAAGACCCGAATTTCAATGCTGCCTCAGATAATTTCTAGCTGTGTGACATTGGGCACGTCACTTACACACTGTCTGCCTCAGTTTCTGCATCTGTAAAATGGGGATAATAAAAGCATCTACCTCCCAGGATTATTGTGAAGTTAAAATAAGACAAATATTTGTAAAACCATTTGCAAATCTTGAAGTGCTTCATAAATGCTAGCTATTATTGTTGCTGTTAATTATATTATCGAATAGACCATAATAGTACAATTTTGGCAGCTGGGTGGCTCAATGAATAGAGCACTGTGCCTGGAGTCCAGAAGACCAAGTTCAAATCCAGCCTTAGACACTTAATTAGCTGTGTGACTCTGGGCAAGTCACTTAACCTCTGTTTGCCTTAATCTACTGGAAAAGGAAATGGCACACCATTCCAGTGTCTTTGCCAAGAAAACCTGTAGACAATATTGACATGCTATAGTCCATGGGGTCACAAAGAGTTTGACATGACTGAATGACTGAACAACAATAGAGTATGATTTTAAATGCTAGAGGGGTAAAGGGAGAGAGTACACATTTATATAACGTCTCTTACATGCTCTAGGGACTGTGCTGTGCACTAAACTAAGCAATTTTGCATGGCAAACATCCATAAATGCTAGTTTCTTTCCCACAAATGCTGGCTATTCAAACATTTCATTTGCTATGAGAATGGCCAAGCTGGAATCTGGAGATCATGGGCCTGCTATAATCTACAATTGCTTTTCTTTTCCCCCTTTGTAGAATCAGATAGTAATTCTGAATCCGATACAGAAGGATCAGAAGATGATGATGACGAGGATGATAAGGATCAAGATGAATCAGATAGTGATACTGAAGGAGAGAAACCCCCAATGCAATTGAATAAAACAACTTCCTCTGTCAAAAGCTCTTCCGTCAGTCTCACGGCTCACTCAACACCACTTAATCTCCAAGTAGCCAAACCTCCAGGCTCTGGTCCTGCTGCCTTATGTCCTGAATCCCAGTCACCCGTTTTCCTCAGCACTCCTTCTTCTACACTTACTTCAAGTCCACACTGTGGTACTTAAATTTTATTTTTATCATTGTAAAATACAGTGTCAAAACTGAGGCAAGAATATTTATTTGTAAAAAATGTTCTAAAGATTATCTCAGTGGAATAAAATGTTGTACCTGGGTAAGTGTTGGCTAGTTCAGGTCGAGACTACTTATTCTCTAAAGTTAAGAACTTTTACCATGTGATGCACTTAATTTAAGAATGTGAACATTCTTCCTCTCTTGCTTTAGCTTTTAGTAACTGTAGAGTTTCTACTGTCATAGAATTTATTATAGATTCAGATTTTTTATATTTTTAAAGGTGAATTTGAATTGTTACTTGAGATTCAGTTGGCCAACCCACCAGCTAATTGGAAAAGGCTCTGATTTTTCTGTAGGTGTGTGTGTGTGTGTGTGTGTGTGTGTGGATGTATATATGTGGGTGTGTACACACACATATATATAATAGACAGAAATAGAGCCAGTTACCTAAAGTGATAACAATTGTCCATATAATCATATCCCTTTCCATTTTATAAGACAGGGCCCTATTATGCTGCTTTTGATCTTAGATCCATGTGACTTAAATTAAATGTCTTTAACTTTGTGGACCTACTTTTAAAATATTTGTACATTAAACTATTGGATTTGAAAAAACCAAATACTAATGTCTTAGGTAAAAAGTTACTCTATAATCTATTCTCAATTTAGACATTTTCATGTTGCTTAATATGTCCTGCATCCTGTCTCAGTGATTTCTTCCATAGCAGACTAAATAGGAGAAACCGGTACATTCTTTAGGTTGTATTCTGTTTCTCTTTCTGGAGAGTAATGGTAGAATCACACTCTCTTCGAGTCAAAAGGAATCTTATAGGTCATTTCTTCCAGTTTCTCAAATTTTTCAAAGAATCCTCTTGAATGCAGCCCTAACAGATGATTTGCTCATTTTGAAAAACTTTGCTATACAAGGATTCCATGAAACCTATGTAAAAGTAATGAAATAACATAACAAAATTGTACTTTTTCCAAATTGACAAAACAGAGAGAAAATATTTCACAAAAGTTTTAAAATTTTTAATTGTTGACCTTTCTCTAAACTTTTTCTTATATTAATCAGTTGAACTTTCTCCAAGGTACTTCCAAAAGGAGGAGAGTAACAGATGAGCGGGAACTTCGCATTCCTTTGGAATATGGGTATGCTTAATGAGCTTGCTCTTTTTTTCCCCCAAATATTTATTTAAAATACTGTTTCAAAAGCATTATGCCTACTTTCTTTTTCTTGCTCGTTGGCTAAAAGAAATAAAAAGGTTTTACATATTGAATTAGAGATGTCAGGGAGCACAGTTAATATATCCAAAAAGTATTAGAATAGAAATGCTAGTGTTCTACAAAGTTCATATTGGAAGTAAACTGTAGGATATGTAGAGTCAAGCATGAATAAACATGGAACAATACAGTGAGCTGAAAATTAGTAAATATGGCTGAGGGCAGAATCTCAAGAAAGTAGTACCAGGAAGAGTAAGGGGAGAGTTAAAAGCAAAATTAGGACACCACAGTGAATGGAACTTAGTGACAAAACAGAACCAAATTGTAATGGTTAGAGTGGGATTGAGATATAATATCAACTCATTATTAAAAAATACATGAGCTAACTGATCAATACAATGATCCAGGACAATTCCAAAGGACTCATGTTGAAAAATTTTGTCCACCTCCAGATGGAGAAATGATAGGTTCTGAGTACAGATTGAAGGATTTTTTTTCTTTATTTTTCTTGCTTCTTTTTTTCCCCCACATATGGCTAATGTGTAAATGTATTTTACGTGACTTCATATGTATAAGGGGTATTGAATTTTTTGCCTTCTGAATGGGTAGGGGAAGGGGTAGAGGGAGGGAAAGAATTTGTACCTGAAAATAAATTTTTTTAAAGTACATGAGCTACAGAGAAATGATAGCTGAGAGGTAAATTTTTCTCTCTTGACATTGAAACTTCAAGTGTAAAATAGCATACCTTATCTCTAGGAAGCTGAGGCATTGAAAGGTATTAGTTGCTACAACTGTAGTAATTAGGCAGATTACTATTTATAAATTAAATATCAGTTTAACTTTTAATGACTTAAAATATTGAAATATTGTTCTAAATGAGCTCTTTCATAACCTGTATTTCTGTTACATGAAGCTGGCAAAGGGAGACACGAATAAGGAACTTTGGAGGGCGCCTACAAGGAGAAGTAGCATATTATGCTCCATGTGGAAAGAAACTTAGACAGTATCCTGAAGTAATAAAGGTATGTACTTTTCTTTAAATGGCTAGTATATTCAGTATCTATTAAGCACACTTACAACAAAATGATGTGTACTCATTCCTCAAATAAAGTTCCTTGATACAAAATTATCCTCTCATGTGAGTCTAATCTACCTTAACGTATTTCTAAATTGACCACTTATAATTGCATATCCCCTTGATAGAATATGCAAAACATGACTCCTGAAGATAGCTGTACATACATCAAAGCTGAGTTGTAATTATTAAAACCTGAAGTGGAAAAATATGTGATTTTTTCAGTATCTCAGCAGAAATGGAATAATGGATATCTCAAGGGACAATTTCAGCTTCAGTGCAAAAATAAGAGTGGGTGACTTCTATGAAGCCAGAGATGGACCGCAGGTATCCACTTTTTAAAAAAGTAAAGTCTTTGATCCACGGAGTAGTAACGATCTAGATGAAGTGATTTTTCACTACGCTCTGGAACATTGCCTCTTGTTAGTTAATTCATAAAGCTATACTTTATGCTGAACACTTAAGGACTCAAATTACTATAGTAACAAGGAGCTTTGAGATTACATTTTCTTTGAAAATAGAACTTTTCTCCTACTAGTATTTTGTTTTTTTTTAATCATGATTGAGAAATTTTTGCAAGTATAATTTGTGTGTTGCTAAAATGTCTTGTTTTCTGGGTGCAATGATAAAATAACTAAGGAGATTTAAAGTAGTCAATAAAGAATAACAGATTTGGGGCAGCTAGGTGGCACAGTGGATAGAGTTCCATCCTTGGAGTCAGGAGTACCTGAGTTCAAATCTGGCCCCAGACACTTGACACCTACTAGCTGTGTCACCCTGGGCAAGTCACTTAACCCCCATTGCCTCACCCCCCCCCAAAAAAAATATATATATATGTATGTGTGTGTGTGTGTATATATGTATATATGTATATATGTATGTATATACGCGCACACGCACACACACACACACATATAAATATATATACACACCTATATATGTATATGTATATGTATATCAGCTTTTGGGGCAGCTAGGTGGTACAGTAGATAGAGCTCCATCCTTGGAGTCAGGAGGACCTGAGTTCAAATTTGACCTCAGACATTTGATACTTACTAGCTGTGTTACCCTGAGCAAATCACTTAACCCCCATTGCCTCACCAAAAAAAATATATATATATATATATACACCTATATATACCTATACATATATGTGTGTGTGTGTGTGTGTGTGTGTGCGCGCGCATGTATATGTATATCTGCTTTTGGGGCAGCTAGGTGGTGCAGTAGATAGAGCTTTGTCCTTGGAGTCAGGAGGACCTGAGTTCAAATCTGGCCTCAGACACTTAACACTTACTAGCTGTGTGACTCTGGGCAAGTCACTTAACCCTAATTGCCTCACCAGAAAAAAAAAGAATATTAGATTCGTAATAGCTGAAGAATTTATTAACTTAATCAGAATATCTCTGCTTCTGAGTTGAAGATGAGAATAAGATAATCGCAAAAAGACAATTTTCATGGAAGAATGTTACCTGCAATGCTGTGTGACTTCTTCACAGATTTGGTAATTTCTTATTGTTTCCTTTTTTCTTGGTTTCTTAAACTCATTAGGTAAGTTTCCTATCAAGATTCTCTTGACTAAAAGCATCCTGAGTTTTCTTAAATGTCATCCCCTGTCCTGACCAAGATAGCTGGCAGAGCAGGTGACCATTAATTGACCAATGAGTATTTATTGAATATGTACAGTCTACCTATGCTGTAAACTAGCTGTATCACCATCATTTCTGTTGTTCTGTTTTAGTATTTTTGCTTGCTTATTTTTTCATATTATTTTCTCTTTCATACTTCATGTATATTTTGCTGTGTTACTTCTTTTTTCTCTCTGTCTTCGTTATCTCCATGGAAAGAAGCCTTCTTTAGGGGTCAGGAGACTTTGGAGTTAGTCTTGTCCTCTTATTAGCTAAGTGTATCCTAAGCAAGTCATTCCATCTTTTCCCTCAACTTCTTCATCTGTAAAATAAGGGCAGTTATGCAGTCTTTTTACATAGCATTATAATTTTTAGTGTTACGAGTTTATTATGAGAATGAGTATAAAATTAAAAGTGAGAATTAATATAAAGTAAAAAAGTTTCATTGTAGTTTTTCATTGTAGTTGTTTCATTGTAGTTTTTGGCAGGTTTTTGTTTTGTTTTGTTTTGCAGGGGTGGGGGTATAGTGGGAGGAAGGAGGACATGATGATGGTGGGTGAAATTGTCCATTGCTTACCCCATACAAAGACATATTCCATGAATGCAATGTGATTTAGCAGCCTTCTAGCTGTCCTTTCCTCTTAAAGTAATATCTAACTTTCATTCCATTGTTTTACCAAGGTTAGACAGAAGCAATGATTCAGGAGGTGTAGAGCTAAAGGAACCAATTATATAGGACCTTCCTTGCATGTTCTATGAGCAAGTTGTTAATGGCACAACTTACTTTTCTTCAATTATCTTCTATATGGATCTTCTTTAAAAAAAAAAAAATACTACTTAGAGGCAGAGCCAAGATGGTGGCATACAGGCCTGGACCCAGCTGAACTCTCCCAACATTCCCCTCCAAATAATTTTAAAACAATGTCTCGAATCAAATTTTGGAGCAACAAATCCAACTAAAGGCAAAAGGGAGATTTTTTTTCAGCTTAAGACAACTTAGGAGGTCTGCAGGAAAGGTCTATAACATTCAGGTGGGTGCAGTCCTAGAGTGCAGTAGAAGTAGCCTTGGAGGTGGTTGCAACAGCAAAATAGTAGTAGCAGCAGCTTCAAGAGCTCTCATCCCAAAGAGGGTAAGGGGGTATATATATATATCTATATCTATCTATCTATCTATCTATCTATCTATCTATATATATATATATATATACACACACATACACACGTATACATATATATGGTATATATGTGTATATATATGGTGTGTATATATATATATGGTGTATATATATATATGGTGTGTGTGTATACACACACACACACACACACACATATATGGTATATATATGGTATATATGTAAGCAGTTCTGAGTTGCAGTTCCAGGGTGGAGAGGTGTACTTGTCATTGATCACAAGAGAGCAGGGACCCTGGTTACGGTTCTAGAGTGGAGAGGAACACTTGAGGCTTCAGGAAAACAGAGGACCTGGTAACAAAGGACCAAGAGAAGTACTAGTACTTGTGGCTACAGAGGAGCAGGGCCTCTTCCTGACTAAAAATCACAACAAAGACTAGGAGAGCAATGATAATATCTTGGAAACACTGAAAACTTAAAGACCGCCCCCCGCCTCCAAACTAGTTATGAAAACAGCAGCACAAAAAAGCCTGAAGCTTGGCACAGTGCCTCCCCACCCCTAGGTGAGCAGAGCCCAACTTTAACATAAAGTTCAAAGTGAAGAAATAGGCTGGGGAAATGAGTTAACAACAACAACAACAACAACAACAAAAAGAACTTGCCCATCAAAAGCTACTAGGAAGGCAGAGAAAACCAAGACACAAATTTAGAAGACGACAATGTGAAAACAGCTACAAAAAAACACTTCAAAGAAAAATGCTAATTGCATCCAAGGCCAGGAAGAATTCCTGAAAGAGTTAAAGAAAGAGATAAGAGTGGCAAAGGAAAAACTGGGAAAAGAGTGTGATGCAAGAAAATTATAAAAAGATCATCAACAGTTTGGTAAAAGAAGCACAAAAAATACTGAAGAAAATAACACCTTAAAAAACAGAATTGGAAAAAAAAAAGGGAGGGGAGCACCTAGGTGACATGGTGGATAGAGCACCAGCCCCGGAGTCAGGAGGACCTGAGTTCAAATTTGGCCTTAGACACATAACACTCACTAGCTGTGTGAATCTGGGCAAATCACTTAACCCCAATTACCTCACCAAAAAACAAACAAAGAGACAAAACACAATTGGCCTAATGGTTAAAAAAAAGCACAAAAAGTCGCAGAAGAAAAAGAATTACTTAAAAAGCATGGTTGGCCAAATGGAAGAAGAGGTACAAAAGCTTACTGAAGAAAATAAAATAATTCCTTAAAAATTAGAATTGGGAAAATAGAAGCTAATGACTCCATGAAACTTCAAGAAATAATAAAACAAAGTCAAAAGAATGAAATATAGGAGAAAATGTAAAATATCTTAATGGAAAAACAACTGACCTGGCAAATAAATTGGGAAAGATAATTTAAAAATTATTGAAATGATGAGCAGAATGCTCTCAGAAAACCCTGGAACCACATGAACTGATGCAAAGTGAAGTGAGCAGAACCAAGAGAACATTGTACACAGTAACAGCAATATTGTACATTGATCAATCTATGATAAAAAATGCTATCTGCCTCCAGAGAAAGAACTGATGGTGCCTGAGTGGAGATTGAAAAATGCTTTTTAAACTTTATTGTTCTTGGGTTGGGTGTTTTTTTGTCTTTCTTTTCTTTTGTAACATGGCTAATATGGAAATATATTGTATGACTGCACTGTCAAATTACTTACCTTCTCACAGAGGGGAGAGGAGAAGGAGGGAGGGAAGGAATATGGAACTCAATATTTTTTAAAAAATTTTTAAAAATTTTTGTTTACATCTGATTGAGGAAAAAAAATAAAATAAAAGTTAAGTGTAAACTAAAAAAATTATTGGACTACTTGAAAGTCACAATGTAAAAAAAGAGCCAAGATTTCATATATCAAGAAATTTTAGAGGAAAACTGCCCCTATATCTTAAGTCCAGAAAGTAAAATATAAATTGAAAGAATCTACAATCACCTCCTGAAAGAGATCCCAAAATGAAAACTCCCAGGAATGTTATAACCAAATTTCAGAGCTCCCGGGTCAAGGAGAAAATATTGCAAGCAGCCTGAAAGAAAAAATGCAATATCATTGAGCTACAGTCAGGATCACACAAAATTTAGCAGCTTCCACGTTAAAGGAACAGAGTGCTTGAAATAAAGGAGCAAGAATAATCCACCAAGCATAACTAAATGGATATTTAATGAAATAGTGGATTTCCAAAGAATAGAGCTGAATAGAAAATTTGACATTCAAACAGGAGACTTAAAAGAAGCATAAAAAGTTATGAAAGAGTAATCATTAGACTCAAAGTTAAGCAGTTTACATTCTTATATGGGAAGAGGACTCATGTAACTCCTAAGAACTTTATCATTATCACGGCAGTTAGAAGGAGTCTGCAGAAAGGGCATGGGTATAAGGAAATTATGTTGAAATGACCCCTGCTAAAAAAAAAATGTAGAGGTGAGAAAGAGCAATGCATTGGTAGAAGGGGGAAGGGATAGGTAGAATGGGGAAAATATTCTCACATAAAAGAGATTTTATAGTGAAGTGGAAAATGGAGGGGGGTAGCAAGCAATGCTTGAATCTCACTGTCATCAGAATTGGTTCAAAGAGGAAGAAAATTATATATGTATGTGTGTCTGTGTGTGTATGTGTATGATATAGAAATCCTCATTTGGATATAGAAATGTATTTTACCTAATAGAAAATAGTGTGGTTGGCGGGGAGATGATAAAAGAGTGGGTGGATTAAGGGAGTCAGTGGTCAGAAGCAAAACAGACTTTTGAGGAGAGACAGGTTTAAAAAAAAAAGAGGAGAAACAGAAGAAAAATAGGATGAAGGAAAATACACAGTAATTTTAACTGTGAATGTACAGGGAAAGAACTCATCCATAAAACAGCAGATAGCAGAATGGATTAGAAACTAGAATCCAACAATATGTTGTATACAAGAGACACACTTGAAACAGAAACACACAGTGTTAACATTAAGGACTGGGGAATAATCTATTATGCTTCAGCTGAAGTAAAAAAGGCAAAGGTAGCAATTATTACCTCAGACAAAGCAAAAACAAAGATAGACCTAATTAATTTTTTAAATATTTTATTTTTTACAATTACATGTAAAAAACCATTTTTAGCCTTTATTTTTTACAATTTTGAGTTTCAAATTCTCTCCCACCCTTCCATTCCTCCTCCCTTATTGAGAAGGCAAGCAATTTGATAAAGGTTTTACATGTGCAGTCATGCAAAAAGTTCCATCTTAGTCATGGACAAACAGATTAAAAAAAAAAGAAAGTGGAAAAAAACAGTATGCTTCAAACTGTATTCAGATTCCATCAGTTCTTTCTCTGGAGGTTGATAGCATTTTTCATCATAGGTCCTTCAGAATTTTCTTGGGTCTTTGTATTGCGGAGAATAAGTCATTTACAGCTGATCGTTGTACATTATTGCTGATACTATATGCAATGTTCTCCTGGTTCTGCTTTCTTTCCTTTGTATCAGTTCATATGAGTCTCTTCAGGTTTTTCTGAAAACATCCAGCTCATCATTTCTTGTAGCACAATAGTATTCCATCATAATCATATCCCACACCTTGTTCAACCATTCCCCAATTGATGGGTGCCCCTTTAATTTCCAAATCTTTGCCACCACAAAAAGAGCTTCTACAAATATTTTTTGTACAAATAGGTCCTTTTCCCTTTTATTTTTTATCTCTTTGGGATACAGACCTAGAAGTGGTTTTGCTAGGTCAAAGGGTATCTAAAATTCATTGCCTTTTGGGCATAGATCCAAAATGCTTTCCAGAATAGGTCAAAATAGACCTAATAAAAAGAGATAATAAGGGAAAGTACATATGCTAAAAAGATATCATAGACAATGAAGTATTGTCAAAAATTTTCACAATAAGTTTCTCTGATAAAGGCCTCATTTCTCAAATATATAAGGAACAGAGTCAAATTTGTAAAAATCATTCCCCAATTGATCAATGGTCAAAAGATATGAACAGGGAGTTTTCAGAAGAAGAAATCAAAGCTATCTATATGTAGTCATAGGAAAAAAAAATGTTCTAAATGACTTGAGTAGAGAAATGCAAATTAAAACAACTGTGAGGTACCACCCCCCACCTATCAGAAATGACAAATGCTAGAGGGGATGAGGGAAAAATACACTAATGAACTGTTGGTAGAATGCTGTACTGGTCCAACTGCTCTATAGAACAATCTGGAACTGTGCCCTAAGAGCTATAAAACTGTACATACCCTTTGATCCAGCAATACCACAACTACTAAGTCTGTACCCCAAAGAGATCAAAGAAAAAGGAAAAGGGACCTATCTATACAAAAATATTTATGGCACACCTTTTGTGGTGTCAAAGAATTGAAAATCAAGGATATACTCATCAATTGGAGCATGGCTGAACAAGTTGTGGCATATATTTTTGATGGAGTACTATTGTGCTATAGGAAATGATGAGGGGGTAATTTTAGAAAAACATAGAAAGACCTATATGAACTGATGCAGAGTAAGTGAGAAAAACTAGGTTAATTGATTTATGGAACTAGAAGATGCCTTAAAGAATAATTTAGGGGCAGCTAGGTGGCACAGTGGATAGAGCACCGGCCCTGAAGTCAGGAGTACCTGAGTTCAAATCCGACCTCAGACCAAACACTTGACACTTACTAGCTGTGTGACCCTGGGCAAGTCACTTAACCCCAATTGCCTTAAAAAAAAAAAGAATAATTTAACACCTCTACTTTACACCTTAAGAATAGTCCCAGAGTGGCTAATTGAATTTCCCATGGGATATAAGGAGTGACTGGCAGAGTAGAGGATAGATTTCTGGTCTCTTAACTCTGAGTTCATTATTCTTTCCACTATAACTTATTGTCTTCTTGTCAAATTGCTCCTTAAATGACTAAATTCACACCATATCAGTGAGAAAACATATACATTAGAAGTTAAAATAAAAGTCAGGATTGAAGAATGCGGTGTTTCTGATTCCCTGACCTCATTGTAATCCACTCAGTCCTGCCACATGAACTCTTATGGGAGGCATGTGGTATGATGGAAAAATGATAAATTTGGAATCAGAGAACCTGGGTTCAAATTCCAAATCTTCCATTTACCACCATGTGACCCTGGGCAGGTCCCTTCAGAACCTCTCTAATCATCAATTTCCTCATCTATAAGGTAAGAGGGTTCAGGTAGATGGATCCCTTCTGGCTTTAACTCCTTAATCCAGTGATGATTCTTTCTTCTAGTCAGGGAATGTGCAAGCTCAGCTGAACACGTATCCTGTGAAATAGTGCAAGCTGTCCTTACATTTAATTGCAAATTTAGAGCAAGAATGGCAATATTGATAATGGTTTATCTCTTGTAAATTGTCAGCCTTTTGGTCATTGGATAAAGATTGTATTTAGAATGCCATCTAGACATTCTAAGAACTGGATGGTGCTTCTGCTTTTCTGACATTTTGTCAGTCCTGGCTTAATCAGGTGGGGCTACACAGAACCAAACTCCATTTTGTATTTTCTTTGCTTTGTGGGTCGCCAAACCTAAGTTGAATTAAGAATATTGTATTGTGAATGTCTAGGTTTTTCTGATATATGTGAACTAATAATAAGTTCTTTATTTTCTTTTCAAAATGGAAATCTTTTTAGATATAGATTAATTAATTTCTTGTATATCCTTGAAAAACTAGAAATGTTTTAGTGCAATAGGATGTTCACATCTCTGAAATAAAAGATTTATTCCTAATTTCTTGAACTATCTGGTTTGCTCCCCTTCTTTCTTCTTTTTTAGAATTGGGGCTTGGGTTTTTGGCATTCCATTTATGTCTTTAATCAGAAGGTACTGTTTATAATTAATACAGAGTACTGAATTTTTAAATACTAAGGGTGAAATTTAAAACAATGAGCAACTTCCTAATTTGGCTGAAAAATTGTTTGTGCCTATGGTCTATGTTCAGTTTTTGCCATAGGTGACTTTTTCCTATTGGTTTGCTAGCTGGGTAAAATGTAACTTTGTACAAAATTGTATCTCTAAAAAAGGAAGTAGCTTCCAATAGCTCCTTTAAAACTTGGTCTAAAATTGATTTTATTATTAATAAAGTAGTTTTAAAGTGGAATGTAGATTGGTTTACAATCTGTTTTATTGGGCTCTTTCTTCTACTCCAAGCACCACAAATGTCACTTTTATATTTTTCAATTTATGTGATGCATGCTGCCTTGGTACCTAAGTGCATGATACAAAAATGAAAACCTAAACTAATCAAAAGCTTCCCATGCTGGGGAGCATAAAACTGTTATGATGGCTTACCTCTCAGGGCTTTATAGCCTCAAAATGCCTTTGGTGCAACAACTGTTTGTATTGACTTTATTTTAAGTTCAGGTAAAGAATTCTTATATTATTCAAAATTAATTTTATTTTGTCTTTTGAAATTGCAAATTAATGAAAAGGATCAGGGTAGAGATTGTCTTAATATATAGGCATAACTGGATTAATTGGTGTTCTGCTTTGCACAGTCCTCTGCCTAGCAGAGTCTTTGATGAGTTTTCATCGGTATGTAATGGTTCACTTTGGAAATAATTCTATCTACCATTTTCTAAATCACTCATTAGGAAAAAAAAAACACCTTAGATTAAGAGAGAGACTTACCTATCATTAGCAAAAGTAGATCAAACAACTACCCACACCTAATTAAAGGCAAGGGAGACCACCCAGTGTGAGGTCTCTTCCATATCAGCTAAATGAAAGCTATCCCAAATTTGAAATATAGAGTAGCAATAGTGACCTATATTCAAAGGTATATAGAAGGCTTATAGAAATTTAAAAAGCTGTAAGTTTTTCAGTTCCTTTTTCAGTAATGCCTTGAACAGTCAGTTGCTTGAAGTGTAACTTAAGAATTTAAGATTGCTTTCTAATTCAGATTTGCTGAAATAAATTAATGTCCTCTGAAGGCTTTATATTATATTTATTTTAAATGAAACATCAACAAAGGAATTCGTCCTTTCAAAAAAAAAGTGATCATTGTAGGCTTATCAGTTCAGGAGAAAAAACAAATAAAACCATAAAAAATTCTCTTGAAAATATTACCTCTCCTTTGTCTGAGCATTTCACTTTTTCAGGTTTTGTCCTTGTTTTATGCCAACCTCAGAAGAGAAAAAGGATGAGAAAAATAATTCATATCTCTTTGATATATAGATATGCTTACCAAGTAGGAGAAAAATCAGTGCTCCAGGGTTTGTCTTTCACAATATTGTAGTTCCCAAACTATCATATAATGGTTCCTAAACCACTCTTCCTTTAATTTTCAGTTGAACCTGGTAAGCTAGAGTATTCCTATTCACCATGATCCTTAAACATATTGATGTGTTTGAACAGCAAGTGCTGCTGATTCTGTGACAGTAGTCACACTGTTGACAAACTGCAGCAAATCAATTCAACCAGAAGTTACCTTCATGGTATTTGGGGAGTTTATTTAAATAATATGTGTAAGCAGACTCCAAAAGCAGAAATAATTACATGTGAGCTGAAATACAAATTGTATAAAATTATTTCCAGTGGTATATATTTGAAAATTTCTCTGAAATTACCCTAGCTCTGTCAACTAACTGAATTTTGCATACGTAGACATATTGCTGTCTTCTACCTAAGTATCTTGGTATTTTGTGTTCATTTTGTTCATCATATATTTCTGTAAAATATTAATTAAAAGGGAATGCAGTGGTGTCTTCTGAAGGAAGAGGAAGTCATCCCCCGAATCAGGGCAATGGAAGGTCGTAGAGGACGACCACCCAATCCAGATAGACAGTGTGTTAGAGAGGAATCCAGGATGAGACGGCGCAAAGGTCGACCTCCAAATGTTGGTAGCAGTGAATTTCTCGATAATACAGATGCCAAACTCTTAAGGAAGCTGCAAGCGCAAGGTAAGAAATATAGTATGTATGACTGAAATTTTAGTTTAGCATGTATGAAAAGTTATCTACTTTTTGAAGGCAAGTATTTTTTATATCTTTACCTTAGTACATTTTGTACGCGTGTGAGCTAGACTTGGGAATGTGAACTTAGCTCTACATCTACATCTCCTTAGGGTGCTACTTCTAGTTTCCAGAGAATGGAGAATGTGGAAGAGAACAAAACAATGGGAAAATGAGGATTACCTACTGGTAACTGGAGTTCTTTGATTGGGTAATCTCTTTTTAAGAGCCACTCTCACAAACATCCCCTGCCTTGTGTGCTTAGAATATGTGTCCCAGCCATATAATCCAAATTATAGAGTTGGGGGTCAAGCTGCTATGGCTTGCACAGGGAGGGAATCGACCAGCACTTGGCACATGCTATAAGGCACGTGCCAACCTTCTGGAAATTCTCATTTCAACAGCTCCCGATTCCTTGAGGTGGTACATGTGAATAACTCCAATATGTATGGATCTGTGGAGTAAATTTTCAGTCAGAGAACTCCCATTACTGGTAAGTAACCCAGTCTTCTAGTTTGGATTCTTGTCTAGTCCTCTAAATTAGTTTTATCTGAGCTTACCCAGGTAGTCTTATAACCATCATTACAGGGCACGCTTTCTCTATATTTTTTCATAATGCCCAAGTAGCCCAAGATTAGAATCAAGAAGTATTTTAAGTGCATCAGAGGATATTTCTCTGTGACTGGTACCTTCTTATCAAGCTGAAAGAGCTCATAATGACCTCAGATCTAGTTATGATTCTAGATGATATGTAATGGCTATAAATAAGTATATGTGATTATATATTCATATGTATATAAATATACATAAAGGAAAAGTTTACATGTCATCCCCAATATATAAAAAGCCAATTGAAATAAGCATTTCTGTTCTGGGATTTTAATCCTCAAATATCAGAACCAATATCAAAGGTTTCTGATTACAAATAAATGTTCTCATGTACACATAAATGTACCGTGTACATAGTTTATACACATGTGTATACCCAATGAAATTTTATACCTAAAAAATTGAAACAATCATGGGATTTAATTTATTTTTAATAAGTATTTTTGAAAAATAATCTTCTACCCCCTAATGAAAGCCAGAATGTTGAGGGAGCCTTTAAAAAAAGTTCTTTTTTTTTAAACTCTCAGTATACTTTATAGCATGGACTACTTCATTTTGTTCTACCTATTGCACTAGTATAGTAGTTTTATCACCTTGTAAATTCTTTTAAGAAGGCATATGCCTTAACAAATAAGTATTAAAACAAGTAAAAGTTAATACTTCAACAAGTATGAATGATGGGTAAGTGGAAACTTTAGTTTCCCATCATGTAATTAGGCAACCGGATATTATGAAGGATGCGTGAAAGGATGGATGGTGTGTATTGATGGTTTACATAAACTGTTTTATGAGAACTTAAGGTATGCTGCTGCTTGAAACATGGATGGACTTTACCATTTATCATTAATATGCCTATGTGATATTATTATTAAGCATTTAAATAATGCTGTTACATAATTAGAATGATTTTTATTCTTAAAATAGAGACAAAAAGTAATTGCTATTAAAGTACAAACATTTGTGTTGCTTTGTCCTTCATCATTGCATTGTACAGTGTCTTACAAATCCATTATTTGTTATTCTTCACAATCCTCGTAAAATATGTATAATGATGTTTGTTTAATGCCTTTTTGGTAAGAATTAAATTTTAAGCAGCATTTAATACTGTTAATTTTTTCCTCCTTGACACTTCATCAAACTATTTTGGTTTCAATGACATGATGTTTCTAGTTCTCCTTTTTTTTTAATTTCGGACCAATCCTTTTCCATTTCCTTCATAGACAACTTTTCTTATCACTTACTCCTTAAAGTATGTGTTTCGCAATGCCCTATTCTTGGACTTTTTTCTCCCCTCTTTTAATTTCTTTCTTGGTGACCTAATCTCCAATGTTTTACTTATACACATGATATCAAAATCTCTATCTCCAACCCACCTTCCCAACCAAAAATTTCTATTGGATATCTATCTCAAGCTGAATAACCTATTGGTACTTGAAATTTGACCTATTCAGAACATATCAATTGGGTCAAGGATAATTCTTATCTTCTGTTTCTTTCCTTGCTTCCTATAAAGGTGTTCATCTCTTTCTCATCCCTCAAAAACTTCCACCTGATTCCACTGTTCACATCAAGCTGTCATTCTAGGTATATTTCTCTTTCATAGACAAACTCCTATAATATTGCCTCCATTTCCTCTCTCTCCATTCACTTCTCTACTGAAACTACTTTCTCTAAGGTTAGCAATGATCTCTTAATTGCTAGATCCTCTGGCAGATTCTTAGCAACCTTTTATTACTTTTGTGTAGCATTTGGTATTGTTGACACACACACACACCTCCTCCTGGATATGCCTTCCTTGTCCTTCTACCTGCCTGACCCTCCTCAGTCATCATCTGTGCCCTAGAGCTGAACCCATGGTATCTTCGCAGGCTCTGCCCTGGGCTCTGTTCCTTTTGCTCTCTATACTTTTTCTTGGTCTCTTGTCTCCAGTCACACAGCAACCTTCCTTGTTCAGACCCTTATCACTTGTCACCTCGGCCAGTGCTGTCAACCTCAAAGAGAAAGTGGGGGCCACTCCCCAAGGAATAAGGATCCCTGTGGGTTGCAGGTGGACGTTTTAATCTGGTTTAGGCTGCATAGCTTCATGTTTGACACCTCTGAACTAGACTATTGTAACGAACTCCTAATTGTTTTCTCTTCTTCCAGACATTTCCCTCTCCTACTTTCTCTAAATAGTGGCCAAAATAGTCTTCCTTTGTCTCAGGACTTACTGTGTCACTCTCCTACTGAAAAATCTTTGGCATTTAAAGCCTTTCAGTCTTGCTCCGGGTCATCTTTAGAGACATTAAATACAATTTCCCTTTATGTACTCTACATTCCAACTAAACTAGCATACTTGTTATAAAATTCAATACTTCCATAGCATACTTATTATAAAATTCAATACTTCCATACTTTTGCAAAGGCTGTCCCCATGCCTCAAGTGCATTTTGATGCCATTTAGAATCTGTAGCTTCCTTCACAAGTTCATGTACCATATTCTACCAAAAAAAAAACCCAAACAAACTTCCTGATCCCCTTAATTGTTAATATTCTCTCCCTCCTCAAACTATCATATGTATTTTAAATTTGTTTAAATGTTATATACCTCCCATAAAATGTAGCCTCCTTGAGAGGAGATTGAATACAGAGATTGAAATTATTATAGAAAGTGCATTGGACTTTTCTTTCTTTATCAGTTCGCATGTTTTGGAACATAATGATGTCTGGGTTGTAAAATTCAAAGAATGCTTTTGGTTCTGTGTTTTTAATGAACATCTTTCCCTGATGCTGACTTATGATTACCATAGTTCTTCAGACTTATCATTTGTCATATGGCTGACCCCACAAAGCAGCTTCAGAATAGTTCAACAGACGATTAATAAGCAACTGGTTGTGTGCAAGGAACTGGTGAATATAGAGATGAAAAATAGCTCAGGTAGCTTAAAGTCTTCTGATAGGTAAGATATACATACAGATAATTATCATGCAATGTAGAGTGTGAATAGAAAAAAGACATCTAGACACAGTGCTAGAAGAAAATGCAAGGAAAGAGAGAATTTGCAGCTGGAGAATTAGAGAAAAGATCATTTGTGAGGTAACACATAAATTGAGCCTTGAAGGAAGTGGAAAATTTTGAAAGGCAGAGATGAGGAAGGAGTACGCTTGACAATGGTCAAATGTCAGCAAATTGATGGTCAGTAAGGGAGGTTATACTTGCAGCATTTCTAAAATAGGCTGCATCCTAGTGTAGCTGTGCCCTAGGCTCCTGAGGTCTTATTGATGTCCTATTACTTTCTATTTCAAATGGGGCATAAAAATATTCAGGTCCAGCTGGAACATTAGGTATTGGACAAGGGCTAACTATGCTCTATGTGAAACTGACAGCCCTCCCAGGAACCATTAGTTTGCAATCTTTTTTGTATGTCTTCTTGAGTATTTTTCCAGGATTGTGTCAATAGCATCCAAAAAGTTATCTACCCAATGTTTGAGGTACTTTTGATGAAGCTTTTAGTCTTTTGAGTTGAAAGATTTTTTTTGAAGGATTGAAACTGTGTTTTAGCACTGGCTATTACACAGATGGAATAAAATTATATCCTCTTTTGCAATGGCAGTGTTGAGTAAAATAAACATCCTCAATTCTAAAACAGCTAGCTGTATCACAAGGGTACAACTTTATAATATCTTAGTTAAAATCTCTGAGTAATCAAATCTGCTTAATATTTAAGATATTGGTGCTAGCAGATGCTTGACATGACTAATTAATACAGTATAGGAGTGTTGATTTTGTTTCTTGAGTTTCCAGATTTTCCACATAGTAAAATCCATGCCATTGTAATGTCCTGGACGAGAGCACTCTCCTTCCTATTGAAAATGATAGGCAGTATGGTTCAGTGTCAGGTTCAGAACAACTTTCACCAAGATTTTGCTAGAAGAAAAACGCAATTCCATGATAGTTATCAAGTATGTTAACCTTTCTTCTTGAGGGTAATTAGAATGATTGTGATGTTGTCTTTGAAATCTTGTGATATTTCTTCTATAATTCTTTTGTCATGGGGAAGCTTTGTGCTGATATTTAATCAGTCTCTCCCTTCTATGTGTGAAAAACCTCAGCAAGTAATCTGTTGGATTTAGGAACTTTACCATTTTAAAGGTAATAACTAAATCTATATTGTTATACTTTAGTTGAGGCTATTCATAATGGAGAAAGGTATATTTAGGTGATCACTGAATTGTGATATCTAACTCTTTAATATTACCTTGCTACTCGTGAGGGATTTGAGTGAGTTACAATTCTGTAGAATTTCTTGGAATCATATGCAATATGGTTGACTTTATAGAAGCTTTGAGTTTAATAGCTACCTCATTGTCTCTAGATGTCTTTGGCCACTATATTGTGTCCAATGTCTCATTCTGATAGATAGATAGATAGATAGATAGATAGATAGATAGATAGATATCTTTATATTGAAAGACAAGCTTCTATAGCCAATCTTTTCATCGGTACTATAAAGGGTTTTTTAAAGATAGTCTAAATTTTCAGATTTATTCCTATCAAAATGGCCAATTAGTTGTTGGACTTGAACTCATCATTTATCTCCTATCTCCATGCCTTCTATTTCTCATTTCTGTGGCTTCAAATGAAATTCTCCACAATGATAGATAGATAGATAGATAGATAGATAGATAGATAGATAGATAGATAGATAGATAGATAGATAGATAGATGGATGGATGCATGCCAAATTCTAGGAATGCAAATACTAGGAAGACAGTTTTTAATCTGGAGGAGTTTACATTTTAATGATGGAAGACAATACATAGAGGGGGGGAGATGGCATTGTGTGGAGCTCACCAGGTGTTGGAGTGAAAGTTTGCCTGGTACTGAATAAAATTAAAGGAAAGAAGGGGCAGCTAGGTGGCACAGTGGATAGAGCACCAGCCCTGGAGTCAAGAGGACCTGAGTTCAAATCAGACCTCAGACACATAACACTCACTAGCTTTATGACCCTGGGCAAGTCACTTAACCCCATTGCCTAACAAACAAACAAAAAGATTAAATAAAAGCCTAGTATCCTAAAAACAGAGTCCAAGTTTATGGTGCATGGCATATGGGAATGATGGCCAAAGTAGAGACAGCATGTTTTGAACATGTACTGGAAGATTACACTTGGAATGAAAATCCTCTCACTTCCATCTTTTAATACTCTTATTTTCCTTAAAGGCTCAGCTCAAGTGCCACTTCTTTCTTTGACCCTTTTCTGTTTGTCCCAAGTTGTGAGTGTTCTCTCCTTCCTCAGGTCATTTTATATTTATTTATCTCTATATATGTTGTGTCCTCAAGAAAACATAAGCTAAATGAAGAAGCTATTTTTGTTTATGTTTTTTAAAAGTCTATTCAGCATCTGAGTCCTTTTGTATTTTTAAAGTGCTTAATAAATATTTAATTAATAAATGAGTAAAACAAACTATTACTTTGCTAAAAATTATTCTTTATCCTGTGCATCATAGTAGTCAGATTAATTGTAAGCATATTGTTTCATGGTGTCTACTATGCTTAATATACTATTTGGTAGAAATTAGCTCAAAGAATTAATCATTCCACCATTCATGTTCATATCTAAGCTAAAAAGTTCCTTCGAACAGGAGTACTGCTACAAAGTTATTATGTCGCTACAAAGTTATTATGTGTACATTTTTATCTTCCAATAGTACTCTTTAATAATTCTTTGGTTGTATTGCTTTTCAAGAAATAGAATTTCTAGTATCCAGTGTCATGACATAGCTATAATAAGAATTTCTTAATTGCTTACTATGGTCTTTAGACTCTATTGCAAGCAAAATTATAATTATATGCCATATGTATGTCAGTGATTTACCTGCTTTTTGGTGGGCTGAAAATGGTGTAAACAATATGCTGATGCTTTGCAAACTTTCCAGTCCAGAAGGTCTAATGACTTTGACCTCTCTATAAATCAGCAATGTTGCTGACATTTTCACAGAAAAACCTAATAATGATTAGCTTATCAGATGCTGATGTGCATTGTCTAAATGACTATTCTTCTATCCAATGACATTTTTACTTAAGATATAGTTTTTCATTTGTGAAATCTACTCAACATCATCAGTCATGACAACCATTATGTTGGTTATTGCCCTGCTAACATATGCAAAACACACCTTTATTTACATCCATTTGATGGTTGCTTTGGCATGGCATATACAATGTGAAAAATATACCACTATATACCTTGTACGTTGTCAGAGAGAGAGCAGGGCCTAGCCTATTTCTAAGATCCTACTGAGCTATTCTCACACAATGCTATTATGACAATTTCATCTATTTTGGGGAGGAAGTTGAGTTCATTTTTTTTCCTTTCAAGAAGAAAATGACCTTTTTTCATGAGCCTAGACACTAAGAGGATGGATTAGAGAAGTATTGGTTTCCTAATCCTTCTCAGAAATACTCAGGGGCCATTTAAAGGTATTCTGAAAAATAGAATAAGCAGAAGAATTAATCAATTTCAGGAGAACTTATGGTTTATGACAATCACCAAGAAGAATTGACAAGAGTTGTGTCAATTAACCATGAAAAGAATCAGAGATCCTTTCATGCAGGAATCGGCAAAAAGGGAGGAGCATTCCAAGGACTTAGTGAGTATCACCCTGAATGCTCACTGTGATTCACTTTTTTTAAGTTTTTTTTCTGCATATTCAGGGAAGATTTGCTAATAGCAGGTGAAACTGACACCTTTCTCTTCCAAGTAATCTTCTATAACCTTTACAGAGTAAAATGCATGGGTAGTATTGGCATATTATCTCTCTATTTCCATAACAAGGACATTTGGAGCAGGTTTTCTTACTCTTCTTTAGCCTTAAAGTCCTCTCAGTCTTCTAGGTACTACGGTTACTCATGCCACCCCTGGGAATCAAACACTTCTCAAACCATAATATTTTTGGACCATCTGTTACCATTAAAGGCTATTAAAGAGGGTATGGGCTTTTGTGAGATTTCTGAAGCAAAGACCAGTGAAATTTCATGGAGGTAGTGAGTTCTAACTGAAAGGCCATGGTGCTGATATGTTGGGATATCTCCTATCTTCTAATTTTTGAGAGGGGTAGTAAAACAGATGGTATCCAGATAGCTACATTCTTGGTTCATAGGATTTCACTTTGTGTCCAGTGATGATTAACTCTTGCTTATTTGATCACGATGGAGTTTTTAAGTGCCTTGGAGGTGTTCCTGAGCAGCCTCCAGTTCTGTAAGTTGAGGTTGGCTGTCAGTACAAACCTCTGTCAGGAAAGAAATAAGGGCAAGACCATAGTTAGTGATGAGGGTTGTATCTTGGTAAATATGTGCATCACGTTGTTGAAAAAGAATTACTTTGAGAGGAAAAAAGTACTCTAGTTGTCTTAGTGGTGGGAAGTGTAAAAGAGGAGGTGTGTCTGAGAATCTGATTTGTCTTTTTTCATGCAGACATTTGGCTAAGAGGTGGTATGTGATTGATACCTTCATCGACGTAGCGGTGATCAGTACCATCCAGAAACAAAATAATGATTGTTTTTTTGTCAGAGATAAAATGCTGTGGAAAGCTGTGGAAATATAAAAATGCCCTAAAAGAATAGATGGGCAGTTTCATTGGTTGTGGGAAGTCTATTATAGTAGAGGAACTGAAACATTCTATTTGAGAATATCCATTATTACCATGAAATCACTGCCCGTGGATAGGAATAGATCTCTAGAAAAGTCTAGGGATATTTCTGTCAAAGTGCTTCATGAAAGGGAGAAAATGCAAGAACCCACAAACTCCCTATCCTGTCCTTGATCTCAGCACATAGGCCTGTATGTATTGGCTGATGTCATACCAGGACAAGGTTAACTAGAAGACCCTAGGTCAAGGGTCACCTGGGAGACCAGGTAAACGGTCATAGTCTTCAGTGACCCACAACCAACCTGTTGTGGAAGAGACTCTTCTGTGCTTTCCTGCAAAGGCACAAATAGGTAGGGAAAGTACATGAGTACTTCATCAAATATGAATTTCCCCTCTAGGAAGTGAATGATTCCATTTACAGAGCCTTGTGTGAATGAATCATGTGTTTACAGTGGCTGTCAAGTGCTCTTGATCCCTTACAGCCAAGTCTGGCTACCTGAAATTCTCTGATCACATAGTTGCTGGGGGGAGGATAGTTAGAATGCTATACATCTATAAATAATGCAACTTGAGACCATGGCTCACCTAACTTGTCACTGATTCAGATATGGTACTGTCCCCAAGTTAGTAATCTGGTTGTACAGTGCTGGGATATGGATCTCCCTCCAGCTGGTCGTTCCAGTTTTTGAAAAGCCATTGTTATTTACAGTATCTCCTTTCAGACTGTAGCTACACTTTGTAGCCATAAGCTTTCAGGATAAGGAAGCTCAGAAGTGCAGTAGATCAGAGCATGGATTGATTTGGGTTTTAGGGGTAGGGTGGTGGTGGTAAGATTAGAGGTAGAACCACAGAATCTCACAATTTGAAGGAATCTATAAGACATACAGTCCAACCAGTATTTGAATTGGAAATCCCTCTCCTCATGCTCTGGCAAAAAGTCATCCAGCTTTTGCTAGACTACCTCTAGTAAGGGGAACCCACTCAATCCTTTCCACCTTTGGATAACTCTTTTTATTAGGAATTTCTTGAGCTAAAGTTCCTCCATTCCTGGAATTCTCTCCCTCTTCACCATTGCCTCCTGGCTTACCTGGTTACCTTTATGTCACAGCTAAAATCCCACCTCCTACAAGAAGCCTTTCCCAATTCTTCTTAATGCTTGTTTATTATCCCCAATTTATTCTGGGTACAGTGATCTTGAATATGTTTCTTCCAGTATATATTTTGTTTGAAAATAATTGTTTTCCTGTTGTCTCCCTCGTTAGACTAAACTCTTTGAGAGCAGGAACACTTTGGTAGGTTTTAAAACTGGAGAGCAGTTTGACAATAATCAGGTTTAATTGACATCCTATGACTTATACCATATACCCTAAAGAACTCAACATGACTGCCTAAATTGGAAAAGTCACACCATAAAAAGGTAGAAGAGAATGAAATAAAGTACCTTTCATAGCTCTGACTAGGGAGAGAATTTTAAACTAAACAAGTGACACCAAAAATAAAATAGATAATTTCATTTATGTGAAATTGAAATGTATTGCACAAACAAAAAAATGCAGCTAGGATAAGAAGGAAAAACTACTGGAAAAAAAAGTGTGCATTAAATATCTCTGATAAGGGTCTGATAGCGATGACATAATAGAGAATTAAAAGAAACCAGGAGCCACGCCCCAGTAGTCAAAGAATATAAACAAACAATTGCCATATGAATCATTGCTCCAAATTACTAATCATAAGAAAAACACAAGTCAAACTAACCATTAGATTTTATTTCACACTTAAAAAATTTGCAAAGATGTGAAAAGTAGGAAATAGTCTGTGTTGGAGCATCTGACTGTGAAGGGACAGGCACACTAATATACTCACTGTTATTGGAGCAGTGAATTGTTCCAATGATTTTGGAGGGCAGTTTGGGATTGAACTTTTTTTAAAAAGCAATTAAAGTGACCCTTCCCTTTGACCCAGAAATTATATTGTTAGACATATACCTTAAGGAAGACTAAGACAGAAATAGAGGACTGTTATACATCAAAATATTAATAACAGCACTTTTTGGATGTGATAAAAGACTCGAAGTAGATGTATGAATCTAGACCTACTAGAATCTCTTATGGTACACGAATCAATTGGAATATTATTGTACCATGTAGATGGGATGAATATAATGAATTAAGAGAAACATAAACACAGGAAGAGCTCTGTGCACTAATGCAGAGTAAAGTAAGCAGAACTAGGAAAATAATATATGTAATGACTATAATAATGTAATTGGACAGAACACAAAAAATGAAACTGAATGCTGTATAATTATAATGACTAAAAAGAATGCTTCTGGAGAACACGAGAAAATATGCTTCCCTTCCTTTGTAGAAATGGGAGTCTGTGAGGGTAGAATCTTTCATATAATGTTAGAGTGAATGTGTTGGTTGCTTTTGCTGGACTTTTTTTAAAATTTTTGTTGCAAGGGATGGCTCACTGGATGGAGGGAAGAGATATATATTGACATAAAAATATTACATCAATAAAAATTTTGAAAGATATGCCCCTTATGTTATGGGAGGAATTCCTAGAAATTCTTAGGTTTTTCTTTCACATTGGTGAAAGGAAAAGTCAAGGAGAACTCAAGAATGAGCTATCAGCAGTATTTGGCAAAAACCATGTTAAGACCAATATGTTCTTTAGTGTTCCTTGTGATAGAATTATATCTAGCTTCCAACATTGTTACCCCACCCCTCAGAAATTAATCTCTTTGCCACAAGAAAATTGTCATTTTTACTCTGATGATCATTGGAATGAAAAGAATTGTTCTACCAGGCTAAGACTGAGTGGGGAATGATATTAACCCTGTATTTTTCCACTATGGAACCTTCTCATTTCATCCCTTTGTAAGCTGTGGGTGCTGCAGTTGTCCTGGTGGTGATTAGGCTAACCTAACCACAATACAAACAGAAACTCCACCCACTCACTTGCCTTGCCCCTTTCTTAGGGGTCAACTGAGCTCTGGCACAGTGAGCTTGAATAGATGCACCTTCAAATCAAGAGCCAGGGCCTTCATAAGCCGCCAGGATGTGAAATGCGCATTCCAATCCACTTTGGTGCATGACTACATCCAGTTCTCAATTCAAGGAGTATGAGAGCTGGCCCAGGTGAGAGCCATTTTCTACCCCTTGAACTTGGCTCATATGGTTTGGAATTCTCCTTCCCTGAACCAGTCTTTTAGGGCTTTTTCATTCCAGGCTAATTCCTTGCTTTGGACCTGCATGAGTATGATTTTTTGGTAACTTCTTCAGTATACTTCATTTCCATTCATTTGAAATTCTTTCTACAGTATATTAACATTTATTCTTTGCCATGCCAGCATTGATTTTTCACTTAAATTATTTTTTTTCAAATTTGAGATGACCTTAAAATTGCCTTTTTTATTATTAATGTTTTAAAATCATTTTTAAGATGTTAAATTTTTATCTGTTATATTTGCCATAGAGAGACAGCATGGCATAATTGTGGATACAGAACTGTTCTCAGACACCTGAAGAACAGAATTGAATTCCTTTCTCTGACATACATACTGATTGTATAACCAAGATCAAGTCAATCCCTCTCAGTGCCTTAGACAACTCTCTTAAGACTATAAATTTCTGAGAATGTGCATTTCTGCTTTGGTAGAGGTAGTTCCCTATACCAATCAATCAAATCACAGATCCAGCCCGATTCCTGTAATTTGCAACAAATGCTTTACCAATCTGTTCTTTTTTTCTTTTTTATCTTTCTTTGCTATATTATTTAATGCTTTGTTTGTATGTAACCAAGTATATCAACATTGCCTCTACTAATTTCCTTTTTTAATACATAAGCAACCCATCTATATTTATATAATTTCTTCTAAATCATCATGGACGAGATAAATGTGCTGTAATAGAAAAAGTTTATCTTTATGTCACAATTAAGATAAATGTTATTCTTTTTCTATCTTATTATAGTTTTTATATTTACATCTGTGATCCAGCTGAAATTTATGTAGCATGTATTACAACATAAATCTAAATTTATCTACTACTGTATTGCTAACCACTTTTCCTAATTTTAAAAAAATCTTTTTTTCCTACATTTTTTTCAAACAATCATTTGTCTGCATTTGGTTATATTTCTAGGATCTATTATGTGTCATTGATCTCTTTTCTGTTTTTCCCCAATGACAGATAGTTTCCATGTAAAATATTTACTTTTAAATTCTGAAAATGCCAGTCTACTTTAATCACCCTTTTTTTTAAAGTCTCCCTTGATTTTCTTGCCTGTTTCTTTCTACATATAAATTGTGTTATGGTTTTATCCAGATCTATAAAGAAACTCATTGGTATTGTAATTGCCATTCTGTTGTCTATAAATTAAGTTTTTGAGAACACTGTCATCTTTACTACGTTAATCTTAGCTTGTTCATGAACACTGAATGACCTTCCAATTATTTAGGTCTTCCTTTATTTCCATCAGTTTTATAAAGGTTATGTGTATGTCAAGGTAAATTAATCCCCAAATATTTAATTTCTTTGTTGCTGTAAACTGGATGCTATTTCTAAAATATTTATTGTCACATTATTGTTAGAGAGTACATTTTTTCCTGTCAAACACAAAAATAAGAGAGATACGATTTCAGTGTGTAAAAAAAAAAGTCATTTTAGATGTGCAAAACGAATTTGGACATTTTCATTAAACACTCCTTATTAAAAGCAAAATTATTTGAAACCTTTTAAATTAGGTATGGTATGAAACTATTATTTATATGCTCTGCCTTTTTGTATCTTTCAGAAATAGCAAGACAAGCTGCACAAATAAAGCTTTTGAGGAAACTTCAGAAGCAAGAACAGGCTCGAGTTGCCAAAGAAGCAAAGAAGCAACAAGGTAACTGATCAATCTAAAAAATTATGAATTTATGTAGTTGTCAGTATTGAAATTCTTAATAGCAGGGTTTGATTCCTTATTCCGTTTTGGATGACATCTACCCTTGGATTTTTTGTTTCTCATAGCAATAATGGCCGCTGAAGAGAAACGAAAACAAAAGGAACAGATAAAGATAATGAAACAGCAGGTATGTTTGGACACCCAATTGATTTTCCATAATGAAGGCCATGTTTTTGATTCTGTGTTTGTACTATTTTTCATTTAAGTTTCATAAATAACTACTTCTAAGAATAATGTTTTACGTAATATTATGTACATATGGACCCTTTTATTTCTTTAAGCAAATTTTACTTCCTTTTTGGAAGGCCAGTACTTATATTTATTTGATTTCTTAGAAATAGTTGCAGATAAACAAGAGAGACATAAGTTTGCAACTGTGATTATTTAAGAATAAATGTTAATTTAAAAGCTGTTTAACATTTAACTGAATTTTGAGTATGTATTCAAATCTTGAATGTAGAGTAATATTCTTTCATGTAGAAGAAAAAATTAGATGTAGCAACTTATGAGATATGTGATTTGCATCAGCTTCCAAAATGTTTTAATTGATGATCTAACAGACGGCTTTTTTATAACTCTATTTTAGCTTTGTTTTTATCACTTAAGTTTTACGTGAAAATTTTTTGTCATTCATATTACAGAACTTAAAAGTGTTAGTGAATTTTGCTTTATTAGATGCCTGTTTTCCTTAGAGAAGCTGGTAGGCAGTTTGGTATTACCTTGGCATCATATTCCAACCTGAATTGTGGTCTTGAATCTCCCCTGGGATTCCTATATCTTGTAAGATATTAAGAAAAGCTAAATTTTAAAAACATAGGAGTATAAATCATTGTCAAATCTTTTGCTTTGGTCTCATTTCCTAAGTGCCTTTAGAGTTACCTAAAAGCCATTAACAATAGAAAATGCTCTATGCTTAAAAAACAAAAAAAGACTTTCTCTTTAGCACATTTGGAGTTCTGTCTTCCTGTAATATCCTTTCTGTGTAACTAGATAACTTTTAAACTAAGCTTGTGTAAGCAAAATATTATAATTAACAGGGATTGTATGAAACACTCTCCAATCTCCCTTTTATTAGGGAGTGTGATTGCCATACATCAGATTTTTCATTCTTTCCTTTATCATTTCCCTCCCCTCCCTTGTTTTTCTATATGACTAGTCCACTTCCCTCTTAGTTCATATGTCTCGATGATGACACATTTTATACTGCTTTTTTTTGTTCATTGAAACAACCTGTATGAAGATAAGTAAATACAAAATATTTTGAGGAAATTGGGAAAACAGTGCAAAATAAGAGGTATTAAGAAAGACTTCACAGAGTAGCTGGCATCTGAACCCAGGCTTGAAAGAAGATGAGGACTAAAGAAGCATAAGGGATAGTTTGTGAGAATGGGTGGGGCATAGAATATCAAGTTTGCGAAATAGCTCATAGTTCTATCTTGCTGGAATATAAAATGCAAATGGTGGCTATCACCAGAAGTCCTTTCATAATAGGGCTATTGTATCAACCCTGCAAATAATTGTGAACCATTTTGGGCAGTTAAAACTGAACTGGTTCTGAACTAATGAGAAACCTGAAGTTAGGTCCCTAACTTCCCCACCTGCCAATAGGAAACCTGTATATAACCAGTACTTTTTGTCATTCACATTACAGAACTTAAAAGTGTTAGTGGATTTTGCTTTATTAGCTGCCTGTTTTCCTTAGAGAAGCTGGTAGGCAGTTTGGTATTACCCTGGGATCATGTTCCAACCTGAATTGTGGTCTTACTTAATATGCTATAAGATTAAAGCTTGAACCTCCCATGGAATTCCTAATTGGCTTCTTGATCAGTTTAATTGGTATCACCCATGTAGCCTGAGCCCTCAGTGATAGGTTCTGTGAAAGCCAGAAAAAGTTCAAGGCACTCTTTGGTTCAGCCTTTACTCGAAATCATAGCGTGTAAATTAACCTCCAGTGTTTTCTTGTACTTGACCAAACAAATGACACATTAGTTCAAAACAAAAGTCACTTACTTAAACAGCATGGCATAATACAGCTAGTGGGGGATTTGGGGCTGTGGGGATTGATTAATTGCTCTTGAGGGGTAGTAAGAAATATTGAGAAATCTTAGAAATGTGAAGGATTGAAGTAGTCAGGGTGTTTTCTCAGGCTCACAATCCATCTGAAGGCAAAAGCTTCCTACTGCCCAGGGAGGCACCACACTGGCATGGTCTAGTCTAGAGGTGTCAAACTTGTAGTTCAATCCGAACTAGACTAAAATGTAATTGGTAAATATTTTAATAAAAGAAATGCAAATGCATTACAACAGAGATAATGTTAATATGGGCCAGCAGCAATCTATTTCTATTTGAGTTTGACATCTCCTCTCTAGACTTGCTTGAAAGGAAAGTAATACAAATACCACATCTTGCCACTAGGTGCTATTGCTCTTTCTGCTGTGAGTACTAGTCCCCTTGAATGGTAAGTGCAGTAGCTATTACCTTCTGGCCTCTTCATAGCTCTCTTTAAAAAAAAAAAAATCCTTCACTCAATTCCATTTCTGGATATATACCTCAAGGAGATAAAAGACACAAGGAAAAGCCCTATCCATACCTAAATATTCATAGAACTGTTTTTTGGTTTGTTTGGTTGTTATTTTGTAGTAGCAAAAGTTAGAAATAAAGTGGGTCCCCTTTGATGGGTAAATGATTACACGAATCTTGGCATATAAATTATACAATATGGAACAATATAAGAAATTCAGAGAATTATGGGATGACTGCTATTAACTGATAACAGAAGTAATTACAAGAACTATAATAATGTAAATGATAACACGGAAAGGTGATTGAACTCTAATTAGAATGACCAATATTGATCCCAGAGAATGGATGATCAAATACACCTTCCTAAGAGAGAAGTGAGGTACTATAGCTATAAAATGTTGTCTGTACAGTCAAGAATATTACTGTGTTTGTCAATTTTTCTTTACTGCTTTTCTTTATTGCAAGTAAGGGTTAATTGGGGAGGAATTATATCAGGAAATGACTTTGATATAAAAATAAAAGGTGTCAATAAAACTTAAAACCTGTCCTAAGAATTCCCCACATTGCACACCCATTCAAAGCCTCTGAGATGTGATATTTGGCATCTCTTCCTAGTCAATGAGTGTTCTAATGCTTGGTGTGGCAAAGCATTGTGGCAGATGTAGACCAGAGAGTCTTTACCTATCCAGACACAAATTCTTTATATCTAGAAGCCATGACCTTGAACAAGGTTTAGGATCACCACACTAAAATCTTGGGATGTAGTCATTCTGTCTGCTTCTAACGGTTAATTGGTGAAATACAAATCTACTCTTCTAGATTTGTGCAGAAAACAAAATATAGGGGCAGCTAGGTGGTGCAGTGGATAGAGCACAGGCCCTGAAGTCAGGAGGACCTGAGTTCAAATCCGGCCTCGGACCAAACACTTGACACTTACTAGCTGTGTGACCCTGGGCAAGTCACTTAACCCCAACTGCCTAAAAAAAAGAAAAAAGAAAGAAAGAAAGAAAACAAAATACAGTCATGTAACATGATAATTACTACGTGAGTATAATGAAGAAACCAGAAGTGGATCAGGCAAAGTCACATAGAAGCATGGTTTCAAAATATACAACATACATATGCCTTGCTAAAACAAAACAAAAAAAAACACAATTAAAAATAAACAAAGAAACAACAACAGTGGATGGTAAAATGGTCTCGATAGAACAGGAGACAAAGTTTCATATGTACAAACTGATGTTAGAGTCACAAACCAGGTATACAGACTGGAAGGACTGCTAGAGGTGCATCTGTCATTTTATGTTCCAATAGTGATGACCCTTAATAAAGTCATCTTCAAACCAGAAATATGATGATACACACGCAAATGAGATCGGTCCTTTTTGGACGCTAATCTTCCCAGACCAATGAGTTTCGTATTTAATTCTTATCTGTCTTTTTCCTTGTGGAATATTAGCATATAAATGGGTGTTTATTCAGAATTAAAATTCTAAGGCCAGTGGTAGAATTTCCTACATCTTTTTGCTTATTAGATAATTTCATATACATATATATGTATATATATATATAATTTAATTTGTATTCCTTTAAATCCTCAAATAGAAAGTCTTTATAATTTAATAACAAAATAAATGTAATAAACAATATGATTAATATAGGATTTAAACATACTAATTTAAGGTATGTACATTTTCATAGAAAATTAGTTTCTGTTTAATGAATCTTCAGTTATGGTTACTCACTTGTTTCAGAAATTGGTTAATGATCAGTAATTACATTTAAAGACATTTTATTTATCAAGTGAAAACAAATTTTGTGGAAATTATCTTTACTAGTCCCTTCTATTTGTACAGAGCTTTATACTTTTAAAAATATTTTTGATTTGATCCTCACAACATCCCAGTGAAACAGGGTAGGCGTTATTTTACAGATGAGAAAACTAAGGTCTAGAGAATTTACTTGATGAAGGTTACACTGTTAATATCATATCCAGGAAGGGAACTAAGCTTTCCTGATACATGGTGTATTCCTCTTTGTATTATTCCTTGTTGTCTCTCTTTTACTTTTATCTTTCTTATTACTGCATGTACTTACAAAGAATTGTCAACTATGTGTAGTACTTTGCTTGTATGTTTCTTCTGGTACTTACTGCATTTGGTCTTATGTATTTATTTCTTTATATGTTTTATTTCCCCTACTAGATTATAAGTTCCTTGAAGGCAGGGGCCATGACTGCTTCCTTTTTGTGTTCTCTAAAGCACCTTGAATAGCAGGGACTGTTACATTTTTGTCCTTGTATCCCCAGTGCCTTTGACATAGTAGGTGCTTAATAAATGGTTGTTAATTGATATATGGATTGATTGAATAGTGCCTTGCATGTAGTAGGCTCTCAATAAATGTTTTTGTAATTTACTTTTTCATTAAATTTTATGCAGATAATTAGGTGTTTACATTATATAAAGAATTTTGGAAAAAACCATCTTTTAGTAGTGTAAAATGTGGAATTGTATGTGGATTGAAGTGTATATAGTTAAAATGTATATTTTTCCATCTACTTAAGCTATTTTTGAAACAGTGTGGACTTTAAAATCTTTTTAAACATGGATTACTCTGTCTAAACAATTTTTTTTGTTGATTTTAATGTCATTTTAATATCTTAAATATTTGAAAAATTCCCTACAGGAGAAAATTAAGAGAATACAGCAAATCAGAATGGAAAAAGAACTTCGAGCCCAGCAAATTCTAGAGGTAGAACTTTTAGATTTAATACAATTAAGAACTTATTCATACTTTTCAAAGTTTTTATGAACAAACATCACAGTTGCATGTTTTGTCAAAAGTCCAAGTCAGTCTGTCCTTCAAAATGCTCTTAAGCTTCTATTCACATATATTAACATCTCATAAGTCAACCTCATCCACACAGATCATGGTCAAGAATGAAGAAACAAAGGGCAGCTAAGTGGCACAGTGGATACAACACCGGCCCTGGACTCAGGAGGACCTGAGTTCAAATGTGACCCTCAGACACATAACATTAGCTGTGTGACCCTGGGCAAGTCACTTAACCTCCTTGCCTACCCCCCCCCCCAATGAAGAAACAAACATGAAAGACTTTTGAGCAGCTGAAATAAAAGACACCAAAGTTCATACGTTTTGTACTCAATATGGAAGTCCCTCAGTAACATAATTAAAATCTACTTACTTCTTATTTCAAAAATACAAATAATACCAGTAATAAGTCTGTTTATCTGATCTTCAGGAAGCACAGAGACAGTTAAAAGTAATTAACCTGATGTTGGAGATGGGTTGTTAGTCAATCACACTGACAACAGTGAAAACTGACAGCTGACAACAAGGAGTAAGGACATAAAAGTGCTTAAAAAAAAAAGAAAAGAAAAAGAAAAAATAAATGTGCAAGTACTCAAAAAGGATAGCATTGGGGGCCATTTACTTTAAGGAAAGAAAAAAAAACCAGAAACAAAACAGTCCAAACAACCAAAACTGGCTATGAGTGCCTACAATGCTATAGTAAATTTCCTCATTGATAGTCATAATATTAAGTATGAGTCCCTAAGAAAAGGCTAAATGATACTGTCCTCAGTTTTGGAGGGAAGGGGACATATATAATGCATTTAGGAGAGGTTTCCTTTCAAAGTGATTAAAATAAAACAAGTTGTAACGTCCAAAGGGTAAACCCTCAACAAAACTCAGCCATCTAGAATGACTCATTTTTCCAGAATGTCACAAATAGCAAAGTTTAATTCTATTACACATTTTTATTTAGAAATATCAATTTAGTCCATATTTGTGTAACTACATAGTCTAGTTTACTTCTAACTTAGCAATTATTTTTGAAACACTGATGAGTTGAAAATAGTGTATATTTTAAAATTTGAGTTTAAAGCTGTTGTTGACATAATCTTGATAACCAAAACTGCATGTTTAAAGAAATTTAACAGTTTCTGTAAAATGGAAAAGCTTTTTATAACTTAACCTTATCTCAGGTATAGGAAACTTTAAAATTATGTTTTCAGTTTCAGATATTCATTTCAGATTTTAATTCCATAGATGTTATAATATATCAAATGGATAATGCTAAATATTCAAATCCAAGTAAATGGAAAATTCCCAATTATAATGATGATATCAGCACACTTTATATAGTAATTTAAGACTTGCAAAGCTCTTTATATGCATTATCTACATACATTGGGTTATTACTTTTTTTATACTTAAAAACAACATAAATTATAAAATTTTTAATCTTGACTAGATATATTAAAAAGCTTTTATACTCTTAATTTAGAAATTTTGGCTTTAAGAATTTTGGGTACATTTTCATTCTTTACTTTATGGCTCCAAATAAAATAAATATACTTTGTTACATAAAGGAACTATAATTTTGTTCATGTGATACTTATTTTCCAAAAACATAATAAAAGATGACATTTATATAGTGCCTTAAGGTTTGCGAAGTGTTTTATATAAGTTAACTCAATGCAGATTTCAGCCTTCTCCACCACTTACTACCTGTTTCATAGGTTTCTTTAGAAAAAAATTATCTCTAGACTTCATGAAGTTGGTCATCAGAAGATAGCCATAGAGTATGGTGCTTATCCTTGAAGTCTTGCCAACTTAGTAGAACCTGCCAAAGCTTTCACTCCACTCACATGGTCTTAGAGATCACAAGATTGTTTCTGTGCCACAGTTTACTGGAGGAAATACATTTTAAATGTGTAAATTCCAAATTACAAGTTGAAACAAATATTTCCAATATATATCGGTGACGAACTATGTTATAATATCATGTGTCATGTATTGTTTTGCACCTTGTGAGGCATATAGCTTCCTTTCAATTCTAAGATTATTTTCAAGTTATAGTGGTGCTGTTGCATGACTTTGAGACCTGTTTTGCATGCACAGGCTAAAAAGAAAAAGAAGGAAGAAGCGGCAAATGCCAAATTATTGGAGGCCGAGAAACGAATAAAGGTTAGTTTAGCTGAGCATCAGAGTTTTTATTTTTTGAAAAATAAAAACCATGTGATTGTCTATGCTGTGTAAATTTATGAGAATTATACTTCTCAAAATTCTCTGAAAATGTTTAGCAAACCTATAATGTGTGGATTATATGTATGTTTCTGCTTATAGTAACATAAATGTTTTTGTTGTACGTGCTTTGTCTGATGCTTGGTTTGAGCAAAAGTAGACATTTATTTTCAATATAAACTATCATAATAAACCTGTGAACAATTTTATTTGGGCTAAGTGCCCCCCAAATTTCATTTTCTTTACTGCATTGTATGTTACATTCTGTCCCCTACTGCCACCCTGTCTTGCTTTTCCCTTCACTTATTAGTGTTCTTTATGTCTTTGTGACCAAACCAGGAACAAACTAAAATCTTGACCAACATTTACTTAAAATAACTTACCTATATCCCCACAGGGTAGTTTAAAAAATCCTGGGAAAGAGTTAGGTAACCCAGGTTCAAATCAGGGTTCTGACAGTCACTAGATATGTGTCCAAGGGCAAATCATTTAACCTATCTGAGCCTAATCTTTCTCATATGTAAAAAGGACATACATAATAACTAAGGCGTTACCTGTTTCCCAGAGTTGTTATGATAGTGCTTTGTAAACCTTAAAGCACTATATAAATGTGAGTTTTTAATATTTCTTTGACAGTGCACCAAGCTATTGATAACAGCAGTTATTAATTAGGAATTGTTATCACCTGTTTATGTACTTGGACTGTTTGGTTATATTTGCATGATGAGTTGTATGTATCAGGGAGAAATAGTTGCCTATGGGGTTTGATGAATGTCAATTTGGAGATCTTACAAAATGGTGCTCCTACTAGTAGTAGGAGAGTGACTCTAGCAGGAAGCCAAACATAGAAGGGAAGAAGTGGTAGTTCTACCAACTGGTGCTAAAAAACAAAACAAAACAAAACAAAACTCTCAAGTTCCTATGTACTTTTATGATCAGCCTGTATATACTGGCCACTGTCACTAGAAAGAAGTGAATGGTACTACCTTTCTCCTCTTTTACATGTTACTTTCCGACTTTTTCCCTTATGTTGCTCTGTTCTTTCCTTTTACCTAATTTCAACACAATAAAAAATTTTGGGAACATGGGTTGGAGCCCGCTCTGTAGCTCACTGTGACCTCTGAAAGGGGAGTAGAATGGGAAGAGCAGTGGCTTTGGCATCAGAGAACCCAGTTTCCACTGACTCTGCTTCTTACTACTTTGTGTCACCTTGGGCAAGTCATTTATCTCTTGGGAAATCAGCTGCCTTTCCTGTAAAATGAAAGGGGACAGACTAAATTACAGAGGAGTTCCCTTCTAGCCCAAGAGCCTGTGATCCTATGTGCATCTCATTTTAAACAGCTAACACTGGAAACTCTTTTAGTATCAATATGTTCGGAGATTAAAATTAATGCTACTGATCACATTTGTTTTGATCTCAGTCTGTCAAAGAGTAAAGAGCCTTCATTATTTTGAATAGACCCAGATTTGAATCCTGGCCCCTAACAGGTGTTTTACTTATCGCCTTGTTAAAGAATATGACTGATACTTTCAGTACTGCCAAAGAGCTGTATATGAAATGTCCTGACATTCTGGCAAGTTCCTTTAGTAAATATGCTATTGAGGATTAGATCAGGACATGTCATCTAACTGCAGGGTAATAAGGGCCATTAATGACTCTTTTACTAGGTCATACAATTTTGATTCAAGTGAGAGAAGTCAGACATAATACTGCTTTCAGTGCTTTCTAAAATCTTCTGGGTAACACTTGCATATTACACTTTTTTTTCTTATTTTTAAGGAAAAAGAAATGAGAAGACAACAAGCTGTTCTTTTGAAGCATCAGGTCTGTATACGTGCAGTTAGCTCAACTGTTGCAAATTCTAATTTTTAACTACTTCTTGAGCTATTTGGGGAAAAATCTTCAAAATATTTTCTTTAAAAATTTCTGATAAGATTCCTGCTTAAGTTTTTTTTTCTTTATCTTACAGTGTATTGCCTGCTTTGGTATTGGGGTCTTTTGGGAATTATAAAGTGGTTTTATGACTTTGTGATTTCTGTTTCATAATGTTGTGCCAACTCTTTCTACCAGGAGTTGGAGAGGCATAGACTAGATATGGTATGGGTATGTTTATTTTTGTACATCTAACACCGCATTGTGATTTGGTTGTGATATGGTTGTCATAGCAATGCATAAAGTGTAGCACTGGCTGCTGTCATATTACATACTGCTGCATGGCTTTACAGCACAGTGCATTGCATACATCTGCTTGTCTGTCTATAAAGAAAGTATGACTTGTCTCAAATGTTTTTAAATTGAATCCATTTATAAGGCTGCTTATGAGAAATCTATATTACTGATGTCACTATATCAAGTTGGACCACTTGTAAAATTAGGTATTCAGTTACTGTGAACCATATTCTTCCATCATCCTAGATGCAAAACTGCCATTAAAAGCAATGGGAATTTTGAATACAGCTTGATGGGAGGTTATGAAATTTACATTACTTCTAAGACCTAATTTTGCAGATAAATTTGTTTAGCTAAGTTATATGAAATATATCCCTTCTGTGGGGAGGGAGTTTAAATTTTGGATAAAATTTTTTATTAGCTACTATAAAATGTATAACATTTTGATCTGAAAATAAAACCAGATTTTCAAATTAAACTGGGGCAAACTTCATTTTAATATTTTATTACATGTAGCTCAGGTTCCACTTAATAATTACTAACAAAGCCCCTGGTGCAGCATTTGTCACCTTATGTAGTGCACCAAGGGAGAGACATCAGTAAATAAGAAAATCCTCTTCCATTCATGTTTGTGTATAAACTGTGACTAGCGTAATTAAATTGCTATAAAAACTGAGAAAATTCAGCATTCTAATTTGTTTAGTGCCTTATTGGCTTTACAAATTAGATTTTGCTACTCATAGAAAATTATCATCTCTTTAAAACCACAAAATTGAAATGATCACATATCATCTTATGTCTGCTCTCAAAAATGACCAGAAGTCCAGCCTTCTGTTTAATTGGCAATATGTAAGTACCTGCAGGCTTTCGAATAGCAGATGTAAGGTAACTGACCTGTTCCAGCCAACCATTATGCTTTTCGTTCTGCCAGCTTTGGAAGGAGCATCACAACTGACCATAAGTAAATCCTGTATGCTTATGTTTTACACTGTCTCCATGTTCATTGCTTTACCTTTTTGCTTTTGATTGTTCTTGTATTTGCTTTCTAAACCTGAACTAAAACATGCACAGACTTGGCCATTCTTGTCTTCTATTTAGTATTTACCATGACTTGTCTATTAATGCTAAACATGCTTTACCAAGTTTAAAATTACAAATCATATTGCTAACTGTGGTTGAGGTTTTTTCCTAATTTTATCTGCTCTATTAGGAAAGAGAGAGAAGACGACAACACATGATGCTTATGAAAGCTATGGAAGCTCGTAAAAAAGCAGAAGTAAGTGCATATGGCTGAAAAAAATCCTTGCGGTTTAAGGTTTTTTTAAATCTGTAAAATAGATCTTACATTGAAATAAAGTTGTGCCTGATTCACCAGTTCCACAAGCAAACTGAAACGTAGAGATAGTAACTGAATTTTAGAGTAGAAATGTGCATGGGAAGGCTCCCACAACTTCTTAGGTTTTTGCTTTTTTTCTGGCTCACATTTATATTTCTTTCTTGGTGCTGTTACACTTTATTTGGATGAAAGTGAGGTATTAAGCCCAGTGGGTAGAGTCTTGTATAGGTAATATATCTCCAAGTCTAATTTGCTGCTAGACTGGTCTTCTTATATATTCATGACTAAAAAACAATTTACTTAGAATAATTTTTGCTCTTAATAGAATAACCCAAAATAATCATGTTATATAAAACATCACACAAATTAGGCATAGGTTAGGCAGTAGTTTATAAGAGTGTTCTGTGATAAGGGTAAATTTATTTTGTTGTTGTTTAGTCATTCAGTCATATCTGACTCTTCATGACCTCAGGGACCATAGCATGCCAGGCCCTTCTATCTTGCACTGTCTCTCAAGGTCTATCTGTGTCCATGTTTCATTGTTTCCATGACACTATCCATCTCATCCTCTGCCATCCCCTTTTCCTTTTTCCTTCAATCTTTCCCCACATCAGGATTATTTCAAACGAGTCCTGTCCTCATTATGTGGCCAAATTTTTTAAGTATTTAAATTAATTAAAGTATTTAAGTGTCAGCATTTGGCCTTCCAGTGAATAACCTGAATTAATTTCTTTAAGTGTTGATTGATTTGATCTCCTCGCTCTCCAAGGGACTATCAAAAGTCTTCTCTAGCACCACAATTCAAAAGTATCAATTCTGTGGCACTCAGCTTTCCTGAAAGTCCAACTAAGAGGAAGGTATTTAAAGAAGTGTTTCTTAAATATATTCTGTCTGTATATTTCTTCAACTGGAGTAAAGAAACAACAATATATAAATAGACCATCTGTACTTGCCCAACGACTTACTTAGAATACCTAAGATAATAACTGAGCTTCTCATTGTGGGTGTTTGCTACACTGATGCAGATCATAATCTTTGCACATCTTGTTATCCTATGCATGAATCATCCATGTTTTGTGATTAAGCTTCCATAATGCACTGCAAACCTTTCCTTCTTGTTCTTGTGTTTCTTAAATATCCTAAGGATAGCCATATACTACCTGGATTGTTTGTTAGATTAAATTCTTAATACGTGAAAGGTCATATATATCCTTAATCTTTTTATATGCAAGTTGTTATTAGTTACAAGCTTCAACCTGCAATTGCCCAGCATGCATCTTTCCATTGCAGAGTCATTCATTATTTTAGTTCTACCATTGTTGTGTTCCATAATTCACAGTGGTAGTGTAACTGGGAGACTGTTATAAGTCTTTTTAAATGGGCTTTCATAGCAATTGTTTAACAACAACAAAACCTCACCAAAGTTAATTAAAATGTCATTAAATGCTTTTTAAAGGCATCAATTCTGAATATCATTATTTCTTATGCCAAAAATAAAAGTATAGGTAGTCTCCTGCTACAAATTACATAAGACCTGCTCACTGATTTATCAGGCTAACATTTCATAGTCCATTGGGTCACATTTTCAGAATCATTGTTTTTCTTTTTTAAATTATTTGCTTGACTAATGAGAAGTCTCAGAACTTTTGCCCCCAGATCTTTTACTTCCTGAGATTGTGATGTGCATAAAAATGCCTTGTAGCAGCCAAAAGATTTTCAGTAAATGTGACTTTGGGATGGTTTTGCAGCCAAGTTAAAAAAAATCATGCATATAAATTCATTAGTTTAAAAAGGCTACTTCCAAATCATTTGTGATTCACTTTTTTCCCACCTTAACAATCTTTTATACTGAGAGACCTAAGTCATTTGGATAAATCATTAAGGACTGGCTGCTGAATGTGCGGTGTTGAAAGCACAACTCTTTTCCTGAAAACCAACTTCTATTTAAGTTGTCACAGAAAAAGAAACTGGAGTCATTCAGCATTTATTAAATCATATGCTGTTTGTTGATAGATGATGACTTGAGTAATAAGCACAGCCCCTACCCTCATGAATTTACGATCTAAATCAAGTATTTGAACACTTATTCGAGTTAAGTTTAGTCGCAACATTTCTATTTGCTGTGTTCACCTTCTCCTTTCCATGTCCTTTTCTTGCCTGCATCTTCTTTGCCTTTTTTTTGCCCATTTCTTCTTTTCAGTAGTGGCCTTTCCCTAGGTTCAGGTGTCCGTTAGCCTTCTGTTCTCTACCTGCCTTCCTACAATGGAAAATTATCTGTCAAAGCCATTGAGAGGAATGTATTTACACTCATAAGTGCTCCACTCCTTGACACTAATTATCCAATCTCGGGGTCTCTTGACTTCCCAGGTGCTCAGAACTGGGAGCTCAGAACTATGTTTTGCACAGTTAGATCACAAACTCGTCTGATTCATACCACAAATTGCTTCAATGCTTATGTTAATACTGTCCTCATTTTGTTCATACTCCATCACAAACACCCAGAAATTAGCTTCTAATCGGTCTTCAGTGACGAAAGTGGGGAAAGTTTTTTGGAGAGGGCTTGTTTGGGAGAAAGAGAAAACTACTCTACCTATATCAAGATAAAGTCATATGCTGGTGCCTAGTCTTTAGACAATAGACTGCCCTGAATAACATTGTGGTAGCCAATGTTGTTTAGCTTTAATATTGTTAATAATTTTACCCATGTTCCACCCAAACCTGTAACAACATCATTATAATATTTGTTGGCCAGTCATCCATGTGTTATGTTCCATGGAACTATTTACCCCTGGTTTTGCCTAACATGTTTTCATGGAACCATTTTACCATACCTTTGTCCCTGACTTTTTTCTTTCTAAGCTCCTTCCCCATTTTTCTTTACCCACCCCATGCCAGCATTCCAATGGCAACATCGGTGAATTAAGAACATACCTTAAGTACTTTCAAATAATGAGATTCTGTGCTGTATTAATTTTTAACATGGGGAAAAATAAGTGAAGTTGAAGTTGACTGAGTGAGCAACTTTTTATTTCCTTACCTATATGTACAATAGACTAATTTTTAGATCCACATTACAATGCTATATTTTTAGGAAAAAAAATGCTTTGAATCGGTGAATTATAAAATAGAGAACTGTCTTAGGGTTGGTAAGTTGACCATTTTGCTATACATGTCATTAAAATTTGTTCCAGATTTATGTAAATTATTAGATACTTACTAAAACTATGCCTTTAAAGCTATTTTGTATTCACAAATTTGGTTAGATTTAATGGAATGTATGAACTCTGTGTAGGTATAGTAGTTGTCAATTTAGCTAAGTAGAAATAACCAGGATTGTCAGAACTTACATGTCATGTAATTTCTTATATTCATAATAGTTCTTTTTGTAATGCTTATGCTCTAAAAATAATTTCGTCTTAATTCAGTTATTCTTATAAAAGTTCAAAACAATTATAATTAATATCGGAAAGAATAGTAAGAATAAAAAACAAACAAAATTAACTTGCTAAATCAATATATGTCCTAAATCTCAATTTGTTGACAAGAAAAAATTTACCTGCTAAATTAATCACAAAAAAATCTAAACTTATTTTTTTCTTCAAATTATTCCTACAATCATGATAATTTTGGATAAGAACATAGGAAAACAAAATACATTATAAAATAATTTGCTATATTGAATATGTGTGTGCCTAAATTTATTTTCTGTAAGGTATTTAAAATTACATTAATAATCATCTTAAGTTTTCCTCTTTTACTTTTCTCATTGTGCAATAACATGCCAGCTTCTAAAACCTTGCTATCTTGGAAAGAATGCTAGATTTGACATGAGAGGAATTAGATTTGATTCTAGGCTAAATCACTTATTATCTGTGTGACTTTGCTAAATTAGTTAACTTCTCTAGGCTTAGTAAACTTTAAGATACCTTCCAACTCTAAATCTATGATTTTATAGTCCGTCTAGGGAAGAAAGTTTTCTACCAGCTCCTGTTTAGGTACAAAAGCCATTCTCCCATACTGATCATACATCCAAACTTCCCACCATCTTTTTTGGTGTTTTCCTGACTAATACCTTCTCCCCCAAGCTTGTCTTCTTCCATAAGAAGTACCTGACCTCAGTCTCGTTCTGCCTTGGCCCACATGGTTCTCCTCTTGCCTTATGTTCAACCTAGTCTTACCCGCAGCCCACTTGTCTAAGTTTACCCTGCCTTAAGACCTGTTTGTTTGACTAATTCTCCTAGCCTTCCATATGAATATTCATTTGTAAACCAGTCTTTATCTCCAAGAAACTTTTTACTAAGAGGAAATATATCACCATTTATCCATTGCCTCTTTAGGTTAGGTGCTCTCCAGGGCCTGGTCGGGCTCTGCCCTATTCACTTCTCTCTCTACATTCTTGCCCTTGTTGTCTTCATCTGCCCCCATGGGTTCAAGTATTATTTCTATACAATTGACTCCCAAATTTGTATTTCCAGTCCTAATCTCTTTCTCATTAACTACTGCTGAATTTCAGTTCTCAGATATCTCATAGGTATCTCAAACTCGCTATGCCTTGAACAGAACTCATTGTTTCCCACCCCAAACTCACCTTATAAGGAAGGTCCTTATAAGCTTCCTGATTTATGTTGAGGGTATCACTACCCTTTCAATGACCCAGATTCAGAACCTTAGAGTCATCCTTGACTCTTCCCTTTCTTCCACAGCCCTTAACCAACCATTTACCAAATCTTGCTGTTCTTCCTTCACGGCACATCTCATATGACTCTCCTTCTTCTCTCACACTACCACCACCCTCATCAATAGTACAGGCCTCATCTAGATTACTCTACTACAATATTCTTCTAATTGGTCTCCCCTCTTCAGTTCACACCTCAAGCCAAGTGGAGCCAACCCAAACTATGTTGAAGAGCTGTAGGGAGAAAAAGACAAGATGAAAAACAGTCTCTATCTTCAAGTAGCTTCCATTATCCACACAACTGCCAAAATAATCTTCCTAACAACAGCAACAAAGACACAGGTCTGTCCCTGTCACTTTTTTTCTCAAAAACTTTCAAAGACTCCCCACTGCCCATAGAATAAAACACAGATTGGCATTTAAAGCCTCCCCATAATTGGATTTTCACCAACATTCCCAGCCTTATTCCCACTAACTCCCCTCCAGAGTTCCAGCTAAAATAGACTACCATGACTGGAATGTACTCCTTCCTCATCTCTGCTTCTCAGAGTTCTTGTCCTCCTTCCTACAAAAAGCTTTCCGGGATAACTTCCATTCTTAGTGCTCTATCCTATCTCAACTTTCTGTTGTAATTAAAGCTATCAATTTCGTCCTGGTTTTAGACCTAGTAACACAGAAGACACAAAACCTCTTTGTTACTGTCAGGAATACTCAAGAGGTAAATGCTCTTCATGACACCTGGCTCTCCTTCTTCCAAGAGGTTCTTAGAATCCATTGGAAAGTTCTCAGGTTTGTTCAGTACTCCTGTCCAGTGCTTACCATAATGTCTGACACATATTGGGTACTTAATAAATATTTATTGAATTGAATTGAATTGATTTATTGTCAATATACTTCTGTCTACCTTATGACTGTACAAATGAAATTACATTTGAGATATTAATCCTAGTAGGAGACATATACTCCTTGTAGAGCTAAAGATAAGGACCTTCTAAGAGTTTACTGAGACAAATTAGCAGTAAGGATTTATTCATTTATTTCACCTTCTAAGGGCTTGATTCTCTTTCTTAAAGAAAGAAAAAAAACCAAGGAACTCTAACTTGTTATGCATTTATTATGGGACTTCCAGTTTCCTTGACAAGTAGTCTTTCCCGTGGATTCCCAGTTTTCTAGAACAACTTCAGGTTGCCATAGTCAACATGACACTGGATCTCCAGACAAATAGGCCAAAGGAGGCATGGAGATATATAGAATATTGGCCTTCAAACTCAGCGTTATTATTGTCTATCTACTACGATGCCTGTAACTATTTTATGACCTTGTGAATAATTTTTCCCCGAGTTCACTCACAGAGTCTAAGAGCTTTAAGGGACCTGCAAGGCCAACTTATAGCTGACCAAGAATTCCTTCTTCAAAATTGCCTCAAAGTGGTTGTACAACCTCTGCTCCAGTAAGGGAAGGCTACTACCTGCTAAGCCAGCCCACTCTACTTTCTCATGCCTTCTCTAAGTCTTCCCTTTTCCAGACTGAGTATCACCAGATCCTTCTATGACTTGTTCTCCAGTCTTCTTATCATCCTTGTTTGTATTTGCTACAGTGCAGTAGAAAAAGTGTCATATTTGGAATCACAAGACTTGGGTTCAATTCTTGGTTTTCCTGCCTACAGCCTGTATGACTTTGAGCAAGTCATTTAGTCATTTGGCCTTTCTAGGCCTTAGTTTCCTTATTTATAAAACAAGGGAGTTGGATTCAATGAATTTTGAAGTTTTTTCCAGGTATAAATCCTATGACAATCATCTGGACAAACTCCAGATTATTAATCTTCCCTAAAATGTTGTGCCCAAAACTGAACCTGGTTATCTAGATATGGCCCCGGGGTATGGTAGAAGGTAGTGGGACTATTACTGACATCCTTTTGGATACTGTTTTCTTCTCTGTGTAACATAAAACCAGGTAATTTGCAACAGTAATAACACGGAACACATTGAGGCCAACCTAAACTCAGAGCCATATCTTCTGGTCATTTGTCACCCATCTGAGTCAAATTCAACAAGCATTTATTAAGTGCCTACTGTATGTCAAGGATTAAAACAAAGCAGTCCTTGCTGTCAAGGAGCTTACATTCTCCTGGGGATGTTCACAAGTTCCTCAATATTTATTACTTTCTGAGCCCTACTTCCCAGCACAAAAGCTCTTATGTGTGAGCCTTACACAAAGGTTTTCACGTTTATTACATTTATATAGTTCCTCTCCCATTTCTATACATCTCAGTTTATGATGATAAATGAGAGCTGAGTGAAGTCCTTTTCGTGTTCGTTAAATTCACATCATTTCTTTCCACTATGAATTATGTGATAGTTAACAAAGTTTGAACTTTGCTTGAAGTTTTTCCACACATTCATTACATTCACAGGATTTCTCTCTGATGTCTAAAAAGAGATGAGTAATGGATGTTCCATTATATGTAAAAAGGTTTCTCTTCATTATGAGTTCTCTGATGCTTAATAAAAGGGAAGGAGTCAGTGAATACTTTCTCATGTTCATTGTATTGATGGTAGGTTTCCCCAGGATGAATTTCCTTATACTGAATTTTAAGATCTAAAATAGCCAGAGTTTCCATAAATGGTAAGCCAGTTCCGTATTATAAAATTCCAAATAATTGACCCTCCCTAACCCAAGACAACTGAACTAATTGCGCTGTTATACCTGGAAAAATCATGCGAGTTGGCTTTCATGTCTCATCAGACAACAGCAGTAGAACTCGTGTATTTATCTAGGTATTCACAAAGAAAGCTTATAATCCTCTATTTAGTGACTGTACTAGCACCAAAGGAACATTCCCTATTCAGTGAATTGCTAAAATTAGATTCCACCTCTATAATCCTTTCCACTACAATCTGTATCCAAATATCTACATGATACCATCCACTCTAGCCTCTTTGGCCTATGCAAGACATATATTCCATGACCTGGGACTTTAAAAGACCTTAAGTTCAGTACGATATATTCTGGAGATTTGTGAGCTGTGTGCCAGGCCAAGCACCATCCTGTGAGGTCTAAAGATTTCCTTCTAACCACCTCCAGTTTCCAAAGCAGCACTTAAAGAGCTTATAATCTAGTGATTTAAAGGTAATCCTTGGCCCCCAGAAAGCATGAATAACAGCAAAAATATAAGTATATTCCCATGTATATAATTTGTTTGCTTCTTTATTATGTCACAGAGAGGCATTGTGGTGTGGTGGATAGAGAACTGGTTTTGCAGCCAGGAAGGCCACTCTTAAGGCAGTGGGCACTTAACCTCTCAGTGCCCTAGGTCAAGGAGACTGTCCAAGAACAAAAGATATTACCAACCTAGGTAATGGGAGTTTCCTCACCTGAGAGGTCCCTATATTAGTGAAATCACGGTGCAATTCCCAGTCCCTACCCTCTCTCTAGCCTGTTCTATGCTGAGTGACACCTGAAAACTAAACCACATAACTTCTATAATCACAAGTGAAAAGAAGAACATAAAATTAAGATAGGCCCATCTTGACAAAACCACTACCTACCTTCTGCTAATCAGAGCAGATTAAATTAAATACACAGAATTGTATCATTTAGTTTAACCTGAGCCATAAATAACCTATCAAAAAAAGAACTGTTAGACCAACTCATAAATAATATCCTAGGTTAAATTTGGTCAAACTCCTTAGAGAGCTGAACTACCTAATATAAAGTGAATGGCTCTGGATCTCTTTCTTTTTAATTCCTTGATTCAATTTAGTTGAACAAACATTAAGTGCCTGTTATATGCCAGGTACTGGGTTGTTGTATATAGGAAACAACAAAACCCAATTTAGCTGAAAATCAATAAAGAAGAGGAATATCTGAGAAAATAGACTGGAGCCATATTGTGAAAAGTTTTAAATGTCAAACACTGATTATATTTAAGCTAAAGGTGATAGGGAGCCACTGAAGCTTCTTAAGCAAAGGACTGGCATTGTCAGACCTGTGATTTTGCTCCCTAAGTGTTTGTGTGAGTAGGTGTGAAGCATGAAGGACAAATAGTTATATCTTTTCTGTTACTACAAACCACTCATGAATGCCTTAAATTTGTTGTTGTTGTTGTTGTTGTTAGAAGTTAGTTTAAATGTATTAGTGAACCTCAGTCTTAATTGTTTTTATTTTCAGCGTATTGTAAAAATAGCTAATTGTTGTTTTCGACCGTGTGGATAAAAAATACACACTGTCTCAGCATAATTCAAGTGATTTGACATATAACTTATTTCTAAATAATCCCTGAGTGCTCAGTGGTTTAAACAAACAGTTGTAGGGAAAGTTACACTAAGTCCAGAATCTCAGTTTCATCTATTAAGCCTGGCAATTATGTCATGCACAGATTTGTAATCTCTTTATTTGTGTAAACTGAATAACAGACTAGAGTAATTGTAGTAGAGTTCTTTATGTCTCCCTAAGGCCCAATAAACAACAAAAGGTTGTTAAACATGCATCTCTCACAAAATTACTATGTCAGCATTTTAGTAGACATAACCATAATCTACAAGACTGCACTCGAGCTTACAGAAGCCATCTAATAAGCAGTTTGAAAACAGAGGGAAATTCACAACCCCCCAGTGATTCAAGGAATGAGAGTATTTCATCAATCTGGATTTATAGCAGTCCTTTCTTAGTGAAAATATTATGCTATACTGCCCAGATATTTGTGCATAAGCAAATCTTTTCACTGAGGCACATACAGCATCCTTAAATTTTTTTATATGTTAAGAATCTTCCAGTTCATAAGACATTTAATATGAAAAGTTACTTGGTATAAAATGATTAGTACAGTACTGAAAGATAAATTTTTCTAAGATAAAAAGAAAAAAATAACCTAGAGGGAATTTAACAATTATTTGTGTCTATATTTTAGCAGTCTTTTTTTTCCTATAAAGACTTATGAGAAAGATACCCTATAAAAGAGACTGTAATTTATCACAAATATTTATCATATTAATAAAATAGAAAAAGCAAGGCACACTTTTTTAAAAGTCAACTCTTCTTGTACAGTGCTAGGTAAATTCAACATAATCAACATATGCCCTTAACTTTTTTCCCCCCTTTGAATCTGTCTTCTAGAAATAGTTTCTGTTTTATTAATCTCATTTACACTTTTATTGTTCCTGCACCCTGAGGTAATCCTGTGCCTCTTAAATTATATTTATGGCTTTTAAAATTAAGTACAAGTTGCTGTCTTAAGAAATGTATTCTCACTTCTAATTATGCCCGGAACAAACTTGTAAGGCACCCAATAGAATTATAAAATGCAAAAATGGAGGAACTGTTGCAACATAGTCTCATGTAAATAGCCTGCCCCAAAATTTCCTGGTCCCCTAAGTTGTAAAGCTTTACCATAATAGCTCAGAGTCATCTGAGTTTTGTTCTGTCACATTTTTTTATTATTACTACACTGTGGTACATAAGAGCGGGAAGAGAAGCTTTTTTCATATAATAACAATAATAGTAACAATTCATTTACTACTTTAATGTTTATAGTTTCCCTGCAACAACCCTGTGAACTAAACTCTTTTTTAATAATTACTTTCATTTAATATATTTTCATTGTCTAAATAACCCTTTCATGGGACAAAAATGAAGGATTTACTTTTTTTTAATTTTCACATTATTTTGCTCTCTTAGGACAACATATATACATATATGTGAATTGTATAAAATGTATGCTCATATATAGTACATTTGAGCACTTTTTCAGTAAGGTTTAAACATGAAATAATACATTAAATTAATTCCTAACAAAGGTATTAGCTAGAGAGAAAAAGTCTATAGTTATATGTATGATTAGTTAATGAGAAACACAGAGAATTTATTGAGTTGGAAGACTTCAGCAGCCCTCAAGATACCTGACAAGTGACTATCCAAGGAAGGAAGATGCCCTCACCCTCCCAAAGCAGCTCATTCCATTTTGGGACCACTCTCACTGTCAAGAAGTTTGTCCCACCATCAGTATTTAGATTTCAGTAGGAACTTCGATTCTCTTTAAATCCATATATTCTCTATAAATCTATCTATATTGTTCATATGTCTAGAAAGACTATATATGAAAAATTTTGAAATTAGGATAATGACAATTTTTGAGGACAACCAAATTGCTGAGGATTATGTGGAGCCCAGCCCACGTTGTAACCAAGCAACACTAATCCAATCTAGGCATACACTATACTGAAGTGTTTTTTTTTTTTTGACATCTTAGAAAATATTTTGAGAGCATTTTGATAGAAACAGTTTCTAATGATCTTCTGCTATATATTTTATCCCATAAGATACCTCTTTTGATGCTCCATTTATCTTATGTTTTGGTAAGTGATCTCTTTCTCTGTCATTCACTAATCGAAACTGACCTTGCAGTCAAAATAGTTGATGTTTAAACTATAATCAGTGACTTGTCAATAGATTATAGAGTTAATGTAAATTGGCTATAGGATAAAGGAAAAAAGCATATTTTTTAAGGAAAATGACCGAAGAATGAGTATACATGGTAAATATTATTTCAAGTTACTTGAAGAATTAACTAAGACAATGTATAAACAACATGAGAGCTTTACTAAGCTTGACTTAGATAGACTTCACCCGAAGCACTGATGCCACTATAAGCCCTGCTTTCTATGATGAAAATAAAGTAATTTTAGTAATGAGATTATTCAAATGCATTTGCATATAGAGCCTAAAGAAAATTGTTCTTTCGCAAACTCATCAAATCACTTATTTCTTATATAACTAAACAATTATAAGTCACCAATTTTAAAGTTGACATAAGAGAAAAACTTAGTTGCCTATTTTAAATAGTTTATAAATATAGTTGATTATAATTACTTGGTAAATGTGTCCTATTTTTTTCTGGGCAGAAAATATTTATTCAAAATTCAAAATATTAACTCCCCATTTTATGTATTTATAGAATGAAATGACAATGCATAAAGCCAATTGTCAAGTGAATATTTTGGAGGCCACTGATAGGTTTTACCTCAGTTTAATTTATGGGGAATTTGATGACCACCATATCTGTTGATCTACAAATACTTGTCAAGTGCCCATGGTGATAGTTAATTCCTATCCCCTCTACAATAGTCAACACAAATGCCCTTGAAAACTTTGGACTTTAAGATCTGGTACTACAATCACAGTCATTACAGCATAATTTTATAGTTCTCACTATTTTGGAATGCTCCCTAGACAATTTGTGGATATCGTGTCACCATGCTAGTGTGATGGCATTAATACAGTGAAGCCAACTCTGTTTCATACTGCACTTCTTTATGATTCCTTACTACCTGAAAAATAAATACTAGTCACGGATTAGAAATTAGTCAATCAACTTCCTTCTTACCTTTAAATAAACCTGAACTGCTATTTATCTTTTAAAGACCCCTGCCTCAATGGACATTACCCTCCCCCACCCACAGAACAACCAAACTGGCCATCTCTCTATTCCTCCAATATGATACGCTTCTTTCCCATCTCTATGCCTTTACAGTCCCTGGGTTCTACTCTCTTCTCACCTTTACCTCATAGAATCCCTTTGTTTCCTTAAGATACCATTCAATCATCAACTTCTACATGAAGTCTTTTATACTCCCTCCAACTGTTAATTCCCTCATTTCCAAACCTTATGTGATTGTTATTCAGTTGTTTTAGTCATGTCCAACTGACCATGACCCCATCCGGGGTTTTCTTGGCAAATGTACTGAAGTGGTTTGCCATTTCCTTCTCCAGTTTATTTTACAGATGAGGAAACTGAGGCAAACAGGGTTAAGTGACTAGCCCAGGGTCACACAGCTAGTAAGTGTCTGAGGCTACATTTGAACTCAGGTCTTCCTGACTCCAGGAATGACATTCATTTATTTTATATAAATGTATGTATTTGTCATCTCCTCCATTAAACTATAGTGCCTTCTCAAGAAGGGATTATTTCATTCCTTCTATATCTGTCCCAAGCAACTAGTACATAGTAGGTGCCTAATAAAAATCTTGGTGATTACATTTAGTAATCTCAAATGTTGGATTTTTATTTGATATCACTGTGCCATTAGGAATTCTTAATGGAACTTACACAATAGAAAGTATAGACTAGATTCTTTGAGAACAGTAGTATTTGTCTTATTATTAGCTGAATGACAGAAATCACCAGTATTCCTTTTGGTAGCTTCATCTTTAGCACCTGTGGGTACCATTCAAGTTTCAGGGTAGGTTCTGTCCCCCATTCAAGAGTACCCCAGATTCAAGGTGCTGTGTGGGCCTGCATCCACTCAGAACTAAATATGGCTCATGAGCTCCCATGGATGGGTTGACTTTTATTAGTTAACCCATAGGACATGGGTAGTTCAAAACAAAGGTATATGATGAAATAGTAAGAAAGTAGCAATAAACTATTTCTTTCACACGCTCTGAGATACATTCTCTCTCAAATACACACATTAGTAGGAAAAGTGGGTATACTTAGGGAACATACATGGAAGGGCATCAAAATAAGGAACATGTGTGGCCAGGGTATAAACACATATTATGTCCTCTGGAAATATCTCCACCGGATGCATTGTCTCTGATCAGTACATTATCTTCACCCGATGTTGCTCATCAAGATAGAATCTCTACCAGATGCTGCTACTCTAGAGGCATGGCCACTGCCAGGTACCATTGAGCATGTAGTTTGTGGAGATACTCTTTACTTTTAGCTTCGAGATTCAGCTGAAATCCTTTGCTTTAGGGGGTTCTCATGAGAACTCCCATAAGGCTCTATTCTGGGTTTTTTGTTTTGTCTTATTTTTAAGCACAAAGGCCTAGGACTATTTATAGTTCTTTCAGAAAAGCAACAGCCCATGCTTAAACCCTTCAAGCATCAGGGGGAGAGAACTTTCTATTTTTTTCCTCAGTTTTCTGCCTATACTTTTCAGAGTCCTGGAGAGCACAGGATTTTACATCCTATAAGAGATTTCTTGCCCTAGGCACTCAGATCTTTAGAACATACTCCTGGCTATCAGGCTAGTGTCTTCAGGCTTAAATCTAATTTTTGAATTTCCTGGTTCCTAGTTCTTAGATCTCTGTCACTCTTGCTTAGGGTATATATTCCTTATGCCTCCCATTTTAATCTTCCATAAGTGATTGCTTTGTAGTCATCCATGTGGAGCTTTGATCTCTAGAGTGAGGTGTATACAAGATGAATCCATTGGGGGTGATGGAAGAAAAAATTAAAATTAAAACTTATATTATTATCTAAAAATAGATTTTACTTATATTTAATGTATAGATTGACACTACTAGCCTCACTTTGTGTGTTAGATGATCATGCCCCTATATGGTATTTGAGGTAACATGAGGGAAAAGCAGGAATTCCACCACAGGGAAGGGTTGGCAATCAGTCAAAAAGCATTTATTAAACACTAACTATATACCATTCCCTCATTCAGTTTCATAGATCTCAGTGCATTGCAATGTATTACAATTTTTGTATATCCAGTTAAGTAGATTTGCAGATTATAGTGTATAGTTTTAACTAAGTTGTCCATCACAGAATCAACAAGTGTTCTAAAAAGAAACTACTGATTGTGTAAGCATAAGTGAACAAAGCTGTGGCAGGGCTGACACTTCTTATCATACAGCCTCTGCATAAGTAACATTATGATGGGAAAAAATCGCTACCTAATCACATTTGACAAGAAGTCTGCCCAAGAAAGTAAAAATTACCAAGAAGATTATTTCAAATAAGATTTATATTTGTTGTCATTCATTCATAGGGCACCTTATGTAATGTCCTGTGAGATATTAGCTGATGATAGTACAAAGCTATTATGGGTAGCAAAACATTTAAAATGTTTTCTCCAAATTCATGTAAAAATTTTAAATATTTGTTTTTAAAAATTTTGAATTTCAAAGTCTATCCCTTCCTCCCTAACCTCCCCCCTTATTGAGAAGGCAAGCAATTTTATTTGGGTTATATATGTGCAGTCATACAAAACATATTTCTGTATCAGTCATGTTGTGAAAGAAAATACAGACCAAAAGAAATCCAAGAAAAATAAAGGAAGTAAAACAAAAGTATGCTTTGATCTGCATTCAGACTCCATCAGTGCTTTTTCTGGAAGGAGATAGCACTTTTAATTACGAGTCCTTCAAAATTGTCTTAGATCACTATATTATTGAGAGTAGCTAAGTCATTCACAGTTGATCATCATACATTATTGCTGTTACTGTGCACAGTGTTCTCCTGGTCCTGCTCACTTCATTTTGCATCAGTTCATGTAGGTCTTTCCAGGTTTTTCTGAAAGCATCCTGCTCATCATTTCTTAAAGCACAATAGAATTCCATTGCAGTCATATACCACAACTTATTCAGCCATTTCCCAATTTATGACTATGCCCTCATTTTCCAATTCTTTGCCACCACAAAAAGAGCTGCAATAAATATTTTTGTACATATATTGCATATGTACATATACATAATTTTTTAAAAGTCTATTTGAGATATAGACCTAGTAATGCTATTGCCAGGTCAAAGAGTTGCACAGTTTTATACCTTTTAGGCATAGTTCTTTTTTTAAAAGAACTTTTAAAAACTTTTGTTGGTAAAAACAATATATCACGTGTAAAAATTCTTATGTCTTCACTCTTAAAAACTCTGGCCTCAGAATTTTCTAACCTGTTTTAAAAATCTTCCAGTGAAGTGTTTCAGTGTTTTTTAAGCCCATTTGTTGAAAATATAAAAATGCAACACCTTGCAATTAGTTTGTTTTGTTGTTGTTCAGTCATACCAGTCACGTCCTAGTCTTAGTGACCCCATTTGGGAGTCTCTTGCCGGAGATACTGCAGTGATTTGCCATTTCCTTCTCCAAGTTAGTTTGTAAGAACAGCTAATTATTATCAGGGAAGATGGAAATTTGCCAGCTGTTTTTCAACGAAAGAAAACCTTTGCATAATTCATAGATGGAATCAAAAAATAAGTATCATGATTTGTAGCTTCATATCTTTCACACCTATGACAGCCATTCAATTACAGAATAACTGAACTTAATACAGATCTTGGAATCATTATATCACAAATTGTTAAATCAAGATTTTCAAAACTAATGAAGCATATGCAATCGTATTATTACTGTAATAACATTTTAGTAATAGATTAAGGGTTGTTTTTTACTGTTGATATAATCAATTTTTAAAAATATTTTAACTCATGCTTTTAAAATTCCTATTTTATGTTTTATACTATAGCAGGCCTGCACTATACATAATTTATTAGTTCAGTTAATATGTGTGTGTGTGTGTGTGTGTGTGTGTGTAAGGGTGTGTAAGGTCACAATGTTTACTTAGGGGTACATGGTCAAAGAAGTTTGGAGAGCATTGATAAAGAGGATACTTTGCTAACTAACTGCCACTGGGGAGTTTGGGGTCCCCCAGTTTCTCAATTCCAAAAACTCTTATGTCCTCTCATGCAGATGATTGAGAGAAGAAAGGGCATATAGGCAAAACTTAAGCCTAAGTTGGGTCAGTATTATTATTTTGCCCTCTAGCAAAGCTTACGTACACAAAATTCATGGTTTTAGGAATGAGAAATGTGCTCCTTTCATAACAGTCTTTAAATTGCAGCATCTTTTAAATCATAAATACATGCTTGTTTGCATGCATACATATTTCTATAAATGTTGGCAACTCACACAAAAGAATTTGAAAAGAAGCCAAGTTTTTTAGATGTGAATATATATTCGGCCACCATTTAGCACTCTGACAAGGAGTCACTTGAAATCCTTCCCATTCTCAACAAATTCTTTGTCTATTATGAGTAATATGTCATGCACTTAAGGATTGAACAGTATTGCGTTGCTAAAATCCACTTCTGAAAATGAAGAACCTGTGCTGATTCTCTGTGGGATTCTTAGTTGTAAGCATTAGTAACACTATCTGCCTCTACTTAGGTGACCTTGGACAAGTCAATTAACCTCCCTTGGCTTCTGTTTCTTCCTTGGTAAAATGAGGAGGTTAGAATAAATAACCTCTAAGAGCCCTTTTCGCTCTAGAGCTATGGTCCTGGGACTCAAATGGTATGAGAATCTGTCACATATGATGGCAAGTTCTGAGCCTGAATCATGCATAAATCCTGTCCTTACAACCTCCTAGATTTTCTAAGTTCATAACTAGTAAGCACTATGGTGTAATTCTTTAGTATAAAACATCTGACATGATAACCACAAGAAAAAAAGGTGTCTAGAAATAGTATCTGCAGCATCTCTAGCACCTAGATGTGAATTTAAAGAAAATCTATGTTATACCAGACCTCCTTATGTTAAACTATCTAATAAAGGAAGAGGTTGAGGGATAGAAATAGAGAGTTTAGGGGAAATAAGGTGAATGGGGGAGAGAGGAGACAATGGTGATACTTGGGGGGCAATTTGAGGAATGCATATCTCTGAGTAAGAGTGAACAACAGAGTGAAGTATAACAGTTCTGAGGTTTTGCCTTTTTCACTTCCCTATTTTTCTCCCTCCTTTCTCAAGAAGTCAGAGTTCAACATGCAAGGAGGGAATTAGTCATTCAATTACTTACTTTTTATTATGCCTTAACATTGTGCAATAGGTTCTGAAAGGTTATGCCTCTAGAATAGAAGCCCTGACAGGTTTTATCATGCTGAAGAAGCACTATCATCAGCTAATATTTCAAGGCACAATATATAAGGTGCCGTATCCCAGCAGCATGAAGGAGGGCTCAGAGTCCCCACAGAAAGCACAGAGGGGCTTGGCATCGAGAGATTGAGAGTCTTACCACTTGATCATGAATTCTTTGGCCATGGTAACTAATGAAACCAAAAAAAAAATTACGAAGTAGACCTCAGTCCTTTTTGGCACCCTTCCATTTCTGCAGTATTGGTAGCAAAGTGGCAGAAAGCAGCAACAGAGAGTACTGCAATTAACTCAATTTCTAGACTTACAGGGAAATCAGTGATTTGGCAGAGTTGGTTTTGACACATATCCACAGGCATTCAAGAAACATAATTGGAAGGGGCATTTGGTCATTGTATGTTATATTGCTTGAAATCCTTCTATTTCATTGAATGATCTTTTTTTCCCTTAATGTATTATGTTTAATTTTGCCAGGTAAGTGATACTTGGTTGTAGTCCTAGCTCCTTTGCCTTCCAGAATATCATGTTCCATGACCTCTGATCCTTTAATGTTGCAGCTACTAAGTTCTGTGTAATCCTAATTGTGGTTCCACAATATTTGAATTGTTTTTTTTCTGGTCACTTGAAGTATTTTTTCCTAGACCAGCTAATTCTATAATTTGGCTCTACTGTTCTTTGGAGTTTTTAGTTTGGGATCTCTTTCCTGAGGTGATGGGTGGATTCTTTCAATGCCTATTTTTTCCTCCAGTTCCAGGATATTAGGGCAGTTTTCCTTGATAAATTCTTGAAAGATGCTGTCCAGGTCCTCCTTTTTATTATGGCTTTCAGGTAGTCCAGTGATTCTGACATTGTCTCTCCTGGATCTATTTTCCAGGTCAGTTGTTTTTCCAGTGAGGTATTTTACATTTTTTTCTGTTTTTTTTTTTCATTCTTTTGAATTTGTTTGATTGCCCAATTCTAAGGAATTGTTTTCCTCAGTTAGTTTTTGTGCTTTCTTTTTCATTTTGCCAATTCTGCTTTTTAATCAGTTTTTTCTTTTTCCAAGCTTTTGATTCTTTTTTCATAATTCTTTTGCTTCACTTTGATTTCTTTTCCCACTTTTTCTTCTACCTCTCTTATGTGATTTTTAAGCTCCTTTTTGAACTCTTCTATGAGTTCTTTCTGGGCTTGAAACCACTTCCTATTTTTCTTTGGGGTTTTGCCCATAGGTGTTTTGACGTTGGTGTCCTCTTCTGAGTTTGTGTCTTGATCTTCCCTATCACCATAATAACTTTCTATGGTCAGATTCCTTTTTGGTTGTTTTTTGCTAACCTTTTTTGGCCTTCTTCCTTTCTTTTAAATTTGAGTTCTGCTCCCCCGAGTGGAAGGGGCACTGTCTTAGGCTTCTTGTGCCAGGGGCTGCAACCCCTGTATGTTTACCTGGTGCTACACTGATGTTGCCCTGATGCCTATGGGAGGCCCTGATACCCGTGGGGGACCCTCATGTCAGGTGCTGTGCTGAGGTGGTAGAGTGGGAGTGACTGGAGCTGCTGGAGGCCATAGGGGTCTGGCAGCTTATCTGGTGCTGAGCCAGGGTCGTAATTTTGGTGTCTGGAATGTGCTAAGGCTCATAGGGTGCTTCTGCATTTCCCCGGGGCTACACTGAAGCATGTGGCTGTCTGACTGCTAAAGTCTGCCTGCTTGCCCTGGGCTGTGCTGAATCACATGATGGTTCTTGGAACTGGAATCTGCCCATTCCCCTGGCTCTGCTGAGACACATGGAAGGTCCTGGTGTTGGCATTTGCCTTCTCCATCACATTGGGGCTCAGGAACTCCTGCTGGTTTGCTAAGGTGGGACTTGCTGGTGGCTTACTGGGATGTGTCCTGGACTACATTCCCCTTTTGCCTGAGTGAGACAGACCTTTCTTGGTGATTTTCCGAGTTTCTTGGGCTAAAAGATTGTTTTACCCCATCTTTTTGCTGGTTGTGCTGTTTCAGGATTTGTTTTGGGACACCTATTTTGTGGTGGTTTGGAGATGAATATGGAAAAGTTACGGCGATTTACTGCTTGCTCTACCATCTTGGCTCCCAGAAGTCCAGGTCCATGTTTTCAACACAGATATTCTTCTAATAATGGCGACAAATCATAGAATATTACAGTGTCTAAAGAATCAGAGTCAGGGATCATACAAAGGGCTATGGAGAAATTCATGGAGGGATTGAGCAACTTGAAACACATTATATATGAGGAGTTAACCCAGGAGAAGGGGGTGACATAAGAGATAGAGAATGTCATCAGAGAAATGTATGGGTTTCTCCATATGAAAAACAGATATAAAAAAGGAGAGATGTGCATAGAGTGAGGGATAACCAGTAGACAATATTGTATAACATTTGGAATTCTTGCAATATAAGAGAAAAGCACCTAGTATTTTGTATGGACTTGTGTGGTCAATCTGTAGGAATTTAGACAAGAGTCAAACTAGAGTCACCTAGGCAGCTATGGATTATGTATTAGAGTTAGGAAGACCTGAGTTCAAATTCTGCCTCAGAAACTAGCTATGTGACCTTGGGCAAGTTTCTTAACCTCTGTCTGCTTCAATTTTCCTATCTCTAAAATGTGGGCACCTTCTTCCCAGGATTGTTGTGAGGATAAAATGAGATAATATTTCTAAAGAACTTTGCAAACTTTAAAATGCTATATATACTATCTATTTTTTTATTAAACAGGATGATTTGCATTGATGGAGTGAGTACTCACATCACTGATGTTATGATACTTGTAGTAGTGGATCCTTTATACCAACTTTGTTGCATGCCTTGGTTATATTTTGTTGCATTTAAAGTAATGGGTTATGGAGTAGTCTCGTGAGCCTAATCCCGATGGACCACACCTAATACACAAAGACATTTTAAGAGTCCTTATTTCAAGCATAAAAGAGATAGTCTCTAACAGGAAATCATAATTACTCTTCAGATCTCATAAATAAATCTCCTAAGAGGGAATTTGACCTGTGCTTTTGTTTGTGAAATTAATAACAGTAAATCACATTTATTATTTATAAATCACTTTGTGATTTATAAAGCACATTTCCTACAACCTTGAGAGGTAAGTTGTATAAATATCATTATTCCCATGTTACAATGGAGAAAACTGAGTGTTACAGTGGTTGCCAGCCTTCCTCAGTGTCTTACTCAACAGGCAAGAATATCAAGTTTATATGTGCTGTGTGTCCCTCTTTATTTTCAGCAGAGCTATTTCAAATGCACTTATTATATTAAGGGAAATACATGGAGGTTTTTTTTCTTTCATTAAAGGAAAAAGAAAGATTGAAGCAAGAAAAACGTGATGAAAAAAGATTAAATAAAGAACGTAAACTAGAGCAACGAAGATTAGAATTAGAAATGGCAAAGGAATTAAAGAAGCCTAATGAAGATATGTGCTTAGCAGACCAAAAGGTAATCTTTTCATGTTACCCTATTTAAAACATTTTATGACCTCTTCCCCATTTTCCTGCCCCCACTTTTTTTTACCTCAAATTGCCCATATGAAAATTATCCTTTTTACCTAGCTAGAAGCATTGCCCCAAAAAGCTAATGATCAGACTCTTTTAAACCAAGATATAAGGAGGCTTTATCAGGAATTCCCTTTTTTCTGAATGTTTACCTTTTAGTTTTTAATATTTTGTAGCATCTAAGGTCATCAAACCCCACTTGCCCTAGAGTCCTCCTAGAAAAGCTACCCCAGTAGTTCAGGTAGTTCAATGTGGGTCCACATCAACTCAGGAAACAGCTCATGTGCCTCCACTAATGTGTTTACTTATACTATTCAACCATAGAACACAATTCGTTCAAATCAAAGGAATTTAATGAAACGTTATAGTAAAAAATATTAATAGTACATTTCCCCCACAAACCTGGCACACAGCCCCACAAATATAAAAATCTATTGGTGAGAAGAGTGAACACATCTAGAGATGTACACAGGTAAGAATCTGTGACTTGCAAACATACTAGCATGATACATACTAGAAAATCTGTATTACTGGGGCACATGCATCCAGGGGGCACACAGATGGGAAATATGTGGGGCTAGAGCACAAACATTGTTAGGCACACATGTAGGTAACAAACGTGTGGAAGAGTAACTCTTTCATCTGATGCTCTATGGATCCTGATATCTTTGATAATATTGCTTCAATGGCGTGGTGTTGAAATAATTGGTTTCCTTTGTAATTTTCGGTGTTTGATTTTATGTATTTAAAAACATTCTTAGAAGGGATTCAGACCTAGTTCAGGAATACTACCCAAAAAACTCCTCAGACTATGTGGGTCTATCAACCATAATTTTTTTCTTCTTCCATATCCCCCTAATCCTTTGGGCCTTGACATAAAATAAAATAATCAGACACAACAGTTAAACCCAAAAGACAAGGTCATTATTTCCTTCCTCTCTGGTCATTCCTACCTTTATTACATATAGGTGGCATTCTGCAAGCTGTCCTACACTTAAATGAATGTTAATGATTATAGCATCAACCACTAATAAAGAAAAATATAGTTTCCCTTTCAGTAGTAATGTTCCAAAAACTAACATAGAAGCTACTTTGATGGATCTGTGATCTGTGATCTCATCCATTTCTATCATCAGTGTGGATGTTCCCACCGCTACAATAGATTTCATCTCAAAAATTTCTTTTCATTCTGTGTAATTTTTGTTTGTGTTCTCCCATAAATCTTCCTTAAGAAATTTTTGTGGCACGGTTGGAACTTTCTTCTAGATACTTTAAAATTTCATGAGTACCAGTGATATCCTTTGTTCTCACTACATGATCAGCCCACACCTCCTTTTCTCAACAATTATTTCCTTAATGATTTTTACACCACTTGTTACATATGGCATCCTACTTACAGTTACCATTTGTCACTTTATTGCCTTTTGGATCATCTGCAATTTTGAATCTTCAAAGATTGTATCATTTGCTGATTTGCAGCCATATGCAGTCTTATGAAGTATATTAATGTTGAAGACATAGAAGCCCCAGGACAAATATGTAGAATCATTGGATCAGAAGTTATCTGAATTGGACCTTTTCCTTTTGTTCTGGCAGGTGAATATCCAGGGCAAATAGTTAAAACTTTTCTTGAAGACTTTCCAAAAATATGACCTCCCTCATTCTTAGGTTTTGTCACACTTAAAGTTAAGCAATCCTTTTTTATATCCATCCATAATATCTCCTGCCTACTTGTTCTTGTTTGGACCTTCAAAGAAATGTAACTTTGACAAAGAAATTAAAATTTGTAAATACAACTCAGAGGAAAGCTAGATGTCATCTTGACAACTGATAGGGCTTTACATGACATTATGTAAACATCTTGTAAAAGTAGCAACTTATTGTGTCTTGGCAATAATTCACAAAGAAGTGTTTTTCTTACGACCTCAAGAGATGTGTGATCTAGGAATAGTTGATTATAATGTATCTCCTCCCGTCGTATCTTTACATGATGTTCATCTGAAATATGAATAATAATCCCTTGAATATATCAGTAGTTCCAAAGGACTATTATTTCATCAGATGTGGGCACTTACTACAACAGCATCTATCAAAACCCCTCTGCACTTCTGTAGATCTTTTAAAAAGTCACCACGTAGTAGCCAGTCTTTTGATGCTGAACCTTTCCAGATTTAGCTCATCCATGAATGACACATACGTAGTCTAACTCTGAACCAGTATGAATAATTGTTCTTGTTTACCAGGACCTGTTAGGGCCTGTGCTCTGCTATTATAGACTCCCAAGAACTGTGATAACCTCCACCTCACTCAGAGGCATAAAAAGTACACATTCCAGTTCAGCAGGCCCTGTATTTTTTTATGTTTTACTGATGTTTTTTTAGCTGTTTGGAAAGCAGTGATCCTTTAGAGCAGGGATTCTTACCCCTTTTTGTGTCACAGACCTTTGGCAGCCTGATGAAACCTATGGATCCCTTCTCAGAATAACATTTTTAAATACATAAAATCTAATAGAGGATTATCAAGAAAACCAATCATTGAAACACATTTATCAACATGTTAAAAAAAAAAGTTCACAGACTTCAGGTTAAGAACACCTGCTTTGAAGTCATATTGGAAGTTCCTGTGTGTAATGTAATATGAATAATGTGTTCTGTTACCTGCTTTTTTTAAAGGTCGCAGAATACTAGTTTTATTGCCTATAAGCTGTAATGATCAAAATCACTGCAGTATTGCTAGAAATTTCTTTTGTTACTGTCAGCTTTAGTATTCATAAAGCCAGCATCATTTTGGCCAGCTTAACTTCACTTTCTCCTGGGATCACAGGATCATCAGTGTAGCCTGTTGTCACAGATTGTGCTCAATACAAATCTAGATATTTTGTAAATGCATATCCAACCCCAAAAAAGAATGTAGATGGATTAGTTCAAATGAGTCATCACAGTTAGAATGACAGTAGCATTTGCTGTGTAGACAGATGACAGCATTTTTGTTCTCATTTACTTTGCTGGAAAATAGAGTAGTGAGTTGTTTCTCTGCTATATTTAATTCATACAATCCACATGCTATTAAAATACTGGTATCTGAACAAAAACTCCTTAGTGTTCCTTTCACAGAAGCTGAACTTCATAGCAATGACTAAGTTCTGTTCGGAATGCGTGAACTCACTGACCTATGATTTTGTCCTTCTGTTTCCAGCCTTTGCCAGAGTTACCGCGCATCCCAGGACTTGTTCTCTCTGGAAGTACATTTTCAGATTGTCTCATGGTGGTACAGTTCTTAAGAAATTTTGGTAAAGTTCTAGGCTTTGATGTGAACATTGATGTCCCGAACCTGAGTGTTCTTCAAGAGGGATTACTCAATATTGGAGATAGCATGGGTGAAGTACAGGACTTACTTGTAAGGCTCCTCTCTGCTGCTGTCTGTGATCCAGGCCTAATAACAGGATACAAGGTAAACACACATGCACACACGCACAAAATCCTTAAAAATTTTAACCATCAATTTAAATTGATTACTTTTTTGTGCTTTTAGCAACTTTAGATTATGTGGATTGAATAAGTAACTATTTTGGTTAGCTCCTATAACTCTTAAGACTGTGTCATAGAAAGTTATGTATTACATGCTAAATAACTATTAGAATTACTTGATGTCTGAATCCAGACAAGGCTGTTCTAGAGCTTTTAAGGAGGGCAGTGGTTCTGCAGGAGGCCTTTGCTGGCCCCCATCCAACACCTTCTGTACCCCCCTCCCCCCAGTCCCTTTCCTCTGAAATAACTTTAATTAACACTATACATACATACATAAATACATGTATACACACACAGAGTATATATACATAGTTATTTTCATGTTGTCTTACACATTTTAGGGAGAGGTGTGAGGCAGTTGGGGTTAAGTGATGTGCCCAGGGTCACACAGCTAGTAAGTGTCAAGTGTCTGAAGTCAGATTTGAATTCAGGTCCTCCTGACTCCAGGGTCGGTGCTCTATCCACTTCACCACCCAGCTGCCCCTGTCTCAACCATTTCAATGTGAATTTCTGCGTAGAAAGAACCATGTTATTTTTTTCTTTCTTTGTTTGTATGTCCAGCATTCATCATAGTTTCTGACACATAGTAAGCATTTCTAATAAATGTTTGTTGGATGAATAACTGCCTCTAACTCATGTGCTGAACCCACACACCCCTACATTTTCACATTCCCCAGACCCAAGCCCAAGCCGCCTTCTCTGCTGCAAGCCTTGGGGGGAGTTAAGAAGAAAATGAGGGGCTGGGGGAGAAAGGGACATGTAATAAATGGGTCTAGATTCAGATTGCCTGGAAACCTTCTTTCAGTCTGGTGCAGTTCTTCACAGGAAAGAACAGTGTTCTATGAGCCAAAAAATAAAATGAAATTAAAAAAAATTAAGAACTACTGATATGGAATCCTGACTAGGTAATTCTAATTGCTATGACCTCTATGCTATGTTGGTATGAGGATAAATGCAAGTGGTGCTAGACCCAACTATAGCTTTTATACCCTCTAATTCAATTAGCACTCTTGGGATGATCTATAATTAGTCTGGGTTCTCTTTGAATAATTGGGGTAATCCAGACACCCATGGGCCCTGCATAAGATTTGAAGAAAAGCATTATTAATTGGGACCTGACTTCTGGGATTCAGCAAGAACCATAACAACCTCAGGTACATGTAATTTATATAACATCTATGGAATTGACCACATTTTAAAGTGGTGGCACAACATGTTTGGTTGTATCCCAAACTCCAGTTAAGCAACATCTTAACATTCCAATATAATCCATATGTTCTAATATTTTCAGCTATGAATGATATTCTGAAAAGAAGGAGAATCTAGAGGACAGATTTCCTTTTGACCCATCCATTCATCTGTTACTTCTTTAAAGACCAGATGGGCAGTGGAGACGTCAGAGAATAGCACATGCCTGGCAAGTGCCAGTATCCACACCTAGGACAATAGAAAATATAGGAACTTGATATGGTTGCTATGAGTAATTAAAAGTGAATCCAGAAATCCACACATGGGAAGGTTTCTCACCTCTGCCTAATGAAGCATGTGAGTGCTCTCACATAAATACAAACATAGGGTGCAGAAAAGGCACAGGTACTACTAGACTGTTCTCATTTCCTGCTTTCCCCTATACCTCAGTCCCATCAAGAACATGTGGTCCCTATCCAAAATATATGTTATGATTCTAGTATTTTCACCCTGATGTGTTTATTGAAAAAGGTTATGTTTTTAAATGGCTATGAATAATAAAAAAACTTATTTTTTATTAAACTTTTACAGGCCAAAACAACTCTTGGGGAACATTTACTGAATGTTGGTGTTAACCGGGACAATGTTTCTGAGATCCTGCAGATTTTTATGGAAGCCCATTGCGGACAAACTGAACTTACAGAAAGCCTCAAGACAAAAGCTTTTCAGGCACACACTCCGGCTCAGAAAGCTTCAGTACTTGCTTTCCTTATTAATGAGCTAGCATGTAGCAAGAGTGTTGTAAGGTGAGAGTATCCTAACCACTTTCCTATAATTTTACAATCCATTATATTGGTTATTTCTTGTATTTCTTCTTTGACATTTATAGTGACTTGTAGGGGTTTTAAAAAAATGTGGATTAAAATTAAATGATGTTTAGTATGGACTAACTATATAAAATTTTTTGTAATTTCATATTTCTGCTTAAGTTAATTGTGAACACTGACCATTCTAAGAACCATCTTTCATTATTAGCAGATATGACAACTGTACCTCTTGTCTCTTCACTTCTTAATTCCTTGATGTTTTATGAGACCTAATGACCGTAATTATCCTCCCATGGAGCATTTTCAATTGCAACTGTGGGTGTTCTCCTAAAATTGTCAAACAGGCTAGATATAAACAATCTATTTAATAGATCTACATATTTATCTATTATATCTATATATCTATTATGTAGTCATAGTAACAAGTTTGTACTATAACTATGCTAATTATTGATAACTTGGATTTATGCTTTGTTAAGATAAATAAAGGAAAGCTTTATTAGGCAGTGGGCCCCAAATATTCCATTTCCTGGGAATTGCCAATGTGAAATGTGAGTCATAAGTTCTGAAACATGGGAATTCCCTTGCTGAAACAGACCTGTGGTCCATTTAGAACAGTACTCTTTTGCTAACACCATCATGTAATACTCCATAGCTAAAACCTAATGATTTTCTACCTTGACATCATACTTCAAGTTTATATAATTTTTCTAATTAGGCATTTATGGTTCTGTCATTTAAAAGTTTGTTTGAACCATTTTTAATCCATTTGTATTTTGCCATTGCCACTAATTTATAGTAAGCAATTGCATTCATTCATTATCATTATTATAATATTTAACATAATATTATTATGCTAAATATTAGTTCCTTTTGCTTGTTCGACATTTCTCAAATTTCAAAGAGCACTTCTTCACCTTAATGTTTCATGCTTAGTGGCCAAGTTCCTATTCACCTTATCTTTTCCATTCATGATTTTTAGATTACAGTCATGTCCCATCCCCCATCCTTTGGTTTCCTGGCAAAAGATAATATCAAAGTATGCAGGGCTAAGTATAAATATCACTTTTTATGAGTCTAAACTTTTATGTAAATACATTCTCAGCCACACTTTTGCATTATCATAGTTTTTCATCTATTCGTGATACCTTTGGACAATTATCTGAGCTTAGCACAGTTCCTGGCACATAGTGGGTATTATACAAATGACCCTTATTTCTAGTGTAGTGTCTCATGTTATAAGTGACAGCAACTTAAATTCCTGAGAATGTACAAACTGTATATTTTCATATAGAAATCTTTTCATTCAACAGACAATTCTGTGTCTGACAGTTGCTTAATAGCTGGTGATAATACTGTAATACTGAATAGAAATTGAAAAATGAATAGTTTCATTGACGCTATGGGCATTTGTAATCAGATGCATTAAGGCTTTTACCCAAGAAGGAGAAGGGTGTAACTTATTATTTTACCATCATTGCCATTGCTTATTGCAAAATTCTAGGCTTGAGTTTAAGTATGTAAATACATTTAAGAATTGACGACTTCTGGGGCAGCTAGGTGGCACAGTGGATAGAGCACCGGCCCTGGATTCAAGAGGACCTGAGTTCAAATCCGGCCTCAGACACATAACACTTACTAGCTGTGTGACCCTGGGCAAGTCACTTAACCCCGTTGCCTAGACCAAAAACAAAACAAAACAAAAACAGAAACAGAAAACAAACTAGAATTGACAACTTCTGATAGCACAAATTTTATACTACATCATGATGGTGCATAAGAACACATCTGTGTGTGTGTGTGTGTGTGTGTGTGTGTGTCTGTGTGTGTCTGTGTGTGTGTCTGTGTGCATGGATAGAAACTGGACTTGTGATTTCATTGATATAGGGAACACTTGGAATTTCCAAGAATATTGAGATATTAAGTGACTTGCCTAGGGTCATACAGTCATTATGTTCTGAGGTAGAATTTGAACTCAGGTTGTCTGGCATCTAAGGCTAGCTCTCAATATAAATTTAGTTTTAAGAAGGGTCTGGACATGTGGTCTCAACAGTGTGGGGAACTCCCAATGTGGAAACTCTTTCCACCAATACAGATCATCAACTCCTTTGTTACTAATGAGAATTGGCACAGGGTACTGAGAGCTAGTATGAATGAGAGACAGCATTTGAACAGAGATCTTATTTATTACTTCAAGACTGACCCTTTATCCCACGATAGCATGCTGCCTCTCAGCATTCAATATTGAAGTATATCTAGGACATGTATATATGTACATATATACACACAAATGTGTCATTACACATATATTTATGCATTTTGTCAGAAGTTAGAAATTTTTATACACAGGAAAATAGTAATGTTTCATATCGTGCTCCTAATTTTTTATGTTGGCAGTGAAATTGACAAGAATATTGATTATATGTCAAACTTAAGGAGAGACAAATGGATGGTAGAAGGTAAACTTCGAAAGTAAGTTGTATTTCCTTAAAATTAATATTTTGAGTTTTTATGCAAACTTCAATGTGAGCAGTAAATCACTGTTAGAATTCAACTGGCTCACTTTGATATAAAGAAATAGAAATGCTTAATTTAAATGAGACATAAAATAAAGATAGCCAAAATTCAGGAATTATTATTATACGTAAATAATTGTATGATTAAATGAGATCATATAACCATAGATTTAGAGCTGGAAAGGATGTTTCTTATAGGTCACCTCATTCAACTCTTCATTTTAAAGATAGGAAAACTGAGGCCCAGAGAGATAAAATACTTGCCTACGGTCATGAAAATATTTATTAAATCGTAGTAATAGGCATTTAACTCAAATCATCTGAGTACAAATCTAATCCTTTCCAATGGGCCACTTCCTATATCTACTAATATTGGCCTTCCTGTCTTTAAATTCTTTTTAAAAAGTTAATTTCACGTTTTAAAGTTTTGGGAGCTTTGCAGTTCCTTTTGACAGGAGTATTATCTCCTTATACCAATTACATTTACTTATTTTTCTCATTGTTTTGCATTTTAAGTTTATTTTTGAGTGGTGCTATCAAAGTTCAAATTTAATTTAAAATTATAACTTAATTTTCCACCTCATTATTAATGTAATGTTAGAAATACTATTCTCATTATCTTAAAAAGATAGCTCCTCTGCAGTAACTAAAGGGAAAATTATTTCTTATTATAGAATAATAATATATAATCAGAATGATAATATAGAATGGGAGTTAGTTTGCTGCTACTTTTTCATTATTATAATTAGGGCCTTACAGAATTCTCATCTGTTTTATAATGTTCCTGACAGATAAAATTTGTTATGTTTTTAATATGTTTTAATTCAGTAAGTGATATACCTCAAACAATAATGAATTTTAAATAAGAAAATAATATCTATTGGTTATTTTCCAGTTCTTCATTTTCCATTCATCTAATTTGTAGTTGTAAATTATTTATTCCTAACTATGAGATAAGTACATAGAGATGAATATCTTAAACAAATGGCTTACACTCTATTGAGTTTTCAGATAGGTTTGCTCTTAGATAATGCTGATTTTTTTTTTTTTACATTTAAAGACTCAGAATCATTCATGCTAAGAAAACAGGGAAAAGAGACACCACAGGTGGAGGTGAACTGGGAGAAGAACCACATTCTTTAGGTACACCCACTACTGGACGCAAGCGAAGACGGAAAGGGGGAGATAGTGACGATGATGATGACGATGATGATGATAGTGATGACCAAGCTGATGAAGAGGATGAAGATGAAGAAGATAAAGATGACAAAAAAGGAAAGAAAATAGATCTCTGTGATGATGAGGTAATAAAATTTAAATTCATTATATTATATAAATATTTATATATTATATTAATATATTAAAATTTTTAATTTAAAAATATTTAAATATAAAATAAAATATATAAACACCACATTATATAAATGTGCTAGTAATTCTTTTTATGTAACTCTGTGAGCATTTGTTATAGAACTCCCCAGATCTGCCTTTTGTTTTATTAACATAAATTATGATTATTTTTGAATAGCACTTCATACTTTTCAAAGTATTGTCACATATATGCTGTCATTGTTATCACAGATGATCTCTAGGGCAGGAAGGCAACAACTCCTGACCATAGTTCTAACTCAGATGTCAATATGTCTCCTACTCTGAGGCTGCCTATCTATAGACAATGTATAAAAATAGGGGAATTATTCATCTCTCAACTAGTGTTTAAGATGTTGTATAATACAACTTGGTGGTTAGCTTGTGGTTTTTGTTGGTAGTGGTGCTGGTTTTTGTTTTAAGAAATAAGAGAGCCTGGGTAAATCATCTTTGTGGCAAAACAGTTCAGTTCTGGGTAGGGGGTTCCATTTACCTGGGTTGCTTTCTCTTTTATGTGCTTTCCAAGTAAAAGACTTGTTTGGCGCTGTACTGGGAAGTGAACCAGTGAACTCACCAGGGTCAGGAATCACAGAGAAGAGCCCTTAACACATACAGTGTTCTGAGATGGAGCAAGGAGAAACTAGCATATGAGAAACCCCACTCTCCTAGAAATCATCTGTCTCATCAGAACTGGCATTTTGGAAAGTGGGCCTCAGTAGTCCAGAAAACATCCAACCAAGGGTGGGATGAGGAAGTGGGAGGGAGGATGAGGAAGTAGAAGGAAAGGAAGAGAAGGGTATAGAAAAGGCATCACTATAGATTACAAAGTTTTGTTTTACTAATTAATTACATAGTTCTGAGGAATTTCATCACAAGAAATCTCAGCATTGAACTAGACTGTGCCCCTCCTGATGAACGAATCCCTGAGTAAGTTGTCATGGTTTGAAGAAACTCTAGTGTGTAAGCAAATGGCTTTACTAACCAGGCAGGGAGGAGTTGCTCAAGATGAACGGTTTTGAGAACAGTCAGTACAGTCAGCAGGGTATATTTGGGTTACAGCTGCTCCAACAACCCAAATTCTACTTAAGTTAGTGCTCAAATTCCCTCCCTGAACCTGGTTCCCACTGGGATTCTACATTCCTTCTCAAGACTCCGTGTTGGAATCTTGAGTCAGATTAGCTAAGAGAATGAAACCAACCACTATCCTACTCAGAGTCCAGTTGAGGGGTCTTGCTTACAAAGGTGACAAGTACACATTAGGGATTTTTTGAGCACTGTATTTGTTTGAAGAGGTGAAGGATAGAGAAAGAGAGAAGGCAAAAGAGTCTAAATCACTCCTTGGCTAACGTTGGGCCTGTTTTCAGAGATAGGTTTTATTCCCCTAGCCTTGACTGGCCTCCAAGGGAGTTTCTCAGGGACTAGGTTATCTGGAGTTTTTAAAGAGCTTCATGGCAAAATAAAGAATAAAAGTGCAATGTTTGTTCATGGGTTCAATTTCAGAATTAAGGTAACCCTCGAGATAATCTCCAGATTCCAAATCACACTGTAAGCACACTAAACAGTTAACATTCCCTGAAGGACTTTATTGTTGCATACTTCATTTATTTGGGATGTCTTGTACCTGTGAGTTGGACCAGCAAACAATTACTGATGTATGTGTACTTTTATAAATTTTCTAGCAAGCAATGTCATTTCATTTATATTCACAAAGGAGGTATTGCACTTGCATGTGCAAAAATCTTAAATAGTAAATATATTCTTAAGGGAAGGGTCATAGCCACAAACCATATATTCAGTAGGCTCTGACATAACTATGCATTTTCTAATCTACTATGTAAAACTGAATAAAAATGAATTCGTTTAGGAACCGTGATGCAAAAGAGAAGAGGCAATAATTAGAATACCGAGGTTTGAATTCTAGCTCAGCTTATTAGTGGTTAAGTAATGTCAGGTAAGTTAAGTAAGTTAGGTGGTTAAGTAATGTCACAACCCCTCTGGAGCTCAGTTGCCTCATTTGTAAAATGAATACATTACTGGATCAGGAAGCAATATGCAGGGAATGCTGCCAACAACCTTCCTTTCTGTAACCTTAACTTTTTTATGGTAGTTAAATAATCTTTTATTTTGTAATGTATAATGATTTATCATTTCTGTAGCAGCTTACTACCCCCAAATGCCACCATTGAAAAATTATTTTGCTTTGACAAGTGATGTATTATTATAGAAAACAAAAATCACCTTTTGATCAACACCAAATCATCTCTTTGTAGAATTAACAATTCTATTTATTTTTAAATTTTATTTGTTTTTAGTTTTCAACATTCAGTTCCATAAGATTTTGAGTTCCAGATTTTCTCACCCTTCCTTCTCTTCCTCCCCTCCCTCTACCCCAAGACAGCATGCCATCTAATATAGGCTTTACGTACACATTCATGTTAAACACATTTTCACATTAGTCGTGTTGTAAAGAAGAATTAGAAACAATGAGAGGAACAACAAGAAAGAAGAAACAAGACAAAATAACAACAAAAAAGAGCAAATAATATGTTTCCATCTGTATTCAGACTCCAAAGTTCGTTCTCTGGATGCGGATAGCATTTTCTATCATGAGTCTTTTGGTATGGTCTTAGATCCTTGCATTGCTAAGTCTATCAAAGTTAATCATCACACAACGTTGCTGTTATTGTGTTCTGGTTCTGCTCACTTTGCTCAGCATCAATCCATACAAGTCTTTTCAGGTTTTTCTGAAGTCAGCTTGCTCATCATTTCTTATTACACAATAGTATTCCATTATATTCATATACCACAACTTGTTCAGTCATTCCCCAATTGATGGGCATCCCCTCAATTTCTAATTCCTTGACACCACAAAAAGAGCTGCTATAAATATTTTTGTAGATATGGGTCCTTTTCCCATTTTTATGATCTCTTTGGGATATAGACCAAGAAGTGATATTGCTGGGTCAAAGGATATGCACAGTTTAATAGCCCTTTGGGCATAGTTCCAAATTGCTTTCCAGAATGGTTGGATTAGTTCACAACTCCACCAACAGTGCATTAGGGTTCCAATTTTCCCACATCTTCTCCAATATTTATCATTTTTTGTTTTGTCATGTTAATCAATCTGGTAGGTGTGATGTGGTACCTCAGAGTACCACATTTCTCTAATAGTGATTTAGACAATTTTTATATGATTATAGATAGCTTTAATTTCTTTATCTGAAAACTGCCTGTTCATATCCTTTGATCATTTATCAATTGGAGAACCAATTGTAATCTTATAAATTTTCTCTATGTATTTTAGAAATGAGGCCTTTATCTGAGACACTGGCTATAAAAATTGTTTCCCAGCTTTCTGCTTCCCTCCTAATCTTGGTTGCATTGGCTTTGTTTGTGCAAAAAAATGTTCAATTTAATGTAATCAAAATCATCCACTTTGCATTTCATAATGTTCTCTGTCTCTTGCTTGGTCATGAATTCTTCCGTTCTTCATAAATCTGACAGGTAAACTATTCCTTGCTCTCCTAGTTTGCTTATGGTATCAGCCTTTACATCTAAATTGCGTACCCATTTTGACTTTATCTTGGCATATGGTGTAAGATATTGGTCTATGCCTAGTTTCTGGCATACTGTCTTCCAGTTTTCCTAGCAGTTTTTGTTAAATAGTGAGTTCTTATCCCAGAAACTGTAGTGTTTGAATTTATCAAGCAGTAAGCTTCTATAGTCATATAAGTACACTACAGTCACTATATAACACGTAGTCATATAGTATACAATGTGTCTTTTGTACCTAATCTATTCCACTGATACACCACTCTATTTCTTATCCACTACTAAGTAGTTTTGATGATTACTGCCTTATATTACAATTTAAGATCTGATATGGCTAGACCACCGTCCCTTGCATTTCTTTTTATTAATTCCCTTGATATTCTGGACCTTTTGTTCCTCCAGATAAATTTGATTATTATTTTTTCTAGCTCTATAAATAATTTTTGGTAGTTTGATGGGTATGGCACTGAAAAGTAAATTAATTTAGGTAGAATTGTCATTTTATTATATTAGCTCAGCTTACACATGAGCAGCTGATGTTTTTCCAAGTATTTAGATCTGACTTTATTTGTGAACAATTCTCTTTCTTCATAATTTAGTGGTACATATGCTTGCTGTCCTACCATCTTTTAACTTGTAGCATTTTCTTTTTTATTATGAAGTTAATCATCAGTATAACTATTTAGATACACAAACAAGGAGAAATCAAGATGAATAAGAAGGAAAGGATGACTTCTAGAGTTTGATCCTGGAAGAGGGAGGAGATAATGGGATCAAGGGTAGAAGTAATGAGATTACCTTCAGTGGGAGAGCAAGAGGGACAAGAGGGAAGGAAAGAGTGTTCTAATGCTGATAATTTTTGAGAAATTGAGGAGGGGGACTGAGGAAGTTCACTTTGGAATCATCCTTTTATCTCAGAGGCACAATCCTTTTTTTTCAGGCTTTTTTTTTTAAACACTGGGCTTCAGAAACTGCAAACTTTATCCATTACATGCGTTTGGTTCTTTTTTTAGGCAATTGGGGTCAAGTGACTCACCCAGGGTCCCACAGCTAGTAAGCATCAAGTGTTTGGTCTGAGGCCGGATTTGAACTCAGGTCCTCCTGATTTCAGGGCCGTGCTCTATCCATTGCACCACCTAGCTGCCCCCATGAGTTTGGTTCTTTAACAAATCAATGATAATATTTCTCAGAGAATATTTGTTATTTAAAGTAGTTTTGTAGTTTCTTATGATTTTATAAGTAAAACTAAAAAAATCTGTCCAATTGCTATCAATCAGAATTTTGTTATATCTTTGTGCCAACATGGGGAAAAACATACTTTGAATCCTGCTTAAAGGTATAGCAAACATCTAGGTCAAGCTAACATATCCTTTATGTTTTATGTGAGTTATTTTTAAAGCAAAAGCTGATAGCCACTTCCATAGGTGACTTTTGGTAACTGACTCCTGCTAATAGAAGAAAGCAGGGATTAAAAGACTTTTAAGACCCAAAAAAATAGTATTTATGATGCACTTCCCTGTTTTTCTTCCTAGTCCATATAAAATGAAATTTCTGAAGTAACACCTTACACATAAAAAATGTACAGTAATATTTGTTAAAAATTAACAAAAGCCCATTGGTGATGCAAGAATTCACTTTTGCCAAAATTCCAACTCTTAGCTTAATAAAGCCTTTTGCTGCAGTAGCAAAACAAATCCAAATCATCTTCCTGGACTTTTCGCTTTCATTTTATTTTCCAACACTTATTTTTTTCAAATGTATTTGCTAGCAAACATTGTGGTGATGGAAATGAAATTACAAAACAGATAAAGAAAATCAAAGGTCATGGGTTGTACATAGGCTTGATAAGCAGCTCCTCAGTAAATCAAGAATTTACTGTACCAAATATTCATTATTGTGGCTTGCATCACTCTGTGTCAGATTGACTTAACTGCTCCTAGCCATATGAATCTGACCATAATATTAGCTATGAATGTACTAGCAATGTATGATTTTTAGAGCAATCTACCATTGCTTCCTAATATTTTCTCTCTTTTTTAATCATCTTCCTACCTATGTGCTGATGGCCATTTTAGAATAGGATGTAAAAGGTTTGGTGAAAAAGGTAATAGCCTTTTACTGAATTTGATGAAGTACTGAAAAGACATGTTGGCCTTTGGAGAACATTCAGGGTATGCAGGTTGATTGGTATGGTATGTTGTCTAAAGTACTGGACCTGGATTAATAAGACCTCAGAACCCCACTTCAGAACCTATTGGCGGGACCATGAACAAGTCACTGAAACTTATTTTCTTCATCTGTGAAATGAAGATAACAATAGTTTTACAGTTGTTGTATGGCTCCAGTAAGATAATATGTGTAAAGCACTTCGAAATTAAAGTTCTACATGTGTTAGTTTTTTGTCATTTTATTATTATTATGTATGTTATTACGTATTCCTTCTTTCCTCCTTACATGTGTATTACACATTTTGTTAAGAAGTATGATAAAAATGGAAATACTCTGTGTAAGTGTTTTTATTTAAAATATATAAGAGAGAATGATTTTCTGAAAGAAAATCTTCTAAAGAAGAAAAAAAAACTTATGGGGGGAATACTTTATAATTTCCAACATGAACATTTTTATAATTCTACATAAAAGTTTTATATTTATAGGATAAGCACAAAGTTCAGCATTCTTTTTTATTTTGAGAAAGATAAATAACACTTTATTTTGTTATAGGATGATGGTGATCAAGCAGCAAGTGTTGAAGAGCTGGAGAAACAGATTGAAAAACTGACTAAAGTAAGCACTTTTCAAATAAAGTTTTTCTCTTTTTCAAGTTGTAATTGTGTAGAATTACCATTTCTGCATGCTAAATAAAGATATATAAAGCTCATTCCTTTTGAATAATGGAAATGGCTGACTATAAAAAAAGTATTCAAACATTTTAAATACAGGAAGTTTTAAACCCATGACTGAAATTCATACATGAGATATGATGTCACAATCTCAAGGTTATTCAGCTGCAAATGATACTAAATGTAAAAAACTGCAAACATAAAGTACACTTTTAATCCACAAAAAGCCACATTTGTTTTTTGCTATTTTTTTATATAGGCTCAAAATATTTATAAAGATAGCTTTATTCCTTGGAAATTAACACCATACAAATGCTATGAAATATTAAGTACTATTGCATATTAATGAATTTAATAGCTTCTATTATATTTTCCATTTATTTATCTATGAATTTTACTTCCTCCTGAATTTAGAATTTGATCTATTTAATTTCAGCTTCTGTAGTATATTGAATACTAAGTTGAGCCAAGTTTAAAATGTAAGAATAAAGTATTGGCTTATTAAATATTGATCATATGAAATTGGCCAACTCAGTAAAATACTAGTTTATATATAGACATTGCTGATATCATTGCTGTTTAATTTAGCTAAAATTCTACCATTTTCTCATAGGAGTTCTGTATTACAGTGCTTCAGCTAGCTTTAACTCGCCATGTACACATTTTTCTATTGCATAATTAATAAGATTTTAACTGCCTTGCCTCAATAAAATATTTGATCCTCTTATTTATATATTTATATATATATAGATATATATGTACATATATATATTCAAATATGAAAAATGCCTTACAGGATATTTGCTTAAATTAAACCAATCTTTTTAATATTAAAAAGGACCAAGTCAGTCATTTAAAAGTAATTGCTTTCTTTAAGAGGTGATTGATAATGAAACTCAACTAAAATTGGGCAACCCTAACACTTTGATTCAGTTCCCCTGTTACTTTGTTTGCCAGTTTCAATGCAATAAGTAATCATTAATCTTTATTTTGATTTTAAAAACAATTGACTTTCATAATATTATATTTACACATGTAATTTTTTTTTTAAAAAAAAACAGCAACAGAGTCAGTACAGAAGGAAGCTCTTTGATGCTTCTCACTCTTTACGGTCAATGATGTTTGGCCAGGATCGTTATCGACGCAGATACTGGATTCTTCCCCAGTGTGGGGGTATTTTTGTGGAAGGCATGGAAAGTGGTGAAGGTAGGAGACATTAGCCTATTTGAGAACAGCCAAAGCAATAGTTATATTAATATAAGCTGGTAATTTCTTTAATCTCTATCATTGTTTTAGGATCACCAATATCTCATACTTCTTGGAACAGCTTTATTAAGCTGTCTGTACCCCAGATACTTTACTTTCCAAAAATAAGGAACCTTGTTTCCATACTTATTCATTTCCTGTCTGCTCTATTCTCTTCTTTTCTCCTGACTGCTTTCAAACATACCCTCATTACCCCCATTTTAAAAAATAGTGTTACCCATTTTAGATCTCATTTTCCTTTCACTCCCAACTTCTCAGGTATTTGTTCTATACCATTTACTTTCATTCCCTCAACCATTTATTCTTTCAGTCCTCCTCTGCAATTTGGTTTCCATTCCAATTGTTCTACTGAAAGTGCTTGCCCCAAGATCACTAGTGCTCATGCCAACTATTTACCTTTTCACAGTCTTTTGTGTTTGATACTGTTGTCTTCCCTCACAGTTGGTCAATCAACAAGCATTCTGCTACCTGCTCAGGATACTAGTACCAAAGTAAAATAGTCCCTGCCCTTAAGGAGCTTGCATGTTAGCCGCTCCTTATCCAGATTTTCTCTTCTGTTTGCCTCTATGGTATCATATTATCTTAGTTCTCTGGTTTCTCTGACCATTCCTTTCCTGTCTTCCTTTCATTCTCCCACTCCCTAACTATGGACATTAACCAGTACTGAGTCTTTAACCCTTTGTTTTCCTCAGTTTTTACAGTATTTCCCTCAGAGAATGTATCTAACCTAATGGCTTTAATTATCACTTAGTTATTTGATTTAGAGCTGGAAGGGATGTTAGAGATATTTATTCTAGTCCCCTCACTTAAAAGAAACTGAAGTCTGAAGAAATTAAGCACCTTGCCCAAGGTGACTGAGCTACTAAATATCAAAGTTTGAATTTGAACCCAAGTACTTTAACCCAAATCTAGTGCTTCTTTTAATATATCACCAAGACTTCTGATTTCCAATCAAATGTTCTTTTCACTATATGAAGCAATGTTAGTGATTGTAGATGGACATGTGGGAATTAAGCTGAACTTTGATAGGAAAATGAGATTCAAATAGGTTAAGAATAAGGCAGATAACAGATACCATTGGAGGGAGGCCTAGGAAAGCCCAGACATAAGCAAAGCTTAAGAGGTCAGAATATGAAGGGCATGTTTAGAATCAGGATGGAGATAGGTTTGGCTACAATGAGCTTTCATTTTGTGTAATGCCTTCATTTTGCAGATGAGGAATGTAAGACCCAGGGACTTTAGGAAATGTAAAAAGAATTTTCACAGCAAATATATATTACACATTGTCATTTTCATTCTTTTTTTGGAATACACTTATAAAAGTATTTCCTTTTGCAGAGTTTCAATTTTAGGGTTTGCTTTTTCATATTTAAGGATAGCTTAATATTTGGAGCAAAATACTCCCTACACAAAGTAAACTTATATTTTAGTTGGTAAGTTAAGACATACACATAATAAATAGTGTAGATAATACATAATACAATGTTAATTTTGTAATAAAGGCAATTGGAAGAATAGAATTAATAAGATGTGAATTATGTTGTATAGACAAGTGTAAAAGGAAGCAACGAAAAGCAACTGGTTAGCAACCGCAAAGAAATAAATAATACAGGACATTGTTATTATTATACACTATATCCATAAGTACTTTCTTCCTAGTATTTAGAGCTATCATGAAGACAAGACTGATTTTAATAAAATACTATTGGGTCAAGCATCCCCTGTTAGCTAGTGATTTGAAATGTATATTTATAACTAAATTCTATCTCCCCTTGAGAAGCTACCATTATAATTTTTTGTTGTACTTATTTGAGATTTCAAAGATTGCAGCTCATACAACATTATCAGGAGGTTTTAAAATTTAAAACACAAGTGAAGACCTTAGTTATCTGAAACTATTCAGCTGCAGTAATTGACATGGAAATTAATCAAAAAAATGGCTGCCATACTGTTCCATCTTTTCCTGGTCCTCACTTTTTGCCTCTTTTTAATGAAGATATTTATTAATTACTGATCATTGACACATGCCATTGAAGGTAAGAAGAAGGAAAAAAGGCAAAAAGAAGAAAGTAACATGAGTTTTTTTTTTCAGACTTAAAGAACCTTTCCTGCACTGAAGATACCAGTTAAATTTTCAGCATATTCTTTTTAAAATTATTTTTAAAAGCTTAAAAGTGGTTCCAACTGCTTATAATTAAGCTTTTCTGCTAAAGAGTGAAAATTAAAAGCAGCCATGAGCAAATGCAACTAAAATCCATCATCAGTTCAGTCTCTTTCATTATAAACAAATGAGAGATTAGTGTTATGTTTCAGCAATCTACAAGTAACACCACGACGTGCTATAATTAGATAGATAGATAGATCAATCATGCAGAATGGATAGGGTCTGCAGATTACCACTGATCAGTGGAAAGTATAGCTTGAGGGTGTTTTCAAGTACAAATGTAAATCTATAAAGAGAAAATATAAAGTGTGGAAGAAAAGGAAGTCTCAGTCTCTCATAAAGTGATTAGGAAAAGTAGAGGTCTATTAGAAATGTGGATAATTAGATAATTGAGATAGAAGTTATTTTCAGTACATCAAGGATCAGTGATATTATGTAGGTGTGGGAACTTGGTCTATTTAGGCAGATCACAAGTCATCTAATTCTAATTTAGATAACTGTTAAAGCATTGCCTGATGCTTGTCTGTGGGTCGTCAGTGCCAGGAGAGTCAGAGGCATGACTGGGGTCAAGGTGTCCCTGATTCCATTTTGGCACTTAATCTACTACCCCATGATGTTTCTAGATAAATTATGGCATGGGGCAGGGGTAAGTACTGGGGAGAAGGGATTAAGTCAAACTAATGAGCTTTTGAGTGAGCAGGTTCAGAAATTCTACTGTCATATGAGACCTATGCCCATGTGAAGAACTCATTTCATATCTATGTCATTTTCTGTTTGAATATGTTTTAAATTTTGATCTTCTGGTGAAAGGGGCATGATCCCTTTAAAAGAAGGTATGTCAGAAGCCATACCCTAAAAATGTTGCTGGGGAGCTGTAGTCATTACTGAGTGAGTAATGAGTAAATATATGTTATTTTTGAATCTGGAATGACAGTTATAGCAGCCAAAAGGCAACAGGCTAAAAAAGAAAGGTTAGGTAGGGAAAATCTGCTTCTGATTGGGGAAAGGATAGAACAAGTAAGAAGGATGTGATGTTCTTCTTTCTTCTCAAGATTCAGTAACCCTGAGCATTCCAAGAGATGATTGGGAGCCCAAATAAAAAGACCTCAGATTTTCCTGTTTTTATCAAAATGAAGCCATAGACAAGACATACCACAGCTGTGAAAAAAGGTAGTGGACAGAATCTTTATCTCCAAGGAAAATTATGGTATAAATGTTAACAAGCCCCAAGGGTTTCATCAAATGGAAGAGAGCAGAGGAGCCAGAAGGAATATTAAGGCTATCCCTTTAATTGTGGGGTATCATCTTTTGATGGATGATATGAGATCTACAATGTGCTTTTTTTTTTCTTTCTGCTAAACTGCTTGTCAGCCCAGATACAATACCTGTGGTCAGGGTTAGTGTTATGTGGGTGTCCTTATGAGATGGTACTTTCAGAAATAGATATCAGCCAGGAGTCAGGCAGAGTAGCCAGGGAATTAAGGGAGCATAAGTTTACAAACCCCTGTTTAAGTGTTTACTATGTGCAAGTCACTGTGCTAGATGCTAGAAAAATAAAGATGAAATAAGATAGCTCTTGCTTTCAAGGAGTTTACGATCTAGTGGGAGGGAGTGAAGCTTGGAAGGTGGTATTACAAAAATGTAAATAACTATAATATAAATTACAACAGGATAATCAAGAAGCATTTATTTAGTGTCTCCTGGGTGATAAGGACATGATAATGTATGTTGAAAGTGGCAGATAAATAACCCTCCCCCAAAAAATCTTTGAATAATTAAAATAAATATCACATGAATTAAGCTACCTAACTTCGATAGACCTTTTTCATAAATCCTTTTTTTTTCCTTTTGTTGAGTTGTTCATCGTTGTTGCAATTATATCACTCTTGGTGACCCCATTTGGGGTTTTCCTGGTGAAGATACTGGAGTGGTTTGCCATCTCAGTCTCTTGTTCATTTTACCAGTGAGGAAACTGAGGCAAACAGGATTAAGTGACTTGCCCAGGGTCACACAGTTAGTAAGTGTCTGAGGCTATATTTTGAACTCAGATCTTCCTGACTCCGGGCCCTGTGCTCCATTCATTGTGCCACCTAGCTGCCATTGAGTTGTTCAGACATCCATAAATATTAAAATAAGCAGAAAAAATGGTAAAGATTTCATTGATATTTCATTTTATGTGGGTTTCATTTTCATCCCATGAAGGAAAGATCTAAAGGATTAATTTAAAAGGAAAAAAGGTTTTATGAACCTATGTAACATGCAAAAGCTTTAAAAAAATTTTTTTTAAAAACAACTCTAAAATGAAAATGCCATAAATGTTACTTCCATCCTATGGCACTCTCTATTATTCATTATGGTGACTTTTGGTCTTTCTCTTTCATATTTGCCTTTTGATCCCTCACAATTCTTTCTCCTTGTTAATATCCATTATGCCAACTCTTTGATCCCATAATAAATATAACCCATTCTTTGGAGTTTCAAGGTCCAGTGAAAGTAAAACTCTGTCATTTGTACCTTAAGCACTTCCTGGTTTTCCTTCAGCTCTCTCCTATGATCCTGCCAAGTTTGACCTTCTCTTTGTTTCCTCATTGTCTGTCAGTTTCCACAAATATTTTTGGCTCCCAAAGCCCTTGTGTAAGCCTGGAGGCTGTAGTCTAGAACAGAGCGCTGAAGCTAACTAACCCCAGAGGTGCATTATGAAGATAAGGCAACAGTGCAGGATTACTCCAGGGGCAGAGTGGATCTCTTTACTTGATCATACTCAAAGCTCCAGTTTTCATCAGGTAAAGGGTCATATTTTTGAATCCTAGAATTATAAAAAACAAATTAAGTACTTTCTAACCATGCAGAGAAAGCAAGTTCTTGTCCCTAATGAGTCCCAGTGCCCGTTAGGGACTTCTTACGTCCTTTGCCCCAGATCTCTTGAAGTGGGAATTATTCACCACTGCAGTGAGAACCTATCTAGCCCTTCTCTTTAGTGGGGGAAAACTAATCAGGTAAGATTCAAAACTTAAATGATTGATTATATCATGATTTTTAAAAATCACCAGAAGCCCCCTTTTGAAGTAGTCAGCTATCTGTAGTCATTTCACAAAGACTTATGATGTCTATATGTATGTATGCTGTAAGTTTTATTCACATAAGTATTATCACAATTCACTTCAAAGAGTATATAAAATTATTTTCTTGTGGTTGGAATATCATTGTATTAAATAATACCAGAGGGGCAAAGATGTTCCCAGTAGCTATCTTTACTTTGAGCTAAGCTTAAGGGAGAACAAATTACACACATCATATATAATTTTTATTAATAATTATCAAGGACACCATAACCACCTTTGCATACTTTTTTTCCTGTCTCTAACCTATTGACAATATTGCTTTATTTACTCATGAAATCAAGAAGAGAGGGGCTAGGTCTAATTTAAAACACAGAAGGACCAGCAATTGCATCATATGTATTTAAGCTTCCCTGAGTCATACCTTTACTATATTTAGGATCCATAAGCATGCTCTAGCAGTCCCAAATGCAGCCTAAGTGAATGACAGTTGCAATAATCTTCTGGCAAGATTGTGAACTGGAAAAGATGAATAGGAAAGGATTAGAGGTAATTCTTCACATTTAAAGATAATTAGCAAAGTTTTAACAAGTGCTCTGTGTGAATTATTTTTTGGTTGGACATATTGTAACAAGATCAACAAAGCACCTCAACTATACTTCAGATTAGAAATGTGGTTTTTTTTTTCATCAAACTGGTCATATCCCATCATGATGAACTCTCAGAGTCTATAGTAATGATCTTGGTGTTCTAGAATGTTGTAACATTACAATGTTTTATAAGATAAGTTGCTTGTCATCAGGAGTTTGAGTTTTTTGTTCTAATTTTATCTGAACCATATATTTTCGGTTTTAATGGTATTATTGGTATACTCATAACCTCTTTAATGTGGAATTGTAAGTGAACTGGTAAAAACCTATAATTTGTAGAGTAATAATGATGTTGATAAAATATAATTACAGAGGAAGTTCAAAATGTAGATGGGTCTTCACGGAATTTTTCTTTTGTGTAGGTCTAGAAGAAATTGCAAAAGAGAAAGAAAAATTGAAAAAAGCTGAAATTATACAAATCAAAGAAGAAATGTTTGAGAACTCTGATGATACATTAAACTGTTTAAATACAGGCCACTGTGAGCAAAAAGAAGATCTTAAAGAAAAAGACAACACTAATCTATTTCTCCAAAAACCTAGCTCTTTCTCCAAATTAAGCAAGTTGTTAGAAGTAGCTAAAATGCCTCCTGAGTCAGACATTATGAACCCAAAACCAAATGGTGGTGCAGCCAATGGATGCACATTGTCTTACCAAAACGGTGCAAAAAATTCTCTCTGCAGCCTTCAATCAGCAGTATCACAAAGCAACAAGGAAAAGGCAGATTCTAACCTATTTAATCCAGTCTCCAGTGGTCAAGGGAAGTTTTACAGCCCTCCATTAATTGCCAATGACCAATTGTTAAAAACCCTGACAGAAAAGAATAGACAGTGGTTCAGCCTTTTACCCAGAACGCCCTGTGATGACACTTCCCTTACCCACGCAGACGGATCTGCTGTTGCTTCACTGGTTCCTCATTCTCAGCCTCCTTCTAAATCACCTTCACCTGTTCCATCACCCCTTCTTGGGTCTTCCTCTGCACAGAATACAATGGGCCTCAGTCCATTTGCTTTATCGCCGCTTCAGGTTAGTCCCAATAGCAATAACACTCTTTTACTGTTTTGTTTTTTTACATTTTAGCCCTATCCTCACTGCATTATCAATTAAAACATTTTACTTTACCCAGTTTGAAAGCTAAAAATAGAATTAAATGACATTCTTAAAAATTTACTGGAAGTACATGTAGATTCTAAAATCAGAACATTTTCATACTCCTCAAACCTACTGCTATTTTTTCTTAAGTTATTATATATACTTATTACTAATGATGAAGTTATGAAATCTACATATAAAAAGATGATGTTTGACCATCTTCAGCTTTTGACAATTTTACTGCTTTAAGCTATGTGCTTAAATGTATATGTTGGTTACTATATAAATATGGCAAATCATTTTCAGAATTTAACAAATAATTTTGGATTTTCTATCATTTCTACTAAAGTTTCTCAATAATTTTCCAATGTTTTGGTGTTTATAGATGAAGAGTGGATTACCTATAATGGGACTTCAGTTTTGTGGATGGCCAACAGGAGTTCTCACTTCAAATGTTCCCTTTACATCTCCTTTACCTAGTCTGGGATCAGGGCTGGGATTGTCAGAAGGAAGTGGTAATCCATTCTTGACCCCAAATGTTTCTTCATGTAAAAGTGAATCACCAGTGCCACAGAATGAAAAGGCATCATCGGCTATCCCTGGAACAGTTGAAGTAGCAAAGCCAGTAGATTTTCCTAGTCCAAAACCCATTCCAGAAGGTAGGCATGTTCAGATGGTTTTTGTCCAATAATTTTGATTTTTTTATAATGTCTATAGTATACCATAGTGATCCAAATATATAGGATACCATAAAATATAGGCTGCATACCTAAAAGGGGCTCTTCCTGAAAGGAAAAAAAGGAAGAATGTTGAATAAAAACATCATAAACTGTTGTCATGTTCTATCCAGATTTTGGGGGAAAAAGGTTAAATGCAATCTGTATCTGGCTCAATATGGTAACTGGATCTCTGAATGGTTATATGTAGTTGGTAAGCCTTTTGATTTGAATTATACCAGAATATCATTCAAAATGTTTGTAAAAGATTTACATACTTATTTTGACTTAGAAATGCAGTTTGGTTGGTGGAGAATTATTGACCCAGAGGACCTAAAAGCTTTGCTTAAAGTGCTACATCTCAGGGGGATAAGGGAAAAGGCATTGCAGAAGCAAATACAGAAACACTTGGATTATATTACTCAGGCCTGCATCAAAAATAAGGATGGTATGTAAATAAATCATTTTCATTACTTTGCTTAGGAAAACCTAATTCATTTATTTAATTGAACAATCTACTGGAACATATCTTCATTCATTACCAAAAGACTGGTGTTGATGTTTAGAGTAGTTTTGCTCAGAGAAAACTGCTGACATTATCAAATTAGTATAGATTTTTTTATAATTCCTAATCATTCTCTACAGTTTATAGTTGAACAAAAGCCATACTTTAAGTAATTTGTATATAAAATCCCAGTAATTCAATGTTTACGTTGGATATGGTGAAAGTAACTATTGGGGGAGGAATCCTGCATTTATACAATTCAAAAAGTGTTCTTTTTCTTTAAAAAAAATTTCATTTTCAAATATAGTCGCTATTATTGAAATAAATGAAAATGAAGAAAACCAAGTAACTCGAGATATTGTAGAGAACTGGTCGGTGGATGAGCAAGCAATGGAGATGGACTTGACTATTCTTCAGCAGGTAGAAGATTTAGAAAGGAGAGTTGCATCAGCAAGTTTACAAGTGAAGGTAAAAGGGACTAAAAACTATTTCAAAATATTCCAATAAAGATTTATATTGTGAATAAGTACTAATTGTGAAAGAGTTTACAATGGAACTTCTACTTATGGGTTTTGTTTTCTTTATAAACAGCTATGCTAAATTAGACTTTACACTGTGTAGTTAGGTTCTGGAGGACATTATTTGGTACGTTGTATGTACATTCAAATCCATGTTGAAACATGTGGATGGTAAGTGATTTTGGAAAGGGGTAGTTTCAGTAGGATGCTGAAAACCAAAGGCAGATTTTAAGGCGTTGAGGGACAGGAGAAATTAGAGGAAGCAAGTGTAGACAATTCTTTTTAGAAGTCTATCAGTGAAGCAGAGGAGAGAGGGATTAAGAGAATCAAGGAAAGAAGTAGGTTTTTGTTTTGTTTTGTTTTAGAATAGAGAGGATCTGAGCATGTTTGTAACCGAAGCAAAAGCATCATTAGAAACAGAGACTTTACTTCAAAGTTTACTAGATTGTAAACTCTTTATGTGCAGGGAGCTTGGCTTTATTTATCTTTGTATCTCCCTCAGTGCTTACGTATGTTGTACATAGTAAGGGCCCAATAAAGGTTTTCGTAATAAATGAATGAATGATTGAGTATTTTAAGTTTAAATTGTGTCTACTACCTGACTACTACAGCTATGATGTTTAATCAAGATCAGTAATAGATACATAATAGACATATAATATAGTAGAATGATGCACTCATTTTTCTGGCATCATCAGAGAGTGTGCTATTCCAAACTTGTAATTTTTCCAAATAAAGCTTAATCCTTGAAAAAAAAAAACCTTAATCATTTTAATGGAAATTTTTTTAATGTTACACATTTACCTGCCTTTATATAGTAATACTGAACACAACATTTTATTGAAGACTCAAAGTTATTAATATGACTATTAAATTGAGGCATACCCCATATAAAGTTAACCTGACCAGCATCATTTTGATATTGTCAATAAGTTTTAAGCCAGTCATGCTTAAGTCAGGGTTCCCCTCTATAACATATTTCAGACAGTAAGTGGAGACCAGTATACCTTTGCTCCAATGTCCAGCTTTAGTTTTTGTTTTTTTACTTGTGATGTTTGATATCACAGAAATGGTAAATACATTATAAAAATAATTCCTCTGTGAGAATCATGTCCTTATCAATAGCAACCCCATTTGCACAGAAAGGCCCCAAGTTAACAACTCTAGTTGCTTCAGGAACACAAATGTAAGAAGTATGGAGGAGATGAGACCAGCCTTTTCAGACTTTTTAATCCATCTTTTGAAAGATCAGACTTTCTGGTCCATTGTCTGCTTTACTCCTGCACCAGTTTCTTGATGGAAGGCGATGGACGGGTCTCTGGCTCTGATAAATAACACTGTTCTTTCCCTAGACACACTAAGGCTCAGTATTTTTCCGATGTTCCATTCCTCTAGGGAAATGGATTGCATCTTCCTACAATATGAATACTAGGTTTGGGGTTTGTTTCTTTTTAAAATGCCCAAACATTTCTAAGAGTTGTCCTCTTTAGCTAAATTGTAAATTTGAGGTTAACTGTAAGTAGCAAACCTCAGGGGCCCTTGGAGAGTTTAAAATATTAGGTCTCCACATCTCAGAAATACAGACTCTCCAAGTTGAAAGGGACCTCAGAAGTCATCTAGGCCAACCTAAAATTTTGACAAAATACTCAAGTAGCCATCTATCCTTTCCCTGAAGATCTTTAGTGAGAGAAAAACCCATTACTCACTTAAGGCATTCAATTCTACTTTTGGATAGTTCTGATTGTTAGGAAGTTTTCCCTTAAATATATATCTTTGATCCTTGTTCTGACCAATGAGATAAAGAACAATCTAATTCCTGTTTCCATTTAATGGCCCTTTAAATACATAACAATAGCTAGCTGCTCTATATTCCGTAAGTCTTCTCTTTGCCAGGCTAAACATCCCCAGTTATTTGACATGATACTTATACAGCCCTTCACTATCCTAGTTACACTCCTCTGAACACTCCATGTTACCAATGTCCTTCCTAAGATATGGCACCCAGAACTGAACATAAGACTTTCTAGATATGGTCTGGCCAAGTCAGATTACAAGAGAGGGGCAATAACTTTCCTAATCTTGGACACTATACCTTATTTTAAACTTTCACAATGTGTAATCACACACACACTTTTTCTAATCTCAGGTGTCAGAAAACCAATTTTAAACTCTTAATGTCTAGGGATGCATTTTATAATTATACAATATTGTTGGTATAAGACTAACCTCCCCTTACGAGGTTATTTCACTTAGTCTTGTTGTCATTGTTAATCATGTTGTCATTGAATCAATTAATGATCCTAGGTGTAGGGTATGCCTATATGTACTATTTGAGCTAAATACAATGAGAAACTTAGGGGCTATCAAGGTGTCAATAGTTGTTTACTGCTACACTAACTAGCTGCAGACTTCTGATTGTTGTTGAGGCAAACAGGGTTAAGTGACTTGCCTAGTGACAACTAATAAGTGTCTGAGGCCAAATTTGAACTCAGGTCTTCCTTACTCCAGGCCCTGCACTCTTTCCACTGAGCCACCAGACTGCTGGTTGCCAGTGGCTATACCATTTGAATTCTTGTAGTTCAGAAGTGAGGAATGAAAGAATTCAGTGATCTGTAACCTATTTGATCAAAAACCTCATGCCTATACATCATGAATATCTTCTTCAGGAAAAGAATTGGAAGGATCTTCATATAGCAAGCATCAAATAACATCCCAAAGAAATGAAATTGATTACATTTTAACATATAGGAAGTGGCTTGTTACTGATATGGGAGTCAAGCTTGAACCAGCTGTCTGTATGCTGTCAGTCCACTGACTTACTTGAGCAAAGATCAAAATGATCACAAAACTAGAGAAAAGAATAAGAATGAGGAGAAATATGGCATGCATTTAAAACAATTATTGATACTAAAAATGGGAAAGTAGAAAAAGTTTTCCTGTTCTAATTCTCTTGTCAAGTATGTACCCTTTATATATATGTAGTTTATTCTTATAAAAAAAATTTTTGTAGATGGCAGGGCAGGTGTGTGGATCACTGGTAATTGCTGTTTTCTCCATTTCCTTTTTCGGTCATAACGATATCCAGATTTTTTTAATTCACTTGTCCATTTTTTAAATAGTTATTCTGTTTCATCCCTTACTCTCAGCCATCACTTCTTGTTTCTTTCAATGTTTTTCTTTAAAAAGTGGTTCCAGACACAATATTCTTGATATGAAATGACTGGTAAAAGGTTGGACTGTTATTACATTTGGACTATTATCTCCATTGATCTGAACACTACTACTACTTATGTAGCTTAAGATTGAACTGGCTGTTTTAGCAGCCATGTGTTATAATTGTCTCATACTGAATTTTGCTATTTACAAAAGTTTCTAGTTTTTCTCACAAAAAAAATTAAGCTAAATTTTTAATTCTGCAATTAGTTTTTCAAAACTAACTGCAGGATTTTACATTTATTTTTATTATATTTAATGTTCTTAGACAGTTTTTATAGTATTAAGGAATTTTTAAATCCTAATTATGTCATGAAATAGGTACAGTTCCCTTTCCAGCTTTCTGTCTTTCTACGTGATAATCATGCCTTTGGGTTTTCCAGGTTAGAAAGAAAAAATGACTTCTTGTTGGTGAACCCATACTGGCTTCTAGGGATCATTCCATTCTTTTTTATGCATATACCACATATTTAATAATCCATTCTAGATTCTTGTGATGTAAAAAGAACAGAATTCTCTTATTCTTAAACACGAAGTGGTATTGTGTATGTATCTTCAAAATTTGTAACTTCTAAAAGTGGGCACAATCCCTTTTAGGAAACTTTGGCAACTCCATGTATCTATCTGCTCTCTCTTTACTCATTTTGAGTAGTTTAACCTTAGATTTTGCATCTGAATATTGATTGTTGGGACTAAGAAGCAATTGGTACTAATGGAGGGCCCGCTAGCCTTGGATTTAGAAGACAAAGATTTGAACACTGGTTTTCTCACTGACTGCCTGAGTGACTTTGCTTAAGTCATTTAACCTCCTTGTGTCTTATTTTTATTGTCTATAAAATGTGGAATAATAACTATGCTATTCACAGGGACGTTGTGAGGATGAAATTATGTAACTTAGGTAAAGTTCTTTGCAAACTGTACAGCCTGATAAATGTAAGCAATTGATTAGTATTGTCATTCTTCTAAAGAGTTTAATCCATTTCAGTATTGCAAAGGATATACTTACGGTATTTCTAGTGACCACAAAGAGGTAAACAGAGTCCGACATTTCAAAGTGTTAAATGTGTCCTAAGCTAATTCTCTTCTGCCTAACAAAGCAGATAATATCCAGAGATTCCAGAGGAGTTTTCATTTTCATAATCCCATAAGCTTAATCAATATTTTCAACTAAAATTTTGTTTAATGCTTTATAGATTACTCTGATTATATTTTTAATACTTTTCAGAGTTGTAATGGATAGGTATTTCTTTTCACATGTTTCATTTTTGTTTTCTGGCTAGCACTAGGAAAGCACAAGGTAAAAGCTTATTAGTGATCATTAAGATTTGTTGTTGACAAAAACTCCAAGTTGTTGGTGCAGGAAATAAACTTTTTTTTTCTTGATAATATAGGGTTGGATGTGCCCAGAGCCTGCATCAGAAAGGGAAGACTTGGTATATTTTGAGCATAAGTCAGTTACTAAATTGTGCAAGGAGCATGATGGAGAGTTTACTAGAGGAGAAGAAAGCAGTGCCAGCCCTCTAGAACGGAAGAGTGACAACCCTCTAGATATAGCTGTAACCAGGCTGGCTGATTTGGAGCGGAACATAGAGCGAAGGTATCTGAAGAGCCCCTTAAGTACCACCATTCAGATCAAACTGGATAATGTGGGCACAGTTACTGTCCCTGCTCCTGCACCATCCATTAGTGGTGATGGTGACGGGTAGGTTATTGAGATTAACTTGAAAAATTATTGTGCTTCTTTGCTAATTGGAGCCTATTTTCTATTGCCTGTTATCTATGTATCTTCTTGTATGTCTGTGATCCATATGGATCATGCTATTCTGCATGATGCTTTGTAAAGATATTTTTTGTTATGTTTGTTGATTATCCTGCAAAGTGATCTTACATTTACCTGGTTGTGACTAAGCTTTGAGGCACGTAGCCACAGTCTGTGCACTACATCAAATTTAGTTGCTTAAACCTTATACTTATTGGCTGTATACGTGTTTTTGTCATTGCTTGGCTTTCAGTGTGATGATGATTGTTTCACATTCAAAACCCAGTAAATATGGATATGACCTACTTAATTTCTCTATATTTCAATGCAGAATTGAAGAGGATATTGCTCCAGGGCTCAGGGTATGGAGAAGGGCATTATCAGAAGCTCGCAGTGCTGCACAGGTAGCTCTGTGCATTCAGCAGTTACAGAAATCAATAGCATGGGAAAAATCAATTATGAAAGTTGTAAGTGTTTTTACTTAAGAAATACTATAACTAATTTACTTCGTCCCATTTCTTTCAATTTTCAGCTCTCTTAGCTTAATCATGAATTACTTATTATTGTCTAAATATTATATGCTGTAGCACTTGAGAGTTTGACATTTTCTGTAAAGCACTGTGTAATCTGACATATTCTCTCAAAGATTTATTTGTGATCTTCTTCATGAAACTCACCAAGCCATATCTTTTTTTTTTCCTATTACAGAATGGTTGATATGTGTGGTTTCTTTTTATTGTTTAGAAAATATCAAACTACAACTGACATTTTCTTAAGGATTTTATATGGATAATAGTTGTTGACTGGCATATTTTAGAGGTCCTTCCTCTTTTAAAGGGGATAAGGAAGATAAAGTGTACATAATATACTCATGCAGTCTTAAAGATTTTCATAATCTCCAGCTTATTTCTATATCCTATTCTTCTGCATTTTTCTTTTTTTTCCACTGTCAGAAATAAAGTAGCCACTTTTAACTTCTGCCAAAAATTAGATATTTCTCACCCCTAGCCTGCATTGAGTGTGCATTAATCAAAATATGCTCATATTTAATGTCTACCAATCCACTAAGATCCCTTAGTCCAAACTTTGTATTTCACAGATGAGGAAATAGAGAGGGGAAGCGATTTATCTGTCACACAGGTAACAAGTAGCAGAGTCTGGATTCAAACCCAGATCTTCTTGTAGGAAATTCAGCACTTTTCCCCCCTGAACAATGAATTAGAATTTACCATTAGTTTTGAAGCATCCAGTCTCAGATATTTACTAGCTGTGTGACCCTGAGCAAATCACTTAGCCTCTATTTGCCACAGTTTCCTCACCTGTAAAATGGGGATAATAATAGCACCTAGCTCACAGGGTAGACAGACAGGTACCTGCCTACTTAAGGAAGCTGGGTGTTATATATAGTAGAAAATGATGGATTTAGAGTTAGCCTGTTTTGGAGTACTATGACCCCATTATCAAGTCAAAAGTTAACTTTTCAGGATCTCAGTTTCCTCAAGCAGAAGTCTCACCATAAAATTCCCCCAAAATCTCTAGTGGCTCCCTATTTTCTCTAGAACATATTAGACTCTCAGCCTGTCCCTTACAACCTGGCTGTAACCTACCTTCCCAGACTTATTTCACATTCCCCCCACCAAATTGAATACTCTGTGTTCTAACCAAGGTCACCAACTTGTTGTCCCATAATCCTGACCTTGAACCTCCTGAATTTGTGTCTTTGCTCAAACTCTCCTTTTTCCACCTGTTAGAATTCACATCTTCCTTGAACGTTTCACCTGCAGGTTAGCACCTCCTGTGTGAAACTGATTCTCATCCTTAGAGTTTGTTGACATTCTCTGCTTCAGTGGAGATTTGCTTTCCTGTATTTGCTTAACTATTTATGTGTTGAGAGACAGCATGGTGCGGTGTCAATTTGAGGCATCTTTATTATACGTTTTGTAAACTTTTCAACACTTTTATAGCTTGTTTGAAATCTCAATAACTTTATAATGTTCCTAATATACATTTAACATATTTTACACTTATTCTTCCGTAATTTAATTTCTCAGGAACATTTGCTTGATGTATACTCCTATTGCTTGTTATGTAGTTGTCTTTTTTTTTTTTTAAGGCAATTGGGGTTAAGTGACTTGACCAGGGTCACACAGCTAGTGTCACATATTTGGTCTGAGGTTGGATTTGAACTCAGGTCCTATTGACTTCAGGGCCAGTGCTCTATCCACTGCGCCACCTAGCTGCCCCTATGTAGTTGTCTTGAAGAGCAGTTGGGCATCCTTTTGCCACTCTTTATAAAGATACATCATTTTCTGTGGCAAATCCCTCACACTGGTTCTCTGTCTACATATACCTGAGGGATTTAGTACAGGAACATCATATTTGCAGAGATACTATCTGGGTATATGACACTGAATAAGAGAAAACTGTAATTTCGTATTTTTCTGTTCTTTTTAGCATGAGGAAAGCCCTTAATAACCATTTAATTCAGTGTTGTAATATGCTTTATTGTTATTAATGTTAAAATATAGACAGCATCTTCACCAATTTCCTTTAATATACATGGATACATACATACATACATACATACTTACATACCATTATTTACAAGGATTCCCCAAGTCCCTGAGAAAATGCAAAATGGTAGTTTTACTGTATGGTGCTATGTGTTTCATTCTTTTCATAAATTGAAATATTTGTAAGAACAAGTTTTAGGGTGTTGAAACTATTGCTTTTAAACTAGTGTTTCAAACTATCATTTGAGCTCATCTGTGCTTAGCACAGAGCCCAGCACATAGTAGGTGCTTTATAAATGTTTATAATTAAGCCAAGAATCTTGATTTGGGGACTCAGGAGATTTTATTGTGTGACTGTGGAAAAGTCATCTAACCTCTGTAAGCCTCTGTTTCCTTTGACATATGAAGGTGATCTCTGAGGTCTCTTCTGGGACTAATAAAAAAACAACCCAAACTAGCATTTATGTAGCACTTTAAGTTTTACAAATATCATCTCGTTTTATCCTCACAACAACCTGAGAAGGTGTTATTATTATCCCTATTTTATAGGTGAGAATACTGAGGCAGAGATGAAGTGACTTTCCCAGAGTCATATAACTAAGTTGTATGACTTGTAAGGCAGAATTTGAACTCACATTTCCTGGATTCTAAGTCCATCATTCTATCCACTTTGCTGCCTAGCACTAATAGTCCAAGAGTCCTTAACTAGTAGCGCCCAGTTTTCCTACAACTGTTCTCTCATTTTTTCACCTACATCACTTTTATCTCCCCACCTATATGGTAACCTTGAGGGTAAGATCTAATCCCTTATTCTTGTTTCATATTGCACTCTCCTCTCCCTCCATCTTTATAGTGTTAGTCACCTTAGTTGATTGATTACTTTTGGCACCAGATTCACAGGTAAAATTTAAGGTTAGTGTCTAGGGCTGATACTTCTACAAAGCTGATTGCCATATAACCATAGATCTTAAAGTTTTATTAAGCTGTTGTCTCTGTCATGGCCACCTCACCTCAGTTGATAGGGATATCCAAAAGGGAGAAGAATATGAACTATGTTAATGGCCCTTCTCTGCCCAACTCAGACACTTTACATTACTGAAAGGACCCACCCCTACCTCACTCCCATATTGTGATAACAGAAAAATAGTCCACTTCATTAAAATGTTGGGAACCACTTCTAGGGGTGCACTCACTTTCTCGTGATTAAAAGAACTTTTAAACTTTAGAAGTAAAGAATTTCAACCAAATGTTTATGTACATGATAACATGTAGTGACCATTTTCTAATACAAATATCAAACTTGATTTTCACAAAATTGAAGACCTAAGGTCTTTATCATCCTTCCCTAATATTACAGACTGAAATTTATTTTAAAAAACATAAATGTAGAAAATATTTTACAATGTGTTTTAATTCTCCATTATAGAAGACAGCACACATTTTCCTTATATGAATTATTTGAAATCTGTCAGCTTTGTTTTTTAAAGATTTACATTTAATATTCATGTTGGTGGTACAGATTTTTTTAACTCCATATCTCTATGATAGACTTTTTTTAAAAAAATGTGACTCAAATGTAGACACTTACATTACATTACATTCTTGTCAAATCAATGTATTCCTGGATATGGTAGAAGACATTCCTAGTACCGAAGGAATATTGAATCATTTCTCATTTGATCTTAGTAATACATATCAGTTTTACCACTTTGAGTGTGTACATGAGATAATGCAATGGATCTGGGATATCAGTGGTGTGGGTATTCCCTCCATCAGTATAAATCACAGTTTTCCCATGGGTTTTCATCCTCTAAAATTCTTGTAAATATCTCTGTAGGAAATACTTCATAAATCTTCCACAAAGGATCCACTCAACCTCCTTCAGACTTTCTTCTGGCTCTTTTAATATTTAGATTGTTCCAGCAGCACTTGTGCTCTTATCATTCACTTTCACTACTGACTGGTCCATTTTGTATTCTGATTGTGTCCCTGGTAATACTTTTTTATGCCATTTCTTAAACACAAATCTTTATCTTACTTATACCACCACAAATCTTATTGATTCACAGGTATTAATTGAGAGAATGTTGTATTTTTTTTAAACGACCAGTTGAAAGTGCTGCTTATTTCAGAATATAATTTAACCTAATCTTCTATTTGGAGTCAATTCTGGATCTAGCTCATTGTCTACTGTACAAGTTCATGCTGCAATCTGGGCCTTGTGTGTTTTTCTTTTTCTTTTCTTTTGTTTTATTTCATTTAATAAGCATTTGTAGTCTGTGTTTTTCATCCACTTTCTTTTTCCATTGTGGATGGTTAGGCTGCTAGCATATTACACATTTAACAGATATTTATTGAACAGAATACTGTGTAGCAGCAGGTTTACTGAAAAAATTCATAAGTTGCATTTGCATTTTAAAGATGTGAGTACTCTACACATTGTCACGAAATGTTTCAAATTATCTTAGATTCTCCGAGATTTTACTCTTGTATTAAATAGATGGGAACATGTAAATTAACTTTCATGTAACATGAACATGTAAATTCAGCCTTTAGCTTTGGTAATGAGATTGCAAATGCTATGCTAAATTAGTATTAATTTTTATGTTAAAATGTTCTTATTCTTTTAAATATTGATTGCAAGATGTTATCTGTTATATGAGCAAAAATGTGTAAGAATACATAGTCATGTAAGTCATTCAAAATAAGACTTGTCTGCTTTCTCTCAAAAATACTTTAAAGTATTGTATTTTTATATTTTTACTTTTCTTCTTTCAACTTGCTTATGGAGGTAGTATGTTCATACTTAAATTTTAAGATTTAAACCCACTTACCACACTTTCAGTATAAAGATATCAGAAATTCATGAAAAGAGAAATAATAACATTTTAAGTTAGTCAAAGGGAAAGAAATCATGAACTATTTAAAATAATTCTTTGTTTTAACTTGTACCCCCTTTCTCTTACTTTCAGTAAGAATCATGTTCATGGTAATTTGTATAATTGTAGCAAACACCTGATTTGGTTCAATTTTCATATTCACCTTTTCATCAGTTTTTAAAGTAGACACAAAATTAAAGAGAAATGTGTTCTTTTAGTTAGAATAAAAATCTAGGAAAACCCTGAATCTTAATCCTATTTCTGACACAGGTTCCTCTTTAATTTATTTTAATGTTTAACAGTAATCTTAACCCTTACTTCCTTCACAGGGTATTATGAAGATCATTATAAGATGGCCAAAAGAGAAAAATCATCCTAAAAAATATCATGTATTAAAGCTATTCATTGCTTTATGTGCTCTAATGTCATGTTAATTATTCCATATGTTAATGTGTACATGCTTCAGAAGTGTTTGCGGGCATTCAGCCTTTAGCTTTGGTCTTTGCAATGTACATAAAATATGCATTTTACCCCCGTAGATTTGCTCACCCTGTCATGTGGTCCATATCTGTGTAATGAGAGATACATAGATGTGTATGGCTATTGTATGTATGTTAGCAAGCGGAATGTTAATTATTAGTGCAAAATGTGAATTTTGGTACATTTAATTTCCCAAGAAGAAATTTTCAGATAGTATTGATTTTAAATAATTTTTCATGTATTGTAGTACTGCCAGATTTGCCGAAAGGGAGATAATGAGGAACTGCTTCTTCTTTGTGATGGCTGTGACAAAGGCTGCCATACTTACTGCCATAGGCCCAAGATTACTACCATTCCAGATGGGGACTGGTTTTGTCCAGCTTGCATTGCTAAGGTAACACTGACTTTAAAGTACACTGAATGTTGTTTTCTTTTTCACTTGTCATGAGTCAATTCAAATGTTCTGTGTTTTGAGCCATTAATGAGTTTCCCTTATTATATAATATCAGTACCAGGACATTCTGGCTCATCTGTATATACATCAGAAACTTCCATCAACTTCCTTCAGTGCTGCAAATCTTGAAGTACTATTACAAACAGCACTTTAATTTCTAATATATTTATATTTATAATTTTATGTTGTAAAGTAGCAGAAGTAGTAGTAATAATAACAGAGTAACCTATCTATGCTCAGAGATAGGTAGAGGATGAAGAAAATCAGTTTCATTTAGTTTGAAATGTTTTCTCTATCATTTAAAACCTAGAGATACGATTGTAGATTGATAGAAATGCATTTTTAAGAGTTCTGTATGCATCAATATAGGCCATGATCAAAACGCAACTATGACTTATTAGTAGGATGGAAAGATGAGTGGACTGCTAGTCATTATGTCTGAGTTCCAGTCCTATCACTGACTAGCCATTTCTGGCTTTCACTCTCTTCATCTGTAAAAATAAGAGCCTTAGACTAAATGATTTCTATGATCCTTTACAGCCTGGGGGGGGGGGGGGGAGAGAGGACAGAGAGAGGAGGAAGAAATGCATGATTCTAAGCATTTAAGTATGCTTTCTTTTTCTACCTGATATTTCAGGTTTCAATTAAATACCTAAAACAGTTGTGCCTGATAAAATAATTTAGAAATATTCAAGATGCCTGCTACATAGTACGCACTTAATAAATGTTTATTGATTAAGATGGTAGTTCTTCGTTTGCTGCAATTATGTATTTTTATTATATATTTATACTTTTTACATGTATATAAATATATGAGGGGGGCTTGGGAGTAGGAGGGGTATGTGGGTGTGTGATAGCTAGCGTAATGGCTAGAGTGCTAGGCCTGGAGTCAGGAAGAACTGGGTTCAAATTTGGTCTCAAGATACTTCCTAGCTGTGTGGGCAAGTCACTTAACCTATTTGCCTCTGTTTCTTTATCTGTGAAATGGAGATAATAATAGAATCCATCTCAAAGGATTGTTGTGAAGATCAAATTAGATAATCATTTTAAAGTTCTTAGCTCAGTATCTGGCACATAGTAAGTACTATATAAAAGATAGCTATTATTATATTCATATATAGACATGCATATGCATGTTTAAATAGTTTATATGCAAGTCTTCCCTTCTATATGTAAGCAGCATGCTAGCCTGTCATATTGAAAAAATGATTTTAAACTTAAGGACTGTATAGGAATCTTCAAATGAACCCTACCACAGTACAAACTAATTTTGCTTATTAAGTAATTTGTTGGAGTTTTATATTACTTACTTTTATGATTCTGTATTTTGTTTTTGTTCATTTTCCTTTAAGATATTTTTGGAAACACTGAAAATAAAAGCAAACACTACCCATTCTAGAAAAACTGTTCACTCAGTCTGCTGGTCAACTCCACGTAACTTAGGAACTGGAAAGGATTGATATGGAACAATTGAAAAACTAATTGGGGGGAGGGGCTATTTAGGGCTGTGAAAGAAGACTGATAGCAGTGCAAGTCCCAGTAAACTTCTGTGATGACTTTAAAAGGCCAAGAAACGTAGTCAAACTTTGTCCCAAAGCAAAAAGTTTTCCTAGTTTTATTTGTGAAGATAAGAACAAAATCATAGCTGCCCTTTTACAGTTTGCTAAAACTGACAATTAACTTTGTTAATGTATACAACATTGTTTTAATAATATGTGAAAAATAATGTCAATTTTATATACCTTCAGATTAATCTGATTTTTTTTAATACACCTATCATTTACTATGCATTTCTGAAGCTTTCAAAAAGGCATGATCCCTGCATATTCAGGACTAATTATTAAATTCTAGCATAATTTAGTGGGAAGAGTCCTGGATATGAAGTCTAAATGCCAGGGTTTAAATTCTACTTCTACTACTTACTCTGTGATCATGAACAAATAATTTCCACCAATTTGGGCCTCAGTTTCCTTCTCTGACAAATGAGGAGGTTCAGGGTTGAGGAACCTGTGGCCTCAAGGCCACATGTGGCCCTCAAGTGCTGCCCTTTGACTGAATCCAAACTTCACAGAATCTTCTTGGATTCAGTCAAAGGGTAGCACTTGAGGACCTAGAGGGCTGCATGTAGCCTCGAAGCTGCAGGTTCCCCATGCCTGCTGTCCCCAAGAACCCTTCCAACATCAAGTCCTTTGGCACAGCCATTTGTTTTACAATTCTATTGGAATTAAAATATTTAATAAATTTATGTACCTATATTTACAATGGATTCTAAGTATGCTGATAAATATCCATTCAGAGGGTTAGTAAAATTCACTGTTTTAGGAAAACAACAAACATCACAATTATGTGATTGAATTTCAAAATTCAGATTTCCTAAAGTCATATTGGTTTTTTTAGAACATGAACTCAAATAACATTTAAAGCAATACAAAATGATGATAGTAAGTAATTTGTATCCATTATCCAAGGTTTGGGAATTGCTTTTCTTGTTTTCCCTACTCTTTTTCCTCTCTCCTCTATTTTCCTAGAATATAGAATTTCTTAAATGTTTAAACTATTTTTTAAAAAACTATCACTCAGCTATTGAAACTATCATTAAAATGAAGTCAAGAAAACCTAGTCTTGACTCCTAACTCTGCCATTCACTGGCTACAATTTACTTCCCTGCTATGGGCTTCAGTTTCCTCATTTGAGGAATGAGGAAGCTGGAAGAGATTGCCTTTGAGGTCCATTCCAGCTGGAAACCTATGATCCATAAGAAGAGTAAAATTTAAAAGCATTTCTCCTCTCCATCAAAATATCAAACATTCTTTCTCAATGTTTTTAGTTGAGGGACCTGTAGAATGGCTCATGAAAGTCAAAATTAAAGAAACAAATGAATAAATTTCATCTGTAATTTTAAAGTTGTTATTATTTAAATCTGTAACATGAGGAAGGTTTAAGCTTAATAATCTTTACATTTTACTTTACACCTGTTGATTAAAAGCCAAAATAATATGAAATGTCACTTTTTCACAAGTGAAATACCACTCATAAAATGCTTACTTCCATAATACACTACAAGTAGAGGTACTAAGCAACAGTCTCTCTATGATGGAAGTGTCAAACTCACTGCCAAAGCCTATGAAACCCAAATTAAAATGTAATTGAGAAGTGTTTAACAAAATAAATAAAAAATACAACACAACACAGATAATGTTCATTTATGGTTTCCTAAGGCAACATGCTGCCCACAGGGTTCTGTTTCTATGCTAGTTTGATACCACTGCTCTATGACATGAGAGATGGTAAAATGAAAAGTCTACTTTGGTAAAAGTGCTGTGAATTCTCAGAATATCTGATACTTTTCAAATGTAAATATAAATACCTTCCAAAATCACATGTAAATGATTTTTTGGTTTGTCCACACTACATTATTCCATGAATAGCAGTTACGTAACCTGCTGCCTGAAAGGTCATATACTTTTGTGAAGATCAGTATAGTCATTTTGCTTGTGTTTAAAAAACATAGAGCACATTATAATTTTGATAAGATGGTAAATATGAATTTGTAGATGAGGAAAAAATTATAAATTTTTTTTGTACTTTCCCCCCCCCTTCCTTTTACTACCACAACATTGGTTGTGATATAGTACACAAAACTCAGAAAAAACTTTAGGACTGCTTTAAGTGAGTATACTGCAGTATAAGATTTTTTATGTTGATTTGCAAATCAAAATCCATACACATGACTATCTACACATACCTACCTACAATCATAAATATCAGATGCTCACTTATACATCCAAAATGGAAACGGAAAACAATTGTGGGACCACACCTTAATTCTCAGTTTACAAGAAATGGAAGCAAAAAGTCCACTAAATTGTGTTCATTTCTTCATAATTTTTGGAATTTTGTTTAAAAATATGAAGGAATGCAATTTTTTGGTTTACTCTGTACATGTGCATTATGGGGAAAATTAAATTGCTTTTTTTAATATTGCACATATAACAAATTTTCAATGTCTACAATAGTCTGTGGCCCAATGAAAACTTGGAGCAATTTTGGGCCTTATAATGGAAAAAAAAAGTGCCCTTTAGCTCTGAGATAGCTATTTGAAATGATTAGAAATTTGATTTCAGTCTTGGTCCCCTGTTGTCATGAGAAGCTGAGAACTCACTGTACCACCTTTTAAAAACTGCTGTGTTCTCAGAAAATGAGTCTATGGCTACCTGTCACTCTTTTGTATTTTCTAGTTAAAATTTATTGGCTTGAGAGGTCAATTCCTGACAGCTCAGAAATTCCCTCAAATTAGATTGTGGCTTTGAAATATTCTTGAAATGAGCTGAATCAACACTATAATCTACTTGACTATTTCCAAATCATTATAAGACTTATATAGCTCAGTATTTAAGAAAATAACTGTAAATAAGGGAGTTTAACAGATCTGAAATTAAGGGAACCAGTTTTTTCAAGTACTCAATGTATTTTCTTTGAATTTAGATATATTAGTCACAGTTAGACTTTTGAACAGAATTATTAAACTAAGAAACCTTAGAAATGATCTAGTCCATCCCCTTTATTTTATAGATGAGAAAACTGAGGCCCAGAAATGTTAATTGATTTGCCCAATATCATACAACTAGTGTGAGAACTATAACCCGTATTTGTAAATTCCTAGTCTTCTTTCCTATTCAACCACATTGTCCTTCTTTTTTTAAACAGAGAAGTCTTTGAACCCTCTCCTATTCTGCATCCCTCTGAGCATATTAAATTTTCTTAGTAAACTATGTATGTGTATATATACATATCATATATGTGCATACATAGATAGTTCAAACATATATGCACATAAAAGGGGTTACCATTTTAGTCCCTATAAAAATCAAAAACTTTCCCTATCCAGATCTTATACATTTTATTTTTGGAAACATTTTTTTTCCATATTTAACATAGTATGATTGTTATCTCCCTTTGAGATTTTAATAATTCTTGAACTCTGAGTAAAATTCCATGCTTTCTTCACACTGCTTTTCTTAATTAAATTGTATTCTAAATGAGAATCTTTTTATAATCTTTGAAAATTCATTCACTTATTGCTTTAAAGAAATATTCCTGACTTATTCTACAGTAAAAATGATTAATGTACAGTGGTGTTACTGTACTAGAGCTCTAAGAATTCTGAAGATAAATTCGATGGGGGAAAGAGTTTTCTTGCTGTATTAGCTTTTAGTGTTGTCATTAGAGCTGGCATAAGTGCAGAATTCTCTTTGAAAATGGGAAGAGAGTTGGATTTGATTTACATTGTGAAAAAATTCAGTAAGAAATGGTTTCAAGACCTCTCCAAAATTCTTTTTTATTCTTATTATTTCTACTGGAAATTTAGTGACTATGTGATTCCTAGGTTTTTGACTCACTTTGAAACAATCATACTTTTTTTAATCACTTGCTTTTGATCTGTGCAATTCCTTCTTTCCAAGAATAGCTAAAAAATAAGGACTTTTTTGTGTTGTTTCATTACTTGTTTTACCTTAGAGAAAATATCTTTATATATCAATCAAATTTCCACATTGTTTATTCCTTATTTACATTTTTCTTTTATAGGCAAGTGGTCAAACTCTAAAAATCAAAAAACTTAATATCAAAGGAAAAAAGAGTAATGAACAAAAGAAAGGGAGGAAATTATCTCTAACAGGTGATACTGAAGATGAAGATTCAGCAGCCACAAGTAGTTCACAAAAGAAAGGAAATAAAGACCCCAAGAAAAGAAAAATGGAGGAAAATGTCTCTGTAAACTTGTTAAAACAAGAAAGTTTTACTTCTATTAAGAAACCTAAAAGAGATGATTCTAAGGACCTGGCTTTATGCAGGTAGATTTTCTATTCTTCCTTACTTTAAAAAATTTTCAGTATCCTCCTAAATGTATTAGGAACTTTTCAAAGTTTTTCAATAAATGCTATTTTTTATTCATATTAGTAGAAAAATTATTTTAAAAAATATTTCTCTTCTTTTAACCACATATTCTATTAAAATATACTGTATCAACAAATGTTTAACTATGAGTTTGTTTCAAACTTTTTTTATTTAGCATGATCCTGACTGAAATGGAAACTCATGAAGATGCATGGCCTTTTCTACTTCCTGTAAACTTGAAACTTGTCCCTGGTTACAAGAAGGTTATTAAGAAACCGATGGATTTTTCTACCATTAGAGAAAAACTAAGTAGTGGACAGTAAGTAAACATATTATATTGTAAAGCTATAAGCTGTTGATAGTATCTTATATGACTTTTACTTAAAATTGACTTTATCATCGTTCTAGGTTATCACAAAATTCCAAAGGTAGCATATCATTAGAAGTTTTAAAAAAGGAATGCCTAAAAGCAGAGGTATTGATTATTCCTTCATTTCTTTGGGAGTACCCCCCAGTTCACTCTTCCATTTGTCTGGGGGAAGAAATAATCCTTTTTTTTCCTTTTTAGTATGTTCTACACAGTAAACTGACTAAAGGGAGAATAGCTTCCCAGTAACTGGATAGTGTACTTTGCTGTACCATATCAGAGTTCCTCCTGGGGAATGTAAGGACACAATGGTATCCTATGAGTGCGTTTTGCCTCCCATGGACAGTGTGTACTTTTGGAGCTATGCAGATGGGGCTTTTACTGGGAGAACAAACCCAGATAGAGCCATTCTACCTATGAATTCATAAGTCACTTCCTTCCCCCTCCAAACCAGTTAATGGCTTTCCTTTGGGATCTTAATCTACAATGCCCTTCCATAACCAGAGAAAGAACAACTAATAAATTTACCACCTATGTGTGTAAGATTCTGAGCTATCAGACAAACTCCAAATAAATACATCAGTTGGTTTATTCTAAGCATTTTTTTCCTTAAGAAGATAGCATAGGACTGAATCAATTTAGAAGAGTCGATTGGAACTTTGTTTAAGGTTTATCTGTATTATTACCATACTAGTCAAACAAATTTACTAGCGGAGGAATCTTAAACTATTTCAATGTTATGACTAATATTGCAAATATTATAACTGATAAAAATTTTAAAATTAAAAAATAATTAATGGCATTTGACAGATCCTATATTTAGAGCCCCTGCTCAGTTGCACAGTTTGGATCCACACAAAGTCTTCATGCCATGTGAAAATCTATTTTTAAACAGAATGGCATCTCAAAACTGCCAAATTAACCAACCCTAAGATGACTGTGAGAGTTGAGAATTTGTGGAGTTACCCGACCCAGATGGGGCTTTAGTAGAATTTGGAAGCAGAGAAGATCCATGATTAGGCAGAAATGAATGGAAAAGAAATGGGGCTTGAAAGATGTTTTTAAAGGCTGAAAAGAAGTTAAAAACAGCAAATAGAGTGGAAGTTATGGTTAGGGAACTGATGGGGAACTGGGGAAGGCAATTTGTAGAGACTTTTATAGTCCATTTTGTAAAGCTTCACCTTGATGTGGGAAATAATTGAGAGTATATAAAGGGTTCTGAACCAGGGCAGTAATATGACTGAGAAAGGAGATATTCTTTATGAAATGTTGGATGGAGAGGAGAAGGGTTTGAGGCCAGAAAGAGGGCAGCCACCAAAGTCCAGGATTGGGGTAATTGGGACTAAGACATTATAGAATATTGTTGTTGTTGTTGTCTGTCCTTTCTTCTCACATCAGGAAGGTGATGCCTTGACTTGCAAGTAAACTGGATTTAAGTGAGGCAGGGCTATGCAAGGTCACCTGCCTCACTCTCTCCTCAGGCACCATCTGGGTCCATAGCAAGACATAGGTCAGGATGACTGGAGATGGCTCCGGATACAGTAGGAGACCTTGGCCTTTTTGAGTTTAGGTCTTTCCCAGGTCTTAGTTTGTCAAAGAAATACTACAAAAAAAAAAAAAAAAAAAAAAGCAGCAGCAGCAGCAGCAGCAACGGATAGACTATCTTTCAAACAGAGGTTGGATGTTTTGTTAGGGTGTTATAAGAAAGTTTCTATACTGCTTCAGGTATGAAGTGGATCTCAGATGTCCCTTCCAGCAGCAAGATTTTTTGATTTAGAATCATTCAAAGTCAATGACTTAGCTCTGACTCAAGATAGAGTAATGACTCTCTGGTTTTTGAGGCTAGATTCCTCATAAGAAATTAAAAATCTCTGAATATACTAGAGCAGCAGTAGAAATTTCTGCTGCTTTGCTTTTCAATGCTATCGAAGTATTATTCTCAAAGCTTGAAAGTCTCACTCCTGATGTATTCATTTTTTAAAATACTCTTTATCCCAAGTCAGAAATAATTTAGCATTTGCATTTCTAAAAGCCCTCTTTTGAAATATATTGGTACTCCATTTGGTTTTAATACCCACTTACCTACTATTTATCAATTGGAGAAGTTTCCTTCCCACTGTGCTTGCTCACAGAGTATGAGTTTTTCCTAGTGGAAACACTGAAAAAACCTGAGAGGCCTAAAATGCCTTTTTCTGTTTAGAGGAAGGCTGTTTCTTATGACTTATCATCACTTGCAAATGAGTTTTAAATGGTTTCTTTTATTTGTATTGGTCTGCCTGGAGCTGACTGGAAGAATAAGAAATAAAGGAGTTTGTTTCTAGGACAGAAGAATGAACTTGGAAAACAGAAGTTTACAAAGGGAGAAATACTGAGAAGATAGTAGAAATCTCAGATCTTAGGTAGCTATGAGCTATCTAAGGCACAGTGGATATGTGTATGCATAGATTTAAGTAGATGACTATAGTTAAGTACCTGAGTATTGAAACAAAGTGTGTCTTGATTAAGGGCACTATTGTTTCTCTCCTTTGTGTAAAAAAAAAAGTGTGCTATTAATCTACATGCAAAAGCTGCATTAGTCTTACTATTATTTGAAATAAGCATTGTTTATTCCAATTACCATGCTAGAAATTGTAGGAGCACAAACCTAGGAACTAGAAGGAAACTTAAAATGAAGCCCAAGGAGATAAAGTGGTTTCCTCAAGGTTATACTGGTAGTGTCAGAGGTAGCATTTGAACCCAGGTCTTCTGACTCCAGAAAGTCCTCTTTTCACTCTACCACATTGCCTTTATTCAGATTACATAGGATGATTCAAGTCCTAAAGGATATTTGTGATGCTTAGCCAAACAACAAAAAAACCCCCCACAACATGGCCTAGATACCTGAAAAAACCGTATATATCAGAAATATGGGATCATCTGAAAATATTATTTGCAGAGATCTGTAGAACTCTCCCCATTTAAATCCATTTATGCCACATAACAAAAAATAAATAACTTTTTCTAGAATTCCATTTTCATATTTTATATTTAGAAATTCCAGTTTGGAATTTTATGTAGCCAACTTAAGTCTAGTATTCTACTCAGTTTTGTCATGAATGAATGAAAAAAGGAAGAAAAAAATGTAAGCATTGTTAATATGCTCTGGTACTATATGCTAGTAAGTATAAGTATAAGCTCCCTGGAGCTTATAAGGAACTTATATTATAGAAGGGAAGACAGTACACATTGGGCAGCTAGGTGGTGCAGTGGATTGAGAGCCAGGCCTAGAGTAAGAAAGACCTGAGTTCAAATCTAGCCTCAGATAATTACTAGCTGTGTGAACCTGGGTAAGTCACTTAACCCAATTTGCCTCAATTTCTTATCTATAAAAATGAGCTGGAGAAGGAAAATGGCAAACCACTCCAGTATCTCTGCCAAGAAAAACAAATGGGGTCATGACTGCAATGACTCAACAGTAGACACTAAGGAAGGGAACTTGGGTCTAGGAATTCACTGGCATAATAAGCTGATCTATAGGGAAGTTGACCAACTCACCCTTTCCCAAATCCATGATAGTAAGTTGATTACTATACACAGAGCAGGAGGTAGAAAGAGGGAAGAGAAGAATCAAAAGCATCACAGGGCATCACAGAATAGATGGCAAGGTGGCCTGGCTGGACTAAGGGTTTTTTAGATCCTCTTATTCGACAATCAAAATGACGTTGTTTCAGTAGGGCAAAAAAAGATAACAAAAGCTTTCTTTTTTTTTTCTTCCAGGTACTCTAACCTTGAAACCTTTGCTCTAGATGTCAGGCTTGTTTTTGACAACTGTGAAACCTTTAATGAAGATGATTCTGACATAGGCAGAGCTGGCCACAACATGAGGAAGTATTTTGAAAAAAAATGGACAGATATTTTCAAAGTGAGCTGAAGTTATCAGAACTACTCTTCCCCCTTTAAACAGGACAGATGAGACCAGCAATGTGAACTGTATTTACGTAAAAGTGCAAGGCACATACATAAGACTTTTTTTTTCCTTAAGTATCAGAAAAGTGATACTACTTCTAAAGGCTTCACTCCTACAGCAACCATGGCCCTTGGTTATTGGTTTGTATGTTTTATCAACTAATTTAGGTAGAACAGGGAAGCACACCCAAAGAATTTTCAAAGAGAGGGGTGTTATAGTGCAATAGCAATGAAAATATATCAAAACGCACTGAATATTCAACCACCAGAGCTCTACTTGGGAAATGGTTCTCCTTTCCCACTCAATAAATATCTATTTTTCATTTTTTTACTTTGTAGTTTATTTTTTAGTGAATGTATTTAATTTTATGAATTATTTATGATTAAACTGCATCCAGAATCTTCGTTTTCTGTGAAAAGGAAGAATTAGAAAATTGCTTTAAATCTTGAAAATACAACGAGGAATGTTTTAAAATATAAAACAAAGCCAAGTAAAACTGTTTACACTGATGTGCTATAAAAGCACTAAAAATTAAACTTTACTGTAGAGTAACAAGTACATTTATATATATGTTGCTGCATCACTTGTGTAGTTAAATTGTATTTCAAGACAGTGAAGAAAAATTGACATGTATATACTGTTCATTATTGTTTATATTAAGTATTGTTTTAAATATGTATGATGTGTACATATTGTTGCAGACATTATTGTTTATGCCTTAGAAGGATTGTAGCATTTTATTTTAGTCTTAAGGTAATTATAGCTATACAGCTTGTACAGTAATTATCCTCTACCAACACTGTGGAGTCTCCTTAATCTTGGTAGTGCCTGCCTTTGAAACAGGGTGTAGGGGATATTAGTTTTCCATTTTTTCTATTTTGTTATATAATTTCAAGCCACCAGGGCCTACAAATTCAAGTATATAATCATTTGTATCCATGTGGAATAAAATTGTGACAATTTCCTACGCACACAGTATTTTTTCATAGAAACATTTCCCTCCCATTTGCCTTGCCACAGAAATAAATTAAAAAAAAGAAAAAAAGACATTTGTAACCACTGTGTTTTATCTACTGTGTGTTGTGGTGGCCTATTGGAGGCAGATAGATGAGAATTTTTTTTGTACCTATGTAAGAGTACTTGAAGTTTTATTTAAAATAAAATGTTGTGGAAAAGGTAGCAATCTTTTCCCCCCCCTTTTTTTTAGGAGTGTTATTTTTCACTAGTATGTGTGGCACGGATACAATAAAAGACTTTTGCAAACTAGTTTAAGTTTTTTTTTTTTTTTTAGTAACCCTAAAGTTAGAATTTTTTAAAATCCTGATTTCTAAATGCTTTGACATCCACATAGAGAACCAGAAAAAAAATGTGTTAAAAGTATAATATATCAAAATGATTAGATTCCTGATTTAGTTCATAGGATTCAACAAAAGGTCATAGGGGAGTTCCCATTATTTACAGCTAAATACAGAGCAGGGAAAATAAAAAAAAATTTAAAAACTAAATTGTTCTTAACTTAGAATTGAGAGCCACAAAATATACACAAAGTATCCTCCAAAATTCCTTAAATGGGTAGCTAACACTTGTATGACTATCATCACCATGTTTATTTGTAGTGGTAAATGTCAGGTTTCAGTTAACTGAACACTGAATTAACACTTTAGAAGTTTCATTCAAAAAATACAAAATGGGGTTGAGAACTCAAATATGTTTCTGTGTGTGAAAAATTGTCAGTTGCTCCATATGGGTTATTTGTGCTTTGTCCCTTTCTTTTTATTGCTTACGTTCCATGCCAGGCTTCTTAACTTTTTGTGTGTCATGAACCATTTTGGCAATTACGTGAAGTCTATGGACCTTTTTTCAGAATCATGTTTTTAAATGCATAAAATAAAATACATAAGATTATAAAGGAAACTAATAATTTGAAAGTTATCAAAATATTTTTTTTAAAGTTCAGAGATCTCAAGTTAAGAACCCTTGATTTATGCATTTAAATTAACCTTTATTATTTTAGATGGAATAGAAAGGGACTACACATGAGTATATTTCAGCACCTGCCCGAGTAACTCATTAATGAGGGGAAAATATCAGAATGAATAAACATAAAAAGTCAAATTTATTAAATGTTAATAACTACATTTAAAAGGCAAATATCCTTGAAAAAAGGACATTTTGGTAAAATATTTAAATAGGGATTTTTATTTTACCACTGTAAACTTATTTCCTTCAGACCTAGATGTATCAATAAAATGAGAATGTTAATTTTTTCTTCATGTATGTGATACATAAATACGTACAATAAGTTCTTGATTATAGTAATATTAAGATGACACATGTAATACTTTAAGGTTCACAAAGTACTTTACATAAATTATCTCCTTTGATTCCTATAAGGTAATTACTACAGGTAATATTATTACCCTCATTTAATAGATGAGGAAACTGAAGCTGAGAGACAATGAGACACTTGCTCATGGTGATTAAAATATTAAATGTCGAAGATAGAATTCTGGCCCCTGCCTTTCTGCTTCTTAAGTCAAATATTTTATACGTGACACCATGTTGCCTCACAGTATCAAATAAGCTCATTAATTTAGGTAGTCCAAGGTAACAATTAAGCTACTCCAAAAGTCTTGTATTTTCCAAGAGGCATTATTCACCTTCACTGATGCTACTGTTGCTACAACTATCAACAATGATAAGATATAGCTATTTCCTGGGTTAGCTTCTGCCCTGCCCTGTTCAGAAGTGACAGTGTTAAGGGGGCAATGGGCATAATTCTAACACTTAGCACCAAGTAGGTAAGGTGAAAGTATCACCCTGCATATGTGGAACATTTCTAATGTATTAAAACGTCAAAAGCCTGTCACAAAGAGGCATGATATTATAGTGATGGAGGCTTCAGTTACCTGTACATCTCTTAGACTACTCTCCTTCCCAAAGTCAGAGTCACTAATAATGTCTTAAACTGCCATAATAATTTGATCTTTCAAAACATCGAGTAACCAATGATGGCGACTTATTCTGACTTTGCATTTTTCTAAATCACGTACCCATTTTGACTTTATCTTGCTATAGGGTGTAACATGTTGGTCTATGCCTAGGTTTCTGCCATACCATTTTCACTTTCCCAGCAGTTTTTTTTAAACAGTGAATTCTTGTCCCAGAAGCTGGAGTCTTTGGATTTATCAAATTACTATAGTTAATGACTGTCATGTCTTGCATACCTAACCTATTCCACTGATCCACCACTCTATTTCTTAGCCAGTACCAAGTAGTTTTGATGATTGATTGCTGCTTTATAATACAATTTAAGATCTGGTACAGGTAGGCTACCTTTCCTTGCATTTCTTTTCATTAGTTCCTTTGATATTCGGGAATTTTTGTTCTTCTAGATGAATTTTGTTATTGTTTTTTCTAGCTCTATAAAATAACTTTTGGTAGTTTGACTGGTATGGCACTGTATAAGTAAGTTAATTTGGGTAGAATTGTCATTTTTATTATATTAGCTCGGCCTACCTGTGAGCAACTGATATTTTTCCAGTTATTTAGATCTGACTTTATTCGTGTGAAAAGTGTTTTGTAATTGTGTTCATACAGTTCCTGAGTGTGTTTTGGCAGGTAGACTCCCAAATATTTCATAATGTTTACAGTAACTTTAAATTGAACTGACTGCATTTTTCAACAAGGAGAAGGAACTGGATCTTGGAGTACAAATGATGTTAACTTAGGCAAGATGTAAACATTCCACTTAAAATTTAGACTAAAAAGGAGAGAAATTCCAGGCATAGTTTGAAATCTACTCTAAAATTTTGAGAAAGCAGATTTCAAAGGTTCAAGTTTAGGTACCTTTGACCTAAAATTCTATGTGGGTAGTCAGCTCAGGAGGATCAGGAAGCTTTTAAGAATTAAATTCTAAAGCTATAAAGAGAATTTGTATGAGAATGAAAAAGGGGAATTCCCTAAAGAATCCAATGTATACATACTAGGAAATCACCAAGCAACTTGGATTTTAAAAGAAGATGGAAACAAGAAGGCAAAATGGAAAGCAAGAAGGTGGTGGCACAGTGGATAAAGCACTGGGCCTGGAGTCAGGAAGAACTAAATTCAAATCCAGCTGCAGACACTTATTACCTGTGTGACTCTGGGCAAAACACTTAACTTGTTTGCCTCAGTTCCCTCATCTGTAAAATAAGGATAATATTATATAAGTACCTGCCTCTCAGGGTTATTGTGAAAATGAAATGAGATAATTGTAAAGTACTTAGCACAGTGCTGGGCATGCTATTACATATGTTGTTGTTATTATTTCACTATTATTATGGACAATTACAAAAGTGTGGCATAGTCCTGGAAGAATAATTTTGGGGATTTAAACATTAATGTGAACTGAAATGGGCAGGGAAAACTAAATGTTTATCTGTCTTGGAGAATAGATGAGGGTCTAAGAAGTAATTGGACCACTGCTCAGGGTAGATAGTACCATGATAACCCATAATAGAGAGAAAATAGGGATTGCTGCACACATATCTTTCATTTTGTTTTTCCTTTCTCTGCCAAAAATATCTGCACTGGAAAGGGCAGAACAGAAGTAACCAAATAGGGAGCTGATACTCAATATAAGTAGGTAGATACTCACCTACTAGCTGCCTTTGTTGAATTTAAGTCATCTGGTCCAGGCAAAATACATCTCAGGTTACTGAAAGAACTGGCAGATTTGATTACTGAAGCACTGTCAGTGGTCACTAAAAGATTATGGAAAATGGGAAAGGTGCCATAGGACTGTAAATGGGGCAAATGTTGCTCTGATTTTCAAATAAGAAAATTGGAGTCTGTAATCTAAAATCCAGTGAGCTTCACTTTAATTCCTGACAAAATTCTTAACTATAATTATTCATTATTCTTACTCTTAATGAGATCATGGCGGTTAGTCCCCTTGAGGACATGGACTATTTTCTTTTTCTGTTACCAACATTTAAAACAGTGTTTGGGATATAGTATTAATACATTTTTGTTGATTGATAGATCTAGGTAACAGTGATCACAAAGATCTAACATGGCTTCATCAAGAATAACTTATAATCTCATTTCCTTTTTTGACAGTGTTATAAAAAGTGCTCCACAAAAGTTCTACTCTGATGTCTCATCATATTACCAAGGTGACCCTGGGTTCATGTAGATCCCCCTATATTTACTGTTTGTTGATTATTTTTAAAATGCTTCAATTGAACCAAAGGCCATCTTATAGACAACAAGGTTTCTTCCATCTGTATATCAAATTAATTCAAGATTCCTTGGAAGATGTAACAACAGAAATAACACTTTCAGTGACCTCTTGATAATAAATATCACATGAAGCATAAAAGAGAGAGATATGCTTATCAAAACTATTCGCCACTGTGATGGAGGATATATAGCACAGTGTACATACAAGATAAGGAATTCCCCATGGATAAAATGCTCTGTCATCACTCAAAGGAATTTGGCCTATACATCCATTCAGGAAGGATCATGTGAATAAAGAATGTTTATTACCCAGATTTTAACATGCCTCTAAGAGGAAACCCTATGGAGTGTGTCCAAGAGTATGTATGTCTGGGACAGATGATATGGATGAACAATGAGTGGGGTCCAGAGTTGAAAAAGAGGAGGAGAGTAGGCCTTAGTGCTTTTGGTAAATTACAAAGAACTTTTATTGATCCCAAACTTCCCATAACAACAAAGGTCCATCTTTTCAAAAATGAACTTTTTGTTACTGTTGCTGTAGGGCAGTGAGATCTGGAGTAACACACTGCCTTTGAAGAATTTAAGATTAACATTACAAAGAGGGCAATGAAAAGGCATATGGTGGATGTGAGCAGGCTGCAACCTACAATCATTGAGGAACTCCAAAGAACAGGTTAAAGGGTATTATTGAAGACCTCTATTATGGAAAGAGAATATGAGCCAGTCACTTGGCAAGAGCAAGGAATCAGAAGTAGATAAGCCACAGTGTTCCACTAGTACACTCTCAATGTCAGGAGAAACTGAGGAAGGCATCCATCATGTTTGAGTAGGACCCCCTTAAGTTAACTTTTGGGAGGACACAAATGAGTATCATACAATATCTGGGCTGGACCTGACTCAAGCCAGTCCCCTGGTAGTTTATGTTTAACACTGGAATGAAATGAGACACTTATTGTAATAAAAGGAAATTTACTTAGCTATAGCAGGAGGATGTTAAACACATTTACAAAGCTGAAGAAAGTTCCTCAGCCTTTGGGGTGCCTTTATGGTCCTTAAGCCAAGCATCAGAATGTACCTGGAGCTTCTTGTGGCTGTTTTGACCTTAGGAGACAAGAAAAAAAACGTCAATTGCCTGAGTTTTTAATCTCCTGAGTCAATCAAGTCTTGCAAATAGTCTCAATATATTACAAGGAAAAACTAGCCTAACTTACATGGGGGTAATGAATTAGGATATTGCTTTGACCACATATGGGACGGGCAGTTGTGGATGCATCTTTGATGGGACCTTCCAAATTGATGAGATCCCAGGTCCATTTGAATATTCCAGTACAAGCCTAGTAGACTGGGGAAAATACTTAACATTTTACCAAACTGTTTGACAAAGAAGCAATTCTAATATTGTGGTCAAGACAGATGGTGGTACAGGATTTTGAACTTTTTGAAGCAACAGGTAGTGAGACACACAGCCAGACACAAACATTCATTAATGGTTCAGTGTCATCGTGGAAGGAAGTACCCCATGGATTGATTAATCCTCTGCTGTTTTAATATTTTTATCATCAGTGACTTGGATAAAAAGTATACTAAGTTTACAAAATCTTCAGGTGACACAAATCTATATGGGGTAGCTTACACATGAGATTTTCTGGGTTTTCAAAGGATCTTGGATTATAGAAGCATAGATCTCATGTTGGAACTTCATTGGCCATCCCTCATTTTACAAAGAAACTGAGATCCAAGGAGATTGTGAGATATGCAAAGTCACAGAGGTATTGAACCCAGGTCCGGTGACCTCCAGAGTAAATGTTCTTTCTACTGTACCAAATTGTTACTTTGAGTGTTCCTCAATGCCCTGGACCTAGGTCCTCTGTACTCTACAATGTCTGGCTTGGTTACCTCATCAGGCCTCATTTGTTTTAACAGCTCTATGTAAGTGACTCCAGATCTATATATCCAGCCCCAGTCTCCCTGCTGAGCTCTAAGGCCTCCAGCACCAAATGCCCACTGAAAATTTCAAACTGGATGTCTTGTAAATGTCCAATATGTCCAAAATATCTTTCTCTCCAAAGTCACCTTTTTTCCAAATTTACTGTTGAAGGCACCACTATTATTCTGGTAATCAAGATTTGCAATTGTGATCTACTCACTCCTCTCTCTTATCCCACACATCCATTCATTTGCTAAGTCTTGCCAATTTCACCTCTTTTATATTTATATTTTTAAATAAAATTATTTTTATATATTTTTCATATTTTACAATATTTTTTGCATATGTTCCCTCTCTGCTTACAGCAACCTCTCAAATGAGGAGACTCTCATCTCCTCTCTCCTGCACTATTTACAAAAGCCTCCTAATTGGAATGCCTGCCTCAAGTCTCTTCCCCTTTCTATGATCAGCTCTGTGTATTAGGGATAACATGAGCAGCTATGTGGTGGATATTCCCCTGCTCAAAAAATTCCTTATTGCCTGCAGAATCAAATACAGGCAGTTCAGTTTGGCATTTCAAACACTTCATAATCTGTCTCAAAGCTACCTTCCTACTCTTACATGTAACTCCCTTTTATACACACTATAATCCAGTCAAATAAGGCTTCTCATTCCACATACATGTTACTTCATCTTTTGTATAGGCTCTCTCCCACGCCTGGAATGTACTCCCTCAACTGAAATAAGTGGCTGATTTCTTTCTAAGACCCGCTCAAGAGCCTTCTATAAGGCTTTTCCTAATCCTTCAGATTCTAGTGTCTCCCTCCAAATTGTCTAATTTAATTTCCCCAAAAATAAATTGCTTGAGGGCAGAAAATTTCATTTTTAAAAGTCCTTGTTTATCCAGCACCTACCTACCACAATGCTTAACAGTGTTTAAGTTTGATTTGACTGAATAATTCAATTACAAAGTCAAGATTCAAAAAAGATCTAGATAACCCAGAACACTAGTCCAACAAGATAAAATTTAGTAATGATAATGTAATATCTTGGACTCATAGTGGTCAAAGAACCTAATTCTAGAGGTAAGGAAACAGGTTCAGAGAGAATAAGTAACTTGCCCTAGATTACACAGATAATGTGGTGGAGCTGTGATTTTCACCTGGGTCCTCCGATGCCAAATAAAATTGGGGACAGGTGTGACTAAATAATAGTTCATTTGAAAAAGACTACAAGTTCAGGGGTGACATGACACAGGTGTGTCCAGGACTAGGAAGGTCATAATCCTATTGTATTCTTACCTAGAGTATATCTGAATTATATTCACTTCTAAATGTGACATCTTATGAAGGCTGTTAATGAATTTGAGGGAAAGAGCCACAAACCACAAATTGGATTTCTTGGCTTTGAAATGTGCTACTTAAGACTAGTTCTGAGAATGTATGAGACTCAGTTTCAAGTTTGGAAAGACATTGTGTATTATTCCAATACTGATATTTTGATAACGGCTAAATTGGATCCTGTTGGCTAGAGATAATGGGTAAGTGGCACTGGCCAACTCTGAATTCTGTGTGCAAGACCACAGAGGATAAAATTCCCTGTTCCGAAGATATAACATGGCTAAACTTTTGGTTATTCCCATAAAAGGGGTGACCAGTCTATGACAAAAAGAGCTAGGCTGCTCACTTACAGAAGTGCAGCTGAGAATCTGGGTCTTCTATTGCAGGATACAGACATAAATTTTGAAACATCAGCTACATTCTCCTTAATCTATTTGTCCTTGAAAGACTAGTGGCAAAGACAAATCACAAAAGTCTACAAGACTGGACAAACTGCTAATCTACAAAATAGCCCCAAAGACGATGCATTCACTACCAATTACTGCCAATAAAGGAATTAGCTTCCCTGGCTTCTACGATGGCCTGATATATATTTGTCCAAGACAACTCTGAGAAGAGCTGATTCAGGTGGACAACTGGAACCAGATAATGGCTTATACGGAAACAATCCAGATTGTAATTCTGGAGAACAATTTGGAACTAGGCCCAAAGGGCTATAAAACTATGCATACCTTTTGAGCCAGCAATACCACTACTAGGTCTGTATCCCAAAGAGACTGAAGAAAAAGGAAAAGAACCTATATGTACAAAAATATTTACAGCAGCTCTTTTTACAGTGGAAGGTTTGGAAATTGAGGGAAAGCTTATCAATTGGTGAATGGCTGAACAAGCTGTGGCATGTGATTGTGATAGGGCACCATTGTACTGTGGGAAATGATGAGGGGAGTGGTTTCAGAATGCAAAGTGAAATGAGAAGAATCAAGAAATCATTGTGCACAGTACTAGCAATGTTGTAATGATGATCAACTGGGAAAGACTTGGCTATTCTGACCAATACAATGATCCAAAACAATTCCAAAGGATTCATGATGAAAAAATGCTGTCAATCTCCAGAGAACTGATGAACTCTGATGCAAAGTGAAGTATAATTTTCTCATTTTCTTTATTTTTCTTGTTTTTTAAAAAATATAGCTAATATGGAAATGTTTTGGATGATTTCACATGTATAATTGTTTTCAGTGAGTGGGGGAGGGGTAAGAAGGAATTTAAAATTTAAAAAGAATGTTAAACCTAAATAATAAAATATTAAAAAGAATGGTTGGAGACACAGGAAAAAAAGCCATATGCTATCAGCTAGATAGTTTTTTTTATCAGCTAGATATTAACATCAAAAAGTTTGTTTCTTTTTAAATGAATTTTTATTGTCTTTTGTTTTTGTATCACCTATACTTCCTAATATGGTCTTTTCATCTCCTTCCAGAGAGTCATCCCTTATAACAAAGAGGAAAAGAAGGGAAGTCCATTATTTCTCTTATTTGAGACCAAGTGTAGTCACTTTAATTTCACATATTATTGTATCTGAGAAGAGCTGATGGTCATTAAAGGAGCTCTGCAATTTTCTGAAGAAAATTCAGATCTTTTTCCCATTACATAATTCTAGACCCAACCTATTATTTCAATATCTGTCCCAGATATGTACAAACACAAACTTATACAGATGGATAAGGGACATAAATTGTTGATGCAACTGCATGTCTTAATCTAGGCTGTACAATTTTTCACCCACATTATTTTTCAGTGTGGGTGGTTTAGCCAAACTCTTTAGAATAGTTATAGATTTCATTCAGCACGCTCTGCAATGTTCCTGGCCTTGATGCAACCAGCATGACGCCATCTACAAACCGGTGGAGGACTGTACCTACAGGAAATCTTTTAGTGAAGTTATGTCTCCCTATTTTATGTCTGATGTCTGTTATCAGGTAGTAATTGAACAATCTGTTTTATCTTTCATATAATCTTAAATTATTTTGACATACATTGGGAGACCCTTGTAACCAATATGTTTATACAGTTAAGCAAAATAAATTCACAAATGCTCTACGTCAAAAAATGTGTCTCATTCTGCATATTTAAACTGTTAACCTCTTTGTCCCAGAGTGGGTGGTATTCTTCACTGGTCCTCTGGAATGGTTGATCACTGAGTTGATCAGAGTTCTGACATATTTCAAAATTGCTCATTTTCTACAGTGTTGTTATAATATATAATTAAACTTTTTTTCATAATGAACAAGTACACATGGTGAAATCATGTATTCTCTATTTCAGCAGTAAGTTGTGTAATAACGCAGTTCACTGTGGAACACTATTTGCAAAAGGGTGTCTTTTCTCTACTAATATTCTCATAGAGAATGTGTTCAGTACACACTGAAATTATTTGGATAAAAATTTCATATAGAGAAGAAAATAGTCACATAGGTCGGTCATTTTTAATGATCTCTTGGTTGATTTATCTCAGGATTAGTAAGGCTTTTTTTCTCTGTATGCCTTTACAGCTTCCTTTTTGATATTTTGTCAAGATTAGCTCAGATTTTACAGTTTCTTTTTTCTCCCTCTTCCCCACTCCCTACCCGAACCCTACCAGCACTGCTGACTTCCAAGAATCTTCCTTTCATTTTCCAATTAAGCAATTTGGGCTACCCCTCTTTGGGCATATAATTTTGTTCTTCCCCAGGTTAAATCCTACTTTTAAACACTATTTGTTCCATCATAAGGAAAAAAAAAATAAGCTGTGTGACTCAGAATAGAATCTAACAAATTACAACTTGATTTCTGTTGAAATTTTTTTCCTTGATATTTCACTTTTATTTTTAGAAAAAAAAAGGTGAGGAGATTAAATGAGAAGAGCTATTTCACTGTTTATTTTACCTAGAATCATTCAACAAACAAGCATTTATAAAGTATCTGCTGTGTGCCAAGTACTGTGACATGTGCTGGGAACAAAAAGACAAAAATGAAAAGTCCCTGCCCTCAAAAAACTTACATTTGATCAGGAGAGATATGTATGAAATAAGTCCTATGAAATTTGGGTAGGGGGCATTAGTAGCTTGGAGGATGAAGAAAGGTCTCATCTAGGAAATGGTATTTGAACTGAGATTTGCAGGAAACTTGGGATTCTAAGAGGTGGAGTACATTGAATATACCCTTGACAGAAGAAAACCTGGAAGACAGATGGGTTTCTCAGGAAATATAATGAGTTTTATTTTGGATATTTTGAACTTGAGATGCTTCCAGGGCATCAAAATGTCCAATAGGCAGTTAGTGATGTGGGTACTAGAACTGAGGAGGAGCTAAGGCTAGATACTTATCTTCACAGAGAAAACTGATCCTATGGGAGCTGATCAATGTAAGGCCTAGACTTACAGCTAGGTAAGTCTACATATGTGTGTGTATACACACACACATACATATATATACATATACACACACACACATATATATGAATGTAAGGCTTAGACTTACAGCTAGGTAAGTCTACACACACACACACACACACACACACACACACACACACACACACACA
>NW_020954557.1:800978-803757 GCF_900497805.2 Vombatus ursinus
ACACACACACACACACACACACACACACACACACACACACACACACATATACAGTGTACAGAGTGCTGGGCCTGGAGTCAGAAACACAACTCCGTGATTTCAAATCTGGCCTCAAACACTTACTAGCTGTATGGCCCTGAATAAGTCACTTAATTTTGTTTTGCCTCAGTTTCCTCATCTGTAAAATGAGCTGGAGAAAGAAATGGCAAACCACTCCAGTGTCTTTGCCAAGAAAACCCCTAATGGGGTCATGAGGAGTTAGGCATGACTAAAACAAATGAACAACAATGCCTACACCTACAGTACAGGGGTGAGCTATAGTTGATTACCTAGCAAAAGAAAGTGAGGAATTGTGAAACAGGTTGGTGAAGAACCAATGCAGTGCTGTGTTATGAAAACCCAGAGAGAAGAGTTATCTAGGAGGAGAGGGAGGTCAACTGCATCAACTGCTGCATAGAAGTCAAGAAGAGTGAGGACTGAGAAAAGCCTATGAAATTTGGCAATTATAAGATTATTGGCAATTTTAGAGAGAAGGTTTTGTTGGATTTTGACTCTGAAAGGGAGGAAAGATATAGGAGAATAACCTGAGCAACTGATAGTGGGTAAAGTAAGGGTTTTTTTAAGGACAAAGTCAAGTATTACACAAAATATCTGAGACACTTGTAGGAAAAAAAAAAAAAACCTGAACGGTGTTAGATTTAGGTGCAGAGTGAGTTTTATATTATAGTAGGAAACATATTGTGGTCATCTGGAAATACAAGATAGAAGGAAAAGACCTTGAAGTAAAGGCTGAAAGACCACTTGTCCCGTTGTAATGGGGATTCTTCTCCTTATGGGTTAGATAGCTACTCACCTTCATACTCTAAAATTCTGTGTGAGAGCCAGGGTAGAGATGTAGAACTGGGAATCATCAGCATAGAAGAAACCATAGAGTTCTAGGAAATCTTCCTGGCACAGGACAGCAGCTCTGTCCAATAACTCTAAAAGCTTAAAAAATTTCCTTTGCCTCTATAGGCCTCAGTTTTTCTACTGCAAAATGATATGGCTGGCCTATATTATTTTTTAAATTAAATTTTATTTTTAATTATAAAGTATTTCTTTCTTTCTCTCTCCCATTTCGCTTGCCCTGCTGAAAAAGAAAAACAAAATCCTTGACACAGATGAGTAATAGTCAAGCAAAACAAATTCCTGTATCAGTCATGACCAAAATGGTATCTCATTCTGCATAGTATGGTCTAGATTAACTTCCAAAGTTCCTTAAAACACTGACATTCTACAGACTACCGTGTTATAGTTACCTACCTTAAAAGCAAATAAGCTTAGGAGCGATAGGCATTCAGGGTTGTCACCCACAGTGACATTCTGAGAGATCACCTAGTCATTACACATTACATATATATTATACATACAATACACATTATACAGATGAAGAAAACGACTCCCAAGAGAAAAGAAGCGACTTGTTTCGAGTCACAGCTTCCTCCTAGCTAGAAACCCAGGGGTCTTCTCACTGCACTACTTCTTCTGGGAGACGCCAAGTAGAGGAGAGAGTTTCAATTGTTTCTAAATTTAAATAGGATGGGATACACATCGAGAAACTTCCTTTAAAAACCACACCTCCACCAAAAGAGGGGCAGCTTGGCTTAGTAGCTGGAGACAGGAAAAATTCGGTTCTATTTCCGCCTCCGCCTCATACTGGCTGGGCCACCTGGGCAACCCCCAGGACTGTACAGAGAGGGCCGGGAACGCGCGGACCTCCGCTAGAACAAGTTTTAAATTCTGTATGTTCCTGAAATCACAAGTCCACGCCCTACGCCTAATTCCATCTAAAAAAAGAAGGCCTTATTTCAGGAGGTTCTGTAAACTCCTTTTTTCCCTTATCTCCTTGTTCTTCCAGTCTGCCGCCTCCCCCTCCCACAACCCACAGTGCGCATGCGTGCGCTGTTACACCTCCCCTGCCCCGCCCTGCGGGAAGCGGGTCCTCCCCTTTCACCGCCCCCCCCACTCCCTTCCGCTTCACCTGTCCTGCCCGCGTGACGCATCTCGCCCCGGAACCAGCACCTGAAGGCGGGTTGCCGTGAGCGGCTCCATTAGTCCCCGAGGCGGGAGGGGCCAGCCCTCAGCCGGCTGTACAGGAAGAGGCGGCGGGAAGTGGCCGCGGCTCCAGGACCCGCTGACCGGACGGGCCTCCGTCGCCGCCGTCGTGACAGGTGGGAAGCGAGGACGCTGGGGACGCTCGTGACCCCGCCTCCCTCCGGACCCCCCATCCCTCCCGCCTCTGGAGCGCGCGCGGGGCGCGGGCCTCTGAGTCTCCCCTCCCCCCCCGCCCTGGCCGTGAAGGGGCCAGGATGCCCGTTACCTTGACAGAAGGGCATCCGGGGAGACCCATGTTTTCCCCATGAACGTAGTGGAAAACCGGTGGTCTACACCGGCTTCCCCTTGCTCCTACACCTCGGTCCAACCCCAGAGCGTCTGGTGTAGCCCCAGGTGCAACCTATAGAGGCTGGTGTGGGAGGGGGTCATTCTAGTATTGATGGCATCGATAGTTCTCATTTATCAAGTGCTTGAACATCTCATTTGATCCTCACAAACTACCCTAACAGCCCTATTTTACAGAGGAGGAAACAGAGGCAGACAGTTTCAGTGACTTGCCCAGGATCCAGTATGTGTCTTAGTCGGAATTTTAACCCAGATCTACCTTACTCCGGCTCCGGGTTCTACACATTAAACGCTACCTAACTGCTTTGGGCGCTCCCCTGAGATATCATCTTGTTTGTCT
>NW_020954557.1:803767-988244 GCF_900497805.2 Vombatus ursinus
GAACGACACACATTTAAATGGGGCCTCCAGAGAATCCAGACAAACAATTGTTCCCCTCATTAAACCAAATCCGGTGTTAGTCCTGGAATTGAGTTTAGGGGTCACCTTCTAGTGTAGAAACTGTAGTTCCCTGGGAGTGGAGACCAAAGCTCAGGTAACAAAGCGGAGAATTAAGGAGACCAATTTAAAAAGTTTGTCAATTAACCAAAGGAACCAAAAGTTCTATTCTTTTACTTAAATTGCAATAACTTGTATTGCTGAAAAATATTATTCAAATCATATTTCAAGAGAGTTTGAGAATTTTTTGCTCTTGAATCTTGTAATAGATATGATAAAGTTAAGGAACTGTTTTAATATCTGCTCTGGTATTGCAGAGCTGGTTTTGTCTGTACTTTGCAATTTGTACTGAAATGATTTTGTTTTTTAGTTCTGGTACAGTAGATCTTTCCATGTGGAGGTGAAGTCAACAGCCCCTTTGCTACTCTGGTTTTAAAGGTACTTTTATTTCTTTGATTTAAAGTGTATGCCTAGGAAGCAAATGCAAGAAAGGAAAACAAATGAACCCTATACCTCAACAAAGAGGCAAATAAAATCTCATATTAAAAAATTAGTACTGCAGCTTTAGGAAAAGTCAGTATACAGCTTGACTATACTTTTCCCAGAAGACCAGCAAACTTGGCGATACCAATGTAAGCTGGAAACTGTAAAGTGTTCTCAGTGGAAAATGAGCTGCAGGGAGTACCAGCTCATCAGGGAGTACCTCCTGCTCATGGATGTATACAGAGAAGAGTTGTAGCCTTGTGGAGTGTAGTCACTTGAACTATACCGCAAGCAGATTCACAAGGAGTACTCTTGATTTTGGCATTCTGTGTTTCTTTCAACTTCCACAAACAATTGTAGTTTCAGAAATAGCCCTCCTGAAGGAGCATTGTAGAAATCTACCTGGGGGGTCATAGAGATCTTTATCCGAAAAATTAGTTTTAATATCTGATATATCTGGCAGCAGATTTGTGAAAAGAGTTAAGACAAAATATAATTGACCAGCTCCCTGCAATAATAACTACTGCCGCATTTTCAAGCAGTTTTCCAACTGTTACAAATTCTTTTCTTTCCTGTGATACTTTTGTTATAGTGGTTTTAGATATAATTTAGGGGCATCTAGGTGGCACAGTGCATAGAGCACCGGCCCTGAAGTCAGGAGGACCTGAGTTCAAATTCGGCCTCAGACCAAACACTTGACACTTAGCAGCTGTGTGACCCTGGGCAAGTCACTTAACCCCAATTGCCTGAAAAACAAAAACAAAACAAACAAACAAAAACAAACAAAAAAAAAGATATAATTTAATAACATTGAATTTGGCTAAAATAAATATTTGTATAATATTGAAAAACCTTAGAATTCTGAGCAGTGACCAGTCATAACATGAGATGACCAGAATCTAGATCCTGGAATGAGGCATACTTTGTCAGACATGGCCACTGTGTTAATTTGTTTTATGAAGTTGCACTGGAGTGTAGTCTAAGACCATTTTCTCCACTCATCTTGTCTTTGACAGCAGCCTCTCAGCCTTTAGGCTTTCTTTGGAGTTGGCTAGTATTAGCAAGTCTTTTATACCATCTGAATTCTTTTTTTCTAGCAAGTAACATAAATCAGAAAATAGATATTTTAATGCTAATACTGACTAATTGCCATGCCCCATATTTTTATTGCTTCTGTTTCTTTATTCATATTGCTCTGTATTCCTGAAAAGCATCTCCTAACCAGCCATTGAAGCTTATCCTTTAAATCCCATTTTGAATGCCCTTTTGTCCTGGATACCTTCCCTAACTCCCCAATTTGTAATAACTTCCACTTCTCTTTGAACTTAACATAGAACTTTATAGCTATTATGTACTTTGATGTTACATTTATCTGCGCATGTGTTATATTATAGATCTTGAATCTCAGAGAGTGAGGGACCTTGTCCCATAAACTTTTTATTATCCACTGAGCCTATTCACTGCTCTGCACATAGAAAGTGCTTGCTAAATGTTTTTGAAATTTTTTTTTGAAAAAGTCAAGGAAGATGAAGAAGAGAAGGCATTTGGATTTGGCAGTTAAGAAGTCATTGGTGGTGATCCTTATCTCTATTTCCAGAATGATGAATTGTTCCTTAAGTAATCAAAATAGCGATTTTCATCTTAAATAGGTATGTAAGATGAAATACTTAAAATAGGTTTTATTCCTTTGACAAAGAAAGGAGTTGTATTTATCTGATCATTAAGGAGAAGAGAATTTTTATTTTATTTTGTTTTTAATTGCAGAGTAATTGCTTTACATAAGAAACATGGTGACACTAATTCGTGCACTAGCAGATCATGGTGATGATGTCAACTACTGTGCCTTTTCTTCTTCTCTTTTGGCTACTTGCTCCTTGGACAAGACAATTCGTCTCTATTCATTAAATGACTTTAATGAACTCCCATATTCTCCACTAAAGTGTCACACATATGCTGTCCACTGCTGCTGTTTTTCACCCTCAGGACATGTTTTAGCTTCCTGTTCAACAGATGGTACAACTGTCTTATGGAATACTCAAACTGGACACATTTTGGCAATGTTGAATCAACCCAGTGGCAGTCCTGTAAGGGTATGCAGATTTTCTCCAGATTCTACATATTTAGTATCAGGAGCAGCTGATGGCACTGTGGTCTCATGGAATATGCAGACATACAAGTTGTTTAGGTATGGATCCTTTTATTATTTTTGCTATATTAGGAGAAAAAACAGAAAATCATTTAAAATCTGAATGCTGTGAGGTATTTTAAAAACCTATTAAATGTTTTACATGATTGTACATGTATAACCTATATCAGATATATAGATTATGATCAGATATATAGACTATATATGTATAACCTTTCTCTCCCCTCCCCCACCTCTACTTCTCTAGCCATCTTCAACCTTATTTTATAAATATTATTTTTAAAACATTTAATTGTTTCTTGGTTTTAAGTATTTGAATTAACATATTTTGTATCTTTATATTAATTGAAAAAAGGAATCTTTATCTAGGGTTTCAGTGGTTCTAGTTGTCATTTTGCCTAATAACTCTTATTCTCTTTATTTCTCCTTGGCTACAAAAGTGAGGAAATGTTTCAGACCACCAAATTAGGGCTGTGATGACTAAGTCCAGGAAAAACTGAAACTTTGTGGCCAAAAGTATTTATTTTCACTTTTTTAAAAAAAGCACCGATGGTAAGAATACCAGTAAATTTATCATAGGCATCTTTCACTTCATCTTTTATATAATAATCTTTTATATATAATACCAGTAAATTTATAGATTGGAATGTGATGGGACTAGGCCTATGATTTCGTCGGTATAGGTAACTATAAAGAAGAGAGTTTTTGTCATAGAGGACGAATGCAAATGTGCACCTCTCTGCCATTTATAGACTTAAAGAGTTTTATGGGGCCCTGAGAGGTGGCAGAAATAATCACTCAGGGTTACATGGCCAGTATGTAAGTGAAACATGAACCTAATTCTTCTGATTCCAAGACTGGTTTTCTATCTGCCATGCCATGCTGCCTTTCTGCTTTGAAGACATACATTTTTTAAATTGTTATTACTTTGAGGATGCATGAATATATTTGTTGAGATGGGGTAGGGCTGCTTATGTGGAAGAAGGCCAAAAAGGGAAGACCAGAGATCTTAGTGTATTTTGATATATGTTTAAAATTAAGACTAAGACTAAAGTTGTTCTCATTGGTTTTCATGTAATTTGGTTTAAATAAAAATAATCTTACTAGTTAAGATGTTTCCATTTATTCATTTTGCTTTTAAAATAGGGAGAAGCTATGTTAGTTATTACCACATCTTTTATTAGATTTTTATGTAAATGTGCAGTTTCCATTTTTTTCAGTAGCTAAATTGTTCTATCTTTATTCTTTCAAAAATTCTGTCACATGACCTTTGAGAACTGTTAATTACTCTATCAGAGTACCAACTATTCTCTAATTTGGGAGGAAAGAGGGAGGTAGTCATTTTCTAGCAATATTTAGAAACATTATATAAAAGATGAAGTGAAAGATGCCTATGATAAAATATTACAATAATAGACTGTGATAATATAGTTAAAGATATCTTAAGGGAACTTTTTTTAACTAGGCATGATAACTTTTGTCTTTGGCTCTTGTTTTTCCTAGATTAAATTTTTAGCTGATAATATACAGGATATGCATACAGTAAATTTAGCCACTGGATGGGGCACTCCACTAATTGTTGAATTTTCACTAATTTTAAGAAAATTGAGTATATAATTATTATAACCCCTTACCTTTTTTCTAAAGACAAATTTAACTTCAGCATTGTTAGAAGTGGTAAAGTGAAAAAAAATTCATGTTGCTAAATGGTTATTTGGCTGTGGAGAGACTTTGAATTTTTTATTAACTCACAAATAATGTGTAAAACTTAATGTGAATGTGGCAAATTTAAACTTACTATGGTTAAGTCAGGCTTTGTAGTTATTTTGAAAATAAAGGTATAGTAGATAATATTGACTGTATTTGCTATTCAATAGATTTTAATGGGATTGATTTGTGTTACCTACTTTGACATTTGTTCTTTATGCATATCTCTGCATGAAAAGCTAAATGTAGATCAACTTTAGGTTAAGACTGTTTGGTCTTGTGAAATACATTATTTGAGATAACATTAAATTTCTCACTTTATTTTAAGACAGGTTGTTTCAGTTTAATCATAGAGACTATTTTTCTTTTGGGCATACATTAAAAAGGAAGAGTAATAGCCATTTTCTCCTTTTCTAAATAATAACTAGTGTTTATGATTTTTTACTTTATCAGGTTATAGTTAGAAGTTATATTTTCAAAACAAAACATGTTTAAAAACCAAATTCCTTTATTCTTTAACTCTATTCCAGGTGTGGTAGTGTTAAAGATGGTTCCTTGGTGGCCTGTGCATTTTCTCCTAATGGAAGCATCTTTGTCACAGGATCGTCATGTGGAGACTTAACAGTCTGGGATGATAAAATGAGGTGCTTACATAGTGAAAAAGCACACGATCTTGGAATCACTTGCTGTGATTTTTCTTCACAGCCAATTTCTGGTTAGTCATTTTACTGTTTTAAGTACACCTTCCTTATATTCTTTTCTACTACTATTTGTTTTATTCACTTTCTTTTTATCATTATTAAATATAATAAACACTAATATATTATATATTATATATATGTGCTAATATTAACAAATGTTAAATATTATGTTCTCAATCTTACAGTTTCTTCATTCTTGTTTATTATAAAGAGATGCCATAAGAAACAATAAACCAAACTAGCATATCTGATATGATTCAACTGCTGATGGTATTATAAACCCAAATTTGTTAAATATTGTTATTTATGGGAGAAGAACATTCTGTTTTTCATACTGCAAGAGGGTTAGAATTTGATGAAATATTTTATATGGTATATTTTAAATGGAAACGGTAAGGGCAAAGGATGTAGAAATTGTATTTTTAACATTTTAAAATTTTAGTTTCTCACTCAGTTTAAAATTTATAGCTATTCAATTATATATTTACAGTAATTCTAAGTAATGAAAAACTGGTAGTCTGAAAATTATATAAATTATACCTAGGGCTGTAAATAAAACTTTAAAAACTGAGCTAGCATTTAAAAATACATGTTTACACTAGAATCTAAATAGTATCAGGGAAATCTATTTGATTTTCATAAATAACAGATCCATAAGAAAAAAGTACATTGGCATTTAAAGATGCTTCTTTAGCTCAAATTTGAAGTCACTTGGAAGAATACTTTAGATTTTTATAAGTTCTAAGGGCTTTTATAAGAAATCTAGTTTTTCACTGGTTAATAGGAAAGGGTCTTTAACTTAAGTCATCTATAATAATGAACAAATTAATATTTGTGAATTTTGTAGTTACTTCGTGGAGGTGTGTTAAATTTTTAAAATAACAATGTTCAAGCAAAGAATGCATATCGGGAATGTATATGGGTTTAGCTCATTTCATATAATAGTTCTGTTCCTCCAAAAATTAGATAAATCAAATAATATTTTAAATATACCAGGTAAATGTACTATTTTAAAGAGCACTTTGAGTAAAATGAGTAGTCCTTGTTTTACTGCATTTAGTAACTTAAATCTATCTTTAAATGCTCTGCAGAAAGAAAGATAAATCTAAATAACTGTAGAAACATTAATTGCTTATGGCGAGGTTTCGCCGATAAAATAAAAAAGACAATACTACCTAAATTAATTTTCACATTCAGTGTTTTACCACAACTAGAAAAAAAAAGAAGTCAAGCATTTCAAGGGTAAAAATGAAATAAATGGCAAAAGAAAGGGGGTCTAACCATACCAGAAATCAAATAAAATAGTCATTAGAAGGCTTTGGTACTGGTTAAAAAATTATGTTGACTCAGCCTACACGTGAGCAGTTAATATTAATCCACTTAATTAAGTCTGTCTTTACCATTGCAAAGTTCATAGTTTTATAGTTTTATAGTTCATAGATTCACACATTTTTTATTGATAAATAGAGTTCCTGGGTACATCTTGTAGATACATTCCCAGATACTTTATAGCTTTTGTAGTTATTTTAAATGGAATTTTGCTTTCTAGTTCTTCCTGCTGAGCTTTGTTGGCAACAAACAGGAATGCTAATGATTTATGTAGGGTTTTTTTTCCTGCAACTTCTCTAAATTCCTTCATTGTTTTAATGAACTTTTTTTTGTTTGACTCTTAGGTTTTTTAAGTGAATCTTATCATTAGCAAAAAATAAGTTTTATTTATTCTTTCCCTAAGCTTATTCCTTCATTCATTATTATTCCTACCAATTTTATAGATCAGGAACCTAAGACTTAAAGACCTTACATGACTTGTCCATGTAGCTAGTAATATTAGTCAAGAGATTTATGCTCAGGTCTTTCTAACTCCAAGCCCAGAATTCTATTGCTATGGTGCCTCTTCTGTTGTATCATTTATATCATAGCTTAGTGCTAGGTATAAGATAAGTACTCAATAAATATTTGTTGGCTGAAAAGACATCATCTCTTACTATAGCACCATTACCTTCTTCCATAGCCTCTTGGGTCCAGCTCTAATCATAACCCTGCATAGATTCCTGTGGGGAGCCTTGTCTTAGCTGTGTGACTGAACTCTTCATTGGAAATGCTGCCCACTGTGTAAAGGACATATATGTAGTATTTTAATAATTGGAGAGACCATGTAGTCCATGAAAGAGTAGGAGTCCGAACCATATTTCTGCCCTAGCTGCAACTTTAAGGAATTCTCTGTCCTTGCTAGCTTGAAGTTATGCATGTGTGTTAGAAGAGGAGAATCAGCAATGCCAATAAGAGCTGAAAAAGTGATTAGTTCTGATTTTGCTTCTTCATTCTTGGATCACTAGCTGCCACCTGATTTAGCTGTATTTACTTGTTTTACCTAATTGGAGTGAAATTAGATGAATTTAGCACTGGGGCCGGAGTGACTTCTTCTTTTGGCTCCATTCTTGGTCATTGATGTGGATGTTCCTTCCATCCATACCAATTAAAGCACCTCATTACTTGTCCATCTTGTGAGCTTTTGACCACCTCCTTCAGTAAGGTTGCAACAAGTGAACCACCTAACATGCTAACAGCCTTATTCACTTTCTCATGCCATCAGGAAGATATCAGTAGGGCATATGAGCTGTGTATTGTTTATTCTCCCCTCTTGCCACATAAATCAACTGTTTTTTTTATCACATACTTTCCAAATGATATCTTTTATTCTTGTTTTTTGTAGTTCCATATTTGTTAAATTTCAGAGAACTGACAAAGCATAGCAGAATGCTGTGATCTACCTCTCAATTGTCTTCTGAGTAATACTGATTTTTTTTTTTCTTCAGAGGCTATAGTGTTCTGTGATTCAAAGTCATACAATACCACTTGTGAAATATTTGTATTAGAAAGATAAGTTTTAAAAAGATTGGTTTTAGGGAGAAATTTAGGGTCCAAGAGCTTTACAGTTTTTGAAAGGCCATATAGTTTACTCTCTTCCTGTTGAATTGTGGGTCCCACTCATTGTCTATTTGCTTTGTCTATCCATGATGCATAGGTGCGTGTGTGTGTGTGTGTGTGTGTGTGTGTGTGTGTGTGTGTGTGTTTGTTTGTAATTGTGCTCTTTAGGTTGTCTATATAACTGCATGTCATAATGGACAGTGCTCATTCTTCATCCACTTGGTTTTTCCTATGTCAGTCTAAATTCATTTGAGTGGTTACAGAACTTGTTCAGGAGGCTCTGCATTGTTATGAGACATGCTTAACAAGCTCCCTGTTATATAGAAGCATCCAGAGTACATCATCCTCTTTAGGAAATCTCTCTTCAACTTGAACTCTACATGGATCTCCTCCATGTCTGTAGCAAACCTTTGGTGAGCATACATCTCCTCATTTTATATTACACCTAATACATGCAGAAGGTCATTGAGCAACCTTATTATCTTTGTTGTAATTTTTACAAGTATATATTATTTTTCTCTTCTATTCCCCCGTCCACTGAGCAATAAAGAAAAAAAAATACTGATGACAAATATGCATAATCCAACAAAAAATATTCCCCCATTGACCATGTGCAAAAATGTATTTCCATTCTGCATTTTAAGCCTGTCACCTCTCTTGACAGGAAATAAGTAGTGTGTTTCATATTCAGTGCCCTAGACTTGTATTTTATCATTGCATTAATCAGAGTTCTAAAATCTAAGTTGTTTTTCTCTTTAACATTGTTGCCATTGTTTAAATTGTTCTCTTCATTCTGTTCACTTCATTCTGTATTAGGTCATAAGAGGCTTCCCAGTTTCCTCTGTAATTGGCCATTTTAAAATTTCTTATGGCACAATAATATTCCATTTATATTCAGTCAATCAAAAAATTTTATTAAGCACCTAGTATGAGTCAGGCACCTTGCTAAGAGCTGGGGACACAAAAGGAAGCAAAAAACAGTCCTTGCCCTCAAGGAGCTTACAGTCTAATGGAGGACACAAAATGTAAACAAATATATACAAAGCAAGCTGTATACAGGATAAATAGAAAATAATTAACAGAGGTAAGGCACTAGAATTAAGTTGGATTGGAAAAGACTTATAAAAGATGGGATTTTAGTTGGTACTTCAAAGGAAACCAGAGAAGTCACTAGGCAGAATTGAGGAGGAGAGCATTCCTTTAGTATCCAGTTTGGAAAGAACTGCTATAAATATTTTTGTAAATACAGGTCCTTTTCCTCTTTTTTTGATCACTTTGAGGTGTAACCTAGAAGTGATAGCTAGCCCAAGGAATATACACAGTTGGGTAAATATTGGGGCCTAGTTTCAATTTCTAGAATGGTTGGAGCAGTTCATAGTACCAGTTAGCAAGGCACTAGTGTGCCGGTTTTCTAGTATTTGTAATATTTGTCATTTTCCTCCTTTGTCCTCTTTGCCAATCTGGTAGGTGTGAGGTGCGACCTCAGAATTGTCTTAATTTGCATTTCTAATAATTAGTGATTTAGAGAATTTTTTCATATGGTTGTTGATAGTTTGAATTTCCTTCTTTGAAAACTGCATGTTCATGTCAATTTATGAATTAGAAAATGGCTCTTATACATTTTAATCTGTTCCTTATGTGTCTTGGAAATGAAATCTTTGTCAGAGAAACTCACTTCAAAGATTTTTTTTTCTAGTTAACCTCTTTCCCTTCTAATTTTAACTGCATTGGATTTATTTGTTCAAAAATATTTAAATGTCATATGACCAAAATTTGGCCATTTCATCTGATACAATCTTTATTTCATATTTAGTCGTGAAGTCTTTATAGATCTGAAAGATAATTTTTCCTTTCTCAAATTTGCTTATGATATCACCTTTTAAATCAAGTCAATTTGAAGCTTATCTTGTATATGGTATGAGAAGTTGGTCTATGCCTAATTTTTGCAAATTGCTTTCCAGTTCTCCCAGCAGTTTTTTGTCCAATCACGAGTCTTTACCCACCCACCCACCCCATCCCCTCAGTAACTAGAGTTGTTTGATTTGTAGGGTCCCTATGCCACTGTATTCATTTGCTTCTATATTTTGTCTACCTGATCTATCCCACTGATTGACCTCTCTATTTTTTTAAAAAATACCAAATCATCTTACCAATGACTACTTTGTAGTGTAGTTTAATATCTGATACTGAGATTCTCCTTTTCTTCTCCCTTTTTTTATTATGCTTGAGAGTTTGACCTTTTCTTCTTCATTATGAATATCATTTTTTTCTAGCTCCATAAAATAATCTTTTGATAGTTTGATTGGTATAATGCTGAGTAAATAAATTAATAAGGGAATATTGTCATTTTTATTATATTGGCTTTACCTATCCAGGAATAATTAATGTTTATCATTATTTAAGTCTGTCTTTATTTCCACAGAGATATTTTATAGTGGGATTCATATAGTTTTTGTGTATATCTTGGTTAGATATACTCCCAGATATTTTATACCTGCCATAGTTATTTCAAATGGAATTTCTTCTTGTAGCTCTTCTTGCTGGATTTTGTTGTTTATATATAAAAATGGTGATGATTTCTGTGGAATCTTGATTAATTTGATGTATGCTTTTAAAGCAGTTTTTAAATTTTTCTGTACAAAATCAAATATTCTCATAGCCGATATACAGTAAGCTAATGGGAAAAATTTCACTAAATGTTTTAGTCAATTATGATAAAAATATGGCTATCTGGAATATTGTTTTTGAAAACATGTCTGTTCCCTGCTAATATCCTCATTGAGAATATCCTCAATATTTGCATAGGTTATCCTTATAAAAAATGGTATATAAATGAGAAAGTAGGTATGTAGGTTGGTAGTTGTTAATATGCTCTTAATTGTCTGGGGAACTGGAGTGAGGAAAGGAGATATTTAGGGAGATATGAAGTTTTTTTCCAAACCTTTGCTGTCTTCTTCAAATACTTTGTGAACCTATCCCTCAATACTCTTGCAGTAGTGTTGCCTCCAACATGGATCTCCTCTAGTTTAGCAGTTTTTCCCATCTTTATTCTTTTCAGTGCTATTTCTACCTCCCCAGAAGCATATTCAGGACTATTAATATTAGAATCCAAATATAATGGTTCTGCTGTCTTTGAGTGTGAAAATAGATGTTTTGCTTTGTGTTTTTTAGGGCAGGGAGAAGGGAATAAGTATTCATGTAGTACCTACAATGTGCTAGGCACTGCAATAAGTACTTTTTTTGGTTTGTTTTTTGTTTTTTGTTTTACTTAGGCAATTGGGGTTAAGTGACTTGCCCAGGGTCACACGACTAGTAAGTGTCAAGTGTCTAAGGCCAGATTTGAACTTAGGTCCTTCTGACTCCTAGACTGGAGCTCTATCCATTGCGCCACCTAGCCGCCCCTGCAATAAATACTTTTACAAATACCTCATTTGATCCTTGCAATAACCCCATGAGATAGGTGCTATCTCATTTTATAGTTGAGAAAACTAAGGCAAACAGAGGCTAAGTGACTTATTTAGGGCTGCACAACTAATAGGTGTCTGTGTCTAGACATGAACTCAGATCTTTCTGACTTAAGGCAAGTGTTCTATTGACTGAATCACCAGCTGCCTCTTTATTAAAATCTTGTATATCTATGTATCTTTTCCATTTTTCTTTTTGGTTGAACTCTTTCCATTTTTATTCTTAAATGCCCTGGTAATGATTTTTACTTAGTTCAGTTTCTTACTCTACTACATCCCTCTGTTATATAAAGCATTACTACTTATAGGCTTCAGATCATAGACCTTGAGCTGGAAAGAATCTCAGGCCATCTAGATCAGAGATGTCAAACAGGCAGACTGTGGGTTGTATGTGGACCACAACAGTCCTGTATGTTGCCTGAACTCGATTAAAATGTAATAAAGAAACCATTAACAAGATAAATAAAAATACTATAAAACTATAAAATAAAAATAGTATAAAAATACTGTAAAACATAAATAATATTACATTTTAAAACTAAGTTAATATGCAGCCTGCAGGGATCCTAATGTACAATTTAGTGGCCCCTGGTTCTTTTTGAGGTTGATGCCATTGATATAGTTCAACCACTTCATTTTATAGGTGAAGAAATTTAGGCTTAGGGAAACTCTAAATGACTTGCTCAAGGTCACGGAGGGAGGATTTGAACCCAAGTTCTGTGACTTTTTAGACAGTGTTATTTCCACTGTACCATGCTGCCTCCCTATCACCTTTTGCAATTAAGATTTTACAAATAAGTTTATATTCCCTATAAGTGTTGCCTGTTGCTGCCATGCAAATCAGTCAAGTGTTCAAAGGCTAAGGTGCAGTGGGGGTTCTTTTGGTTTCCTTGTTATTGCAATTGATTTATATCAATTAAACCTAGATATAATTATTGTAGGTTGTTTGTTTCCTTTCTTTTCTCCATAAGCATTTCTCATCATCATGAACTAGTTTATATAGATCAGAATGGAGTTGTTTTAATTGCATCTTTTTCCAGTTTTTATTCTTCTAGCTTGCTTTGTCCTGACTAGTCAGTGATCTGACTCTATGTAGACAGCTGATTGAGCAATGACTTATCAATAACAGATTATTTATTTTAGATATTAGTAAAGTTTTTTAAGTGAAAATTGAAATCCTAAAATTAGTTTTGGTTCACGTTATTATATTAATTTTTTAGTTTTAAAATATTTTAAATTATTTCATTAATTCTTTCTACCTCATATAAATTTTAAATAATTTTGAAAGACTTATGAAAATATTAATTTTACTAATATAACCTAGATGAATTAAAATAGGTATATATGGTTATATTTTAAATCATAAATTTCAACCATAGAGTTAATATGTTAATAGTATGGTAACAAAACTTTTAATTGTATATAAATCCAAACAACTATGTTATAAAAATATATTTTTATTTATATATTATTGAGTGTCAAACTTGTTAGAAGGATAAAAATTAAAAGTTATGTTCTAGCTGGATGCTAAACCAGCTTTGTGTTTTGTTATAGAGAACTTGTTTGCTGACATGTTTTTAAATGTCCATTTAAAAAAATGAAATAGTGGATTAAGCCAGGTTATACTGGCATATGTTCAGTTCAGTGTCTTTTCTCCGAAAGTGTATATTTTTGTAGCAGATCATGATAGTTGCTCCTGTGACATCATCTTCAAAAGTCAGGAATATAGTCTTAAATTCTAAAATTTTTTCTGTACAGATCTATCATTCATTTATCTAACTAATTTGTTGAATATAACCTTCTCGATAAATAAATTCTATTAAGTGTTTCTATTTCCACAAGTGATTTAAAATCACCTCTTGATCATGATTTATTTAGTTAGAATCAGTTACAAAGGCATAACTACATTTTATTCAAGACCCATAGATAAAAAGTCTAAAGTATTTAAACTAAGCCATTATACCTTCTTATGATCAATTTGTGATTATCTTCAAGAGGGATTATCCATATTACAGCTGGATTATCCCCAACAAATCTTGCTTTCAACTTCCTTATATAATTGTGAAATTAAAACACTTAGTTCCTACCTCTTTCCCATGATACTTTGCATTTCTTGCTTTGTTTTAGTATTCTGAAAGGTTTTATTGTCCATTGATAGCATGGAGTAAGAAATCTAGGAAGAGCTGAACTGGGAAAATGTCAGAAAACCACACAACTTCCAAACTCTTCTGCCTTAATAAAATTTTCACAATGTGGCCTCATTATTCTGCATCAAATATTATAAATGCTTAGACTATGTAACACATTTATATTCAAGTGTAACTTAAAACACAATTCAAAGCCCTCCATTGCATAATAGATAATCAATTGCATTTCATTGAGTTATATTTAAGAAATGTTATGTTCTGTTCGCAAACAATAAGATAACATAAAAATATGATACCTCATATTTCAACATTTTATTTTATTTGTGGTAAAGGGAATTTATTTTTTAAGAAATTCTATTGGGGCAGCTAGGTGGCGCAGTGGACAGAGCACTAGCCCTGGAGTCAGGAGGACCTGAGTTCAAATTTGCCCTCAGACACTTAACACTTACTAGCTGTGTGACCTTGGGCAAGGCACTTAACCCCATTGCCTAGCCAAAAAAAAAGAGGAAGAAGAAGAAATTCAAGAAATGTTTATAAATGGCTACTCTAATATTTGCATTAGGAAAGATTATGGAAGAATCCTTTTCAGATAAGGCGAACAACATGAGGGGAAAAAAAAAGAAAGTAAGAATGACTATAGAGTGTTTGGGGAACAAAGCATAGACAAGCTTGGGTTGGTATTCTGTGATTTATGAGAATTCTCACGTTTATGGTATTTGAAGCATATAAGGTTGAGGCTTAGATTCTTAGTATCTGGCCACTGCTCAGATTCTTACAATCTAGCCAGTAGCTCACTAATGTTCAGACTCCTTCAGAGTCTGCCCAATATGACACATGTTCTAATAAATCTTATCTTTGGCTGAAAAAAAAAAAAAGAATATAAGGTTGAATTATAGGTAGGTAAGGCCAGATAGTAGAGAACCTCGAAATCCAAATAGAAGGGATTAGTTTGAGCTTTGTCCTTTAGGCAGTGAAAAACCATTTAGAGTTTTTTAAACAAGGTAGTGTCATAAAGAAAGTGATGTTTTCACTGGTTTGTCTCAGACATCGTGGCTATTTTAATAGTATTAAATGATGGTAATAATGGGCAGTAGTAAAGTATTGATTTATGAGAGATTTTCAAAGAATTTTTTTTAGTACAATAACTGCTATGTGCCTGTGTAACACAGTGTTGGAATTGAAAAAGCATAAGCTCTGATTTTGAATCTTGCCTTTGACACTAGCTGTGTGATCATAAATCACTTAACACCTCTAAACCTGAGTTTCTGTATCTATAATGTGAGAATAATAGTACCAATACTACCTACCTCATAGGGATATTGTAAAGGTCAGGATATCTTTAGATAATATCTATAGCTTTTTGCATCTTTAAGGTAACGATATAAATAGCAGCTGTTATTATGATTATGACAGTGGGACATTCACGCAAAAAAAGCTCATGCAGTGGCAAATAGAGGACAACAGTTCAGGTAAGAGATTAGATAGTGAAAGACAAAAATGTGACAGTCACATGCAATGAATAGTTAAAACTATGAAAGTAGATAAATTTGTTTTCTAGGGCTAGAGTTTGGAAAAAAGACTAGAAATTTAAGCCTTGAATACACACAGGAAGAAAGAAATAAACAAGAACCAGGAAAGTATAGTGCCATAGATGCTGAAGAAAGGAATGGTTAGTAATAGATGCTCCCCAGGACTAGGAATAGGCCACTGGATTTGGTGACTTTGTAATTGTTGTATTATGAGAGAGCGGTTACTCTCATATCACATTGATGGTAAGAGAAAAATGTGAAGTGAGGAAATGGAGACATTGTGGTAATTGTATTCAAGAAATATGGCAGCTAAAGGAGACAGGTTCAGATGAAGATTCTTTTTTTTTTTAAATTAATTTATTTTTAGTTTTCAACATTCACTTCCATGAGATTTTGAGTTTTAAATGTTCTCCTCCTCCTTATCCTCCCCCCTGTCCAAGACGGTGTGCGATCTAATATAGGCTCTACTTATGCATTCATATTAAATATATTTTCACATTAGTCATGATGTAAAGAAGAATTAGAACTAATAGGATGAATCATGAGAAAGAAGAAACAAAACAACAAAAGAAAAGGAGAGCAAATAATATGCTTCCATATGCATTCAGAATGAGTTCTTTCTCTGGATGTGGATAGCATTTTCCATCGTGAGTTTTTTGTAGTTGGCTTAGATCCTTGCATTGCTGAGAAGAGCTAAGTCTGTCAAAGTCAGTCATCACACAATGTGTTTGTTACTGTGTACAATGTTCTCCTGGTTCTGCTCATTTCACTCAGCATCAGTTCATATAAGTCTTTCCAGGTTTTTTGAAATTTGCCTGCTTATCCAAATGAAGATTCTTGGAGTGGAGGAATAATAATGTTTGAAGTGAAAGTAGGGAAACCTGTGAGGAGGAAGAGATTGGACATGCTAGAGGAGGAGATAATAAAAAAGGAGTAAGAATTTGATTGCTCACAAATGGAGACAGCTTTAGAAAAAGGAGAGACACTTCTTTCTAAGACAACAAGAAAAGGGGAAAAGATACAAAGAAAAAATTGTGAATTGTAGAGGAGAATATACGAGAGAATTTTATGTTTGACTTCTGTCTTAGCAAAGTAGGCTTGATCATTTATCCAAGAGTAGGAGAAGGAAAAATAGATTTGGGGATTTGTAGAAAAGATTTGAAACAGTCCCACTGGTTGGCTGTTCTTAAGAACAAGAAACAAAAACAGTTATAGCCTTGACCAAGAGTTTTTATAATATTAGGAAAAGCAGCTTAGGTCATTATTCTTTGTGAATCAAGGCTTTGGTAAGTAGAGGTTTTTTTTTTTAAATGCCTTTTACAGGAAATTATTTTAATATAGAATAAAAAAGAGTAAAAGGATGGATGATTTTCATTTTATCAAGAATGCCTGTTTTGCTGTGCAATACCCTTTGATCTAGCAATACTGCTACTAGGTCTGTGTCCCAAAAAGATCATAGAAAATGGAATAGGACCCACATATACAAAAATATTTATAGCAGCTCTTTTTGTGGTGGGAAAGAATTGGAATTTGAGGGGATGTCTACCAACTGGGGAATGGTTGAACTAGTTTTGGTATATGAATGTAGTGGAATACTACTGTTTTATAAGAAATGATGATCAAGTGGACTTCAGAAAAACCTGGAAAGACTTACATGAACTGATGCTGAGTGAAGTGAGCAGAACTAGGAAAACATTGTAAACGGTAACAGTAACACTGTGTGATGATCAGCTATGATAGACTTAGCTCTTCTCAGCAATACAGTGATCTAAGACAATCTCAAAAGACTCATGGTGGAAAATGCTATCCACATCCAGAGAAAGAACTATGGAGTCTGAATGCTGATTGAAGCATACTATTTTCTCTTTTTTGTTGTTGTTTTTTGTTTTTTCTTTCTCCTGGCTTTTTTTCCTTTTGTTCTGATTCTTCTTTCACAACATGACTAATGTAGAAATATGTTTAATATGATTGTACATGTATAGCCTATGTCAGACTGCTTGTCATCTTGGGGGGGAGGGGAGGAAGGGAGGGAGAAAAAAATTGGAACTCAAAATCTTATAAATTAAATATTGAAAACTTTCTTTATGTATACTTGGAAAAATAAAATGCTGTTAAGTAGAGGGAAAAAAAGAATGTCTGTTTTGTCCCATTTCTTTTCTCCTCCATTTCTCCCATTCTTGGTTCCATTATCTCTACCTTGGCTTCATGCTGTGCCTCATTAGTATTCTACTAGCTGCAACCTTAAAATCTGTTGCCCTCTTAACTATCTTATATGAGTTTCTGACTTTAAAATCCTCATCATTGGAATACAGTAATGAAATTGAACTGACTCCTATCCGTTACAAATTTATGGTGCATAATCTCAGTTCAGCCAACAATTCTTCTACTTTGTACACTCTTTCAATTCCCTAAATCATTCCCCATGGTGATTTCATCGAAAATTATCCTTTTTAAACAAGTCCTCAGCCATACCCACATATCCCTACATGGGATTTTACTTTACTAAGATGATTGAGAGCAACTGACATGAGAGGTCTTTCAACTTTCTTTATTCCTTAAAAAATTTTAATATCCTTTTATCTTCTTGTTACAAGAAATGTATCTCTATTTCTTGTTAAGGCTAACTCTTTTACCTGCACCATTGATCCCGTTCTTTGCTGCCTCTAACAAGGTGTTGTTCTAACAAATCTTATTCTCTATTCAATCCATCCTCCATACTAGCTCCTTCTCAATGCTAAAAATACCAATTTTCCCTGTCCAGGTTCAACCTTCTCTTTCTTTTCCTTTTCTCACTATCTGATGTCTTTTCTTCCTTACCACGTGAGTACAGATACACAAATCTATCACTTGTAGGCCGGACCTGGAGCTCTGCCCTTGCAAGAATGTAATTGGTCATTTTTGGAGTCCACAAAAAGATGTCTAACAGTAGTAAACTTCATAAAATCGTCTTTTTTCTGATATTAGAGGAACAAGGTAAATGAATACTACTTAGGAAAAATGCTTGAATAGGGATATTATCAGATCTCAGTATGAGAAAAAAACCTGTTTTCTTAGATCATTAATCTGTTTCATTAATTTTGATTCATTTGAAATATTTAATTTTACTAGATGGTGAGCATGGCCCCCAGTTTTTCCGAATGGCATCGTGTGGTCAAGATTGCCAGATCAAACTTTGGGTTACTACATTTACAGATTTCTTAGGTATGTATGCATATTGAGGCATATGCAAATAATTATGATGACATTTTTATTAGTCTTTTTTAAAAAACAGTGACCAGGATACTTAAAACCGATTCTAAAACTGTTTTTATATAATATTTGTTACCAAATAAAATTGTTTACATCAAACAAAGCTGTGGTAGACCTTGAGTGAGGCAAAAAATTTAGATAAAATGTTCTTGCCTTCATCAAAGTTCAAATGTAGTCAGGGGATAAGATAAATCACAGATAACTGCAGTATATATTAAATGATAACTTCACTAGAGAGTTGCAAAACAAAGTACTAAGTGAGGGAAAGATTGAAGGCAAAGATTATTTCTGAGAAGATCAGAGATCTGGCATGTGCCCCCTCCCCCAAGTTATCCTATATTTATGTATTTATTTTCTATATATTTATATAGATATTTGTTGTCTCTCCAGATGTGATGTAAACTCCTCAAGGACTGCTGTCTCTTTCTTGTCTTTGTATCCCTAGCACAGTGCCTGATATATAGTGGGTACTCAATAAATATTTGTTGATTGAAAGCTTCCTTTAGTTTTGAATTGGGCTTTAAAGAGTAGATAGAAATTCAACAGATAAATAAGGGAAAGAGGACATTCTAGTAGTCATAGCAAAGTGGCAAGAAAACAGCATATTAGTGGGACCTAGTTAAGTTGGAAAAGTAATGTGATGACTGTCTGTATAGTGCTTTGAATACCTGGAAAAGGAATTTTAAACTGTGGAAGGCAATATAGTTTGTGGAGTTTTGTTTGTTTTCACCAGATTAATGCACAATGAAAATTATTCTTCATATGCTTTGAAAACTTATTGAAGCTACTACAATAGTCCAGGCATGTGGTAATCAAGGCTTTTTTTTTTTTTTTTTTACTAGAGCCTATATACTCATCCATGTTAGCCACAACCTTTTGTGTGCTTGTCCCACTCTATCCCACCTTTTCATTGTTCCATCTACTTAACAGTTTAAGACCCTGAGAGAACTCCAGCCTGAGGCCAAACCACTATGGACAATGCAAACATACCTGAACTTATTTTTCAATGATAACAAACTCTTCCCTGCTCATTTTCCCATTCTAGTGATCCTGAATCCCAACTCTCATCATTCAAACTTTATTCTTTATCCCCAACTGCCTAAGCTCTTATTTCCATTCACCTCAACCCCTACACTCCACACCTTCCAGTGTCTTACTTCAAAGTTCATGCTTTCAACTGTGTGCTCTGGAATGCCTGTTCCATAAGCAGTAAACTTAAATCTTTTCCTTTCCCACTCCTTCCATCTTCTAGCTCTGAGGTATCTAGATATGAGTTATTCATTTCAGCACTGGCTGTACTTTCACTCATTTCTTCCAACTCACTAGTTGAAGTGGAGATGTTGAAATACTCCTTTCCCCCTCATTGCCAAATTCAGATTCTCCACCTACCATCATCCTCCCCTTTGAGGTCTTTACAATCTGCATATACCACCCATTGAAAATCCTGGTAGCTGTTGTCTGTAGATCTCTAGGACACTCCTCTTTTTTCCTCGATGAATTCAGTTCCGGCTTACAGGCTTTCTCTTCAACTCTTGCCATCATACTCAGAGATTTCAACATACATAGTAATACTCCCTCAAACACCTTAACCTCACAATTTCTCAGCTTACTCTTTTCATATGACCTACTTCTCTGCTACACACAGAAATGTTCATCTTGCCATCACTTACAAGTGCACCACTTCCATATTCATGAACTCTGAAATTCCTTTATGTGATCACAATCTATTGTCATTCCACCCCTTTATCTCTGCCTTGCAACCCCAAACTCTGTTCTTCATCTACACTGTGTGAATTTCAGTCCCTCCATCCCTCAGTTTTTTCCCAGGCCCTAACCTCTCTGCTCATATCTCTAGACTCACAACTTCCAGATTCACATCTCCAGCTGTCTATAGGACATCTCAAACTCTTAAACTCATTATGTCCAAAACTGAATTCATCATCTCCTCCACCCCCCGAAACCATTTCCTCTTCCTAACTTCCTTATTTCTGTGGAGGGCACCACCATTTTTCCAAGTACCCAGGCTCATAACATAGATGTTATCCTTCACTTCTTACTTTCTCAACTCTATATCCAATCTGTTGCCTACGCCTGTTGATTTTACCTTTGCAACATCATCCAAATATATTTCTTCCTTTCCTCTTCTACTCACACCAGCACCCTGGTACAGGCTCTCATCACTTCACACCTAGACTATTGTAATAGTCCACTGGTTGGTCTGCCTGCTACAAGTTTCTTCCCACTCCATTCCATCATCCACTCAACGGTTAAAGTTATCTTCCTAAAACACAGACCTGACCATGTCTCTCCCCCCCGTCAGTAAACTTCTGTAGCTCCCTATCATCTCCAGGATCAAATATTAAATTCACTGTTTGGTATTCAAAACCCTTTATAATAGCTCCTTACCCCTACTTCACATACTCCTTGACCCAGTGACACCTGCCTCCTTTGTGTTCCTTAAACAAGATACTCTGTCTCCTGACTCCATTCATTTTCATTGTCTGTCTTTCACTGCCTGGAACTTTCTCCCTACTCATCTCTACCTCTTGTCTATGCTGGCTGCCTTTGCATCCCAGCTAAAATCCCACTTTTTACAGGAAGCCTTTCCCAATTCCCCTTAAAAGAATTAAGGCACTAGAGTGCCTTCCCTCTGTTGATTATTTCTAATTTATCCTGTCTTTAGCTTATTTATACATACTTTTTTGCATGTTTTCTCCTCCATGTGAGCTTCTCTAGAGGAGAGACTGTCTTTTGTTTTTCTTTGTATCCCCAGTGCTTAGCACAGTGCCTAGCACATAGTAGGAACTTTTATGTTTATTGGCCAACTGACTACCAGGGTTAGTCGCCCCCTGTTCTGTTATCATAGAATTGCCCTTCATATTAGACCTGTTCATCTCGTGTTCTTCCCATATTCTTGTAATCCACAAAACCTGACTTTTCCCAGATAATAGCATATTGCTTGCTGTCCTCTACTGTATGGGACATACCTTCACTCCTACCCCTTCTTACCCTTTCTTTCCCCAATACTCTGGGCAGGAAGAGGAAAAAGTATATTTCTTGCTCCACACTCTATTCTCCTCCTACCACCATTATTCAGCAAGCAACCTCTAATCGATCTATTTTGAGATTCATTGAATCCAGATATATCGTTCTAACCAGATCCTTGTGATTGGTTTCTTTTGCCCCCCATGAGGTCCCTCCTTTTTCAATGAATTTCGTACTTGGCTCACAGTATTTCTTTCACCAGACCCTGCCCTTGTAATTTGGGCTTTCAATTTACATGTTGATGTCCACATACAAACACTTGTGTAGCCTTCTTTGTTCATGATGAAAAAAAAAATTAAAGAAGAAGAAAATCTGTATTCCATTCTGTATTTCTGTTAGTTTTCTGAAATTATGATTGGTTTCAGAATTCTGAAGTCTTTCAAAGTTGTTTTCTTTTGCATTGTTGTGGTTTTTGCATAAATTTTCTTCTGGTTTTGTTCTTTACATTATACATCAGTTCACAAAAATACTCCCAAGTTTCTCTTCATATGTCTTCTGATAAATAACATTCCATTATATTCATATACCACTATTTGTTTGGCCTTTCTCCAATCTCTGATTCTCCAGTCTTTTGCTACCACAAAAAGGCCTGCTCTTAATATTTTTGTACATATGCGTACTTTCCCTCTGTCTTGACCTTTTGGGAGTATATGTGTGTTACTGTTATTGCCGTATCAAAGGGCATGAAGAATTTGACTTTTTATGTATAGTTCCAAATTGTTTTCTAGGTATTAGACCAATTTAGAGTTTTGCCAACAGTGCATTAGTGTGCCTCTCCTTCTGTAGCTTCTCCAACAATCGTCATCTTTGCCGATCTCTTGGCACTTGTTTTAATTTGCATTTCTTATATTATTAGTGATTTGGACCATTCTTTTATATGGCTGTTGATAGCTTGCATTTCTTTTGAAAACCTCCTGTTCCTATACTTCCTCACTATTCTTCCAGTAAACCGAGTTTGCAACCTTGGAGTCATTCTCAACTCCATCCTCTCCCTCAATATTTAATTGGTCTCTATTTCTTGTTGATTCTCACTCCAGGACATAAAATTATAGGATTATATAATTGTAAAACCTCCTTATCTTACAGATGTTGGAACCTGAGATCTGTAAAGATGAGGTGACTTCCTCAAAGTTACACAGTAAATGGTAGAGCAAGGTCAGTGTATGCAGAGCATAGAACATACCAGAATACTCCAAAGAGAATAAACAATAAAAAGGAAGGGTAGAAAAATTCATTATGATTGAAATACCAGAGGATTTAAACCTTTTGATGTAGCTGTAGACTGCTGGAAAGGCGAAACCGCAACAGATTTCAGTAATAAGCTTACTGAGGCTTAATCTGAAGGGTAGACTCAGAATGACACACTGGAGCAGACTCTGCAGATGGTTTCTTTGACTACAAGTAGGAGAACTACCTGTGTGGCTTTTTGTGAGTCATTTAACCTCCATAGGCCTCAGTGTTTCCATCTGTGGGATATGGACCAGATGGCTTTTGAGGTCTGTTCCAGCTCTACATCTTTGATCCTATGAACAATATTCATAAATTTTAATGAAAAAAGGGCTGTTCATTATGAATTGGTTTTAGTCGCATTTAGATAGATAGATCGACAAACAGATATGTGATTTTATATTTCATGATTGAGATTCTTCTGGTCTTAGCATTTTAGTCAACAAATATTTATTAGGTACCTACTGTGTGCTCGGTACTGTGCTAAGCACTGAGGATACAAAGAAAGGCAAAAGACCATTCCTGCTCTTGAAGAGCTCTTTCTAATGAGAGAGACAACATGAAAACAACTATGCATAAGCAAGATCTATACAGGATAACCTGAAGATAATCCACCAAGGAAGGAATTAGTGTTAAAGAAGATTGCAAAAGGCATCTTATAAAAGGTTGGATTTTAGCTGGAGATCAAAGGGAGCCAGTGAAGCCAGAAGAGATGAGGAGGGAAAATGTTCCAGGTATGGAGGACAGTCAGTGAAAATGTCTAGAGTCAGGTGTTGGATTGTCTTCAAGAAATATATAAGTTGTGTATGAAGACTATAATGGTAGGTGTTTCTGTAAGGCTTTAAATGTCAAATGACAGATGTTAGGAAGGTAGAAATAACAGGCCAAAGATTGATTATTGGAGGGGGGAGAGAGTAAAGTGTCAAGAATAACATCTAAGTTGCAAACCTGGGTGACTAGGAGTATGGTGATACCTTCTACAATAATAAGAAAGTCAGGAAGAGAGGAGGGTTTAGGAGGAAAGATAATGAATTCAATTTTGAACATGATGAATTTAAGATAAACATGGGACATTAAGTTCATTATGTCTAATAAGTGTTTGGAAATGTGAATCTGGAGGTCAGAAGAGAGAGGTTAGGCCAGAATAACTAGATCTGAGAATTATCATCATAGAGATGATAATAGCACTAGTGAGATCACCAAGTGAAATAGTTTAGAGGGAAAAGAAAAGAGGATTCAGGACAGATCCTTGTGGGGATACCCATGGTTAATGGCATAATCTGGATGAAAATCCAGCAAAGGAAATGGAGGAGGAGAAATCAGGTAAGAGAAAAGTGTCATGAAAACTTAGAGAAGAGAGTATCAGGGAGAAGAGTGTGATCAACAGGGTCAAAAGCTGCAGAGAGGTCAAGAAGGATAAATATTCAGAAAAGGCTCTTATATCTGGCAATTAAGAGATCATTATGACTTTGGAGATAAGATCAGAAACCACACTGTAGAGAATTAAGATGAGAGTAAAAGGAAAAGGAAGTGTTAGCAATAATTGTAGATTCCCTTTTCTAGGTGTTTAGCCATAGAAGGGAAGAGAGATATGGGATAATAGCTAATGGGGATAGTTGTATCAAGTGAGTTTTTTGAAGATTAGAGAAACATTGGGCACATTTTTAAGTAGTGGAAAGCAGTCCATAAGCAGAAATTGAAGGTAACTGAGAGTTAAGATGATAAAGAGTACTAACTGGTGGAGAAGAAAAGTAAAATGGGATCACTTGTACATGTAGAGGAATTTGCCTTGGCAAGAAGGACCATGTCTTTGTGTGAGGCAGGTGAAGAACGTAATGGCAGAAGGCATCTGAGTGATGTGAGATGAAGAGGATAGAATAAAAGAGAGCTTTCAGCAAATTCTTTCAAGTTTTCCAATGAAATATAAGTCAAGGTTCTTAGCTAAGAGTGTTGAGAGGATATGCGATTTGAGGAGAGAGGAAAAGTTATTTTTTTGCAAAGCCTCTGTAGTGAGTGGAATGGTGAATTGAGTAGGGAGGTACAGTGAGGGCCCAGTTGAGTTTATGTAACATAATTTTTAAGTGGACCTATTCAGCACAGTTACACAATTTTTTTCAGCTTTATTCAGCAGCTCATGAGTAGGAATGAAGGCAGCCTAGTAATTCAAGGCTGAAACTTGGTAAGGAAAAATAGAATAAGGGGATGAGAGACTCAAGAATGGAGGACAAGGTAGAGTTGAGTTGGTTTGCCAAAGTTATCAAGGTGGGGAAGGGAGGAGAGTATAGATAATGCAGGGTAAATGGCCTGGGAAAGAACTAAGGGATGTAGTCTTTGGAAGCAGAGGTAATAATAAAGAGCAGGGTTTTGTTCAGTTGGTAGTTGTTCACATCAAAGGTAACTAACATATCAAACCAGCGTGTGTTAGAATTAACACAGTAGTAAACTGAAATAAAGCTTTTATTCCCAATTTAAATTGATTGGTTTTTAACAGGATTTTTTATAGAATAAAGTGTCTTGATTATTTTATATATATGAGTTTGTCAGTTTTCTTTAAAAATAGGAAATATTTGAAGTAAAATGTTAGATGTTTTTCTTGTTTTCTCTTTCTTTTCTTAAAAATTGTGTTGATGCCATTTCGTTTGTTTTTATTTTTTCAGCCCACTCATTTTTTGATATCCCTTCCTCTGCCTCATTTGAATATAGAAAAACAATTAGAACACAGGAAAAATAGCTAAGTAAAAATAACTAACATAATGATCCCATTGATATTGCAACATTACAAATATGTAGTCCCTTACCTCTGATCTGAGAGGAAGAAAGTGTTTTCATCATTTCATTCTCAGGGCCAAGATTGGCCATTCCAGTCTCTCTGCTGTTAGCATTATTTGTTTATGTTACTGTAGTTATTCCATATATTCTTTTTTTTTTTTTTGCTTTTGCTTTTTGGTGAGGCAGTTAGGGTTAAGTGACTTGCCCAGGGTCACACAGCTAGTAAGGGTCAAGTGTCTGAGGCCGGATTAGAACTCAGGTCCTCCTGACTCCAAGGCCTGACCTCTGTTGCCTGCACCACCTAGCTTACCCCTATTCCATGTATTCTTTTCCTGTTTATTTCACACAGCATAAGTTCATACAAATTTTCCCACACTTCTCTGAATTTCTCATGGTCGTCATTTCTTATCTTGCAATATTTAGTTACATTCATTACATTCATATACCATTCTTTGTTTAGCCATTTTTCTTTTCTTTTTTAAAAATTTTTTCTTTTATTTAAAAAAAATTTAATTTTATTTTAGTTTTAGGTTTGCATTTTCTTCCTCTCAGTCCACACCTTCCCCAACTCTGTAACACCTACTGAGAAAGCAAGAAAAACAAAACCTATTGCACATATGTATAATGAAGCAAAACAAATACCCTCATAGGCCACATTAAAAAAAATATGTTCAATCTGTACTTCAAGCTTATCACCCTTCTGTCAGGAAGTGGGAAGCATGCTTCATTACAAATCCTCTGGAATTGTGATTGGTCATTGTTTTATTCAGAATTCCTAAATCTTTCAAAGTTGTTTATCTTTGCATTATTATTATTATTGTATAAATTGTTCTCCAGGTTTAGCTTACTTTATTTGGCATCATCATTTCCTAATAGTCTTCCCAGGTTTCTCTGAAACCATCCCCTTCATCATTTCTTACAGCACAAACATTTCATAACATTCATGATACTATAACTTGTTCATCCATTACGCAGTTGATGAGTATCCCTTCAGTTTCTAGTTCTTCCACACTACAAAAGAAGTGGCTGTAAATATGTTTGTATATATGGGCCCTTTTCCTCTTTCTTTGATCTCTTGAGAGGGGTTTAGGGGAGGTACACATAATAGTGGTTATCACTGGATATCAGTAGTTTGGTCACAGTTTTGGGCATAATTCCAAATTGCTTTTAAGAATCAGCTATTTCTCTCTTAATTAGCAACCAGTTTGTTTCCTGTTTTTTGCCACCACAAAATACATTGGTGTGAATGTATGTATATGAATTATACCAATTTGTAAAACAATCATGGACGGGTTATAATCTGCATTGGTAAAGAAAATATTCACTGACTAAATCAGAATCCTTTAAAAGTGAAATAAGGAGTCATTATTAAGTAATATCAATTTATGAATAGTTTGAAATATTTATTTCTATTCAATATTATTTTGTGTTTGGGCCAGTTACAAACAGAACTTTATATTGCGGTTCTGCTTCTGGGAGCCAAGATGGTGGAGTAAGAAGTAAGTCGCTTTCGCCCTCCCTCATTAACCTCTGAAAGCCCAGAAAATATAGCCATAGGAAAACTCCTGGAACAGTTGAACCAGCAGAAAGATGGGGTACAGCAGTCCTGTAGCCCAGGAAGCTTGAGGAATTAATGCAAAAGGACCCCTTTGTCCTGGGGGAGGGGGAGCAGTACAGAACAAGAGACGCCCTGGCAAGCTAGTGGAAAGCCCCATTTCAGCATACCAGGGGGAGATCCTGAACCCCAGGTGGTGGAGCAGGCAAACACCAACATCAGGACCCCCAAGTGCCTCAGTACAGGCAGGGGAACCAGTGGAAACTGTCTCGGAAAACCACCACGTGCCATAGCATTCCCCGACAGCCAAGTATCCTGGTGCCTCAGCAAAACTCTGGGAAGTACAACTCCAAAAGGGAAAGCCCCAGGTGAAGAAACATCCTGCAGCAGTGAAACATCCATCTGCAAGGAGCCAAAGAAAGTGAAAGGGAAGTTCCAGGTGAGTAAGCAACCTCCAGGGGCCAGACTACCCAGCCCTACCCCTAGAGTTCCAGTGTTGCTAATTCCAGCCCAATACCAGGGAGGCCTCCAACTACCAGCATTGAAGGCCCCAGAATGCAAAGCCAGTGACCAGGACCCGGGCAGCTTGGGTCAGTGCCCCCTGCTCCCCAGTAGGAGAGCCCAATTTTTTTAAAGGCCAGGAAATAAGCAAAAATGCCATGAGCAAAAAGAAACGTACCATAGATTCTTATTATGGGGAAAGTGAAGATCAAGGCAGAAATTCTGAAGAGGACAACATTGTCAACAAACCACATCTGGAACCTTAAGAGGGAATATGAACTGGTCTGAAGCCCAAAAAGACTTCTTGAAAGAGCTCAAGAAGGATTTTTAAAGTCAAATAAGAGAAGTGGAAGAAAAATTGGGAAAAGAAATGAGAGGTATGCAAGAAAGAGTAAATAGCTTGGAAAAGGAAGGATAAAAATTAACTATAGAAAACAAATCCTTAAAAAATACAATTGGCCAAATGGAAAAAAAAGTACACTGAAGAAAACAACTCCTTAAGAGGCAGAATTGGCCAAATGGGAAAGGAGACACAAAAACTCGCTAAGGAGAAGAATTCCTTAAGAAATGAAATGGGTCAGGGCAGCTAGTTGGTGCAGTGGATAGAGCACTGGCCTTGAAGTCAGGAGGACCTGAGTTCAAATCTGGCCTCAGACAAAACACTTGACACTTACTAGCTGTGTGACCCTGGGCAAGTCACTTGACCCCAACTGCCTAAGCAAAAAAAAAAAAATAATAATAATAATAATAATAATAATTAAATTAAATTAAAAAAAATAAAATGAGTCAAATGAAAAGGAGGTACAAAATCTAATAGAAGAAAACAATTTGTTAAAAATTAGAGTTGGGCAAGTAAAAGCTAATGACTGTATGAGAGAATGAGAAGCAGTCAAACAGAAACAAAAGAATGAAGAAATAGATGAAAATGTAAAATACCTCATTGGTAAAACTGACCTGGAAAATAGATCCAGGAGAGATGATTTAAAAATTATTGGTGTACCTGAAAATCACAATGAAAAAAAGAGCCTGGATAGCATCTTTCAGGAAATCATTAAGGATAACTGCTCTGAAGTCCTAGAACCAGAGGGTAAAATAGCCATAGAAAAAATCCACCGATCACCTCCTAAAAGAGATCCCAAATTCAAAATGCCAAGGAATATAGTAGCCAAATTCCAAAATTACCAGGCCAAAGAGCAAATACTACAAGCAGCCCAAAAGAGACAATTTAAATATCACGGAACCACAGTCACAATTACACAGGACCTTGCAGCTTCTACATTAAAAGATCGTAGGGCATGGAATGCGATATTCCATAAGGCAAAGGAGCTTGGATTACAACCAAGGATCAACTATCCAGTGAAAATGAGCATAATCTTTCAGGGGAGGAGATGGATATTCAATGAAATAGAGGGTTTCTAAACCTTCCTGATAAAAAGACCAGAGCTCAACAGAAAATTTGATTTTCAAATACAAGACTCAAGAGAGACAGAAAAAGGTAAATGGGACAGAAAAAAACAACACATTATTGATAAGGGCAAACTGTTTACATCCCTAGGAGGGAAGATGACACCTGTCACTCTTGAGAACTGTATTGTTATTACACCATTTTAAATGAGAATACATAGAGAAGGTGGGTATAAGTTGATTTTGATGTAATGAGAAAGAAAAATCTAATTAATTAGGTTAAATGGATCTAAATAAGTGGATTAATCTGCTCTAACCAAGGGAATATACTTAGAGAAAAGGAAAGGAGGAGGCAGACAAGGGTAAATTACATTACAGGAAAAGGCACAAAAACCTATTGCAGTAGAGGGAAAGAAGGGAAGAGATGAGCATTGTTTGAACCTTACTCTCATCAGATTTGGCTCAAGGAGGGAATAACATAATCAGTTAAGTATAGAAATCTAACTTGCCATATAGGCATTAGGGGGAAAAGGGGAAAGAAAAGGGGGGGGGGCTAATAGAAGGAAGGTAGAACTGAGGGAGGCAGTGGTCAAAAGCAAAACACTAGTGAGAAGGGAAAAGCGAGAGGAGAAAGTAAAGCATAAACAGGAGGGAAATAGGATGGAGAGAAAGACATAGATAGTAATCATAACTGTGAATGTAAATGGGATGAACTCTCCCATAAAAGGGAAACAGATAGCAGAATAGATTAAAAACCATAATCCTACAATATGTTGTTTATAGGAAACACATTTAAAACAGAGGGACACGCACAGGGTAAAGGTAAAAGGATGTAGTAGAATATATTATGCTTCAGCTGAAGTGAAGAAAGCAAGGGTAGCAATCCTGATCTCATACAAAGCAAAAGTAAAAATAGATCTTATCAAAAGAGATAAGGAAGGAAACTACATCCTGCTAAAAGGCACCATAGACAAGTAATACCATTACTCAACATATATGCACCAAGTGGTATAGCATCCAGATTCTTAGAGGAGATGTTCAGGGAGTTACAGGAAGAAAGACAGCAAAACTATACTAGTGGGGGACCTCAACCTCCCCCTCTCTGAACTAGATAAATCTAACCACAAAATAAACAAGAAAGAAATTAAGGAGATGAATAGAATATTAGAAAAGTTAGATATGGTAGACCTCTGGAGAAAATTGAATGGGGATAGAAAGGAATATACTTTTTTTTCTCAGCAATACATGGCACATACACAAAAATTGACCATGTGCTGGGACATAAAAACCTCACAATCCAATGCAGAAAGGCAGAAATGTTAAATGCATCGTATTCAGATCAATGTGCAATAAAAATTACATGTAATAAAGGGCCATGGAAAGATTGACTAAAAAAATTGGAAACTAAATAATCTAATCCTAAAAAATGAATGGGTCAAACAACAAATCATAGAAAGAATCAGTAACTTCATACAAGAGAATGACAATAATGAGACAACATACCAAAACTTATGGGATACAGCGAAAGCAGTTCTTAGGGGAAGTTTTATATCTCTAAATGCTTACATGAATAAAATAGAGAAAGAGGAGATCAATGAATTGTGCATGCAACTAAAAAAAAACTAGAAAAAGAACGAATTAAAAATCCTCAATTAAATACCAAATTAGAAATACTGAAAACCAAAGGAGAGATTAATAAAATTGAAATTAAGAAAGCTATTGAACTAATAAATAAAACTAAGAGCTGGTTTTATGAAAAGTCAATAAAACAGATAAACCTTTGGTTAATTTAATTAAAAAAAAAGAAGAAAACAAAATCACCAGTATCAAAAATGAAAAGGGTGAATCCACCACCAAGGAAGAGGAAATTAAAACAATAATTAGGAACTATTTTGCCCAACTGTATGCCAGTAAATTTGACAATCTGTGAAATGGATGAATATTTACAAAAATATAAATTGCCCAGATTAGCAAAAGAGGAAATAAAATAAACAGCCCCATCTCAGAAAAAGAAATTGAACAAGCCATCAATGAACTCCCTAAGAAAAAAATCTCCAAGGCCAGATGGATTTATATGCGAATTCTATCAAACATTTAAAAAACAATTAATTCCAATACTATATAGACTATTTGGGAAAATAGGCAAAGGAGTCTTATCAAATTCTTTTTATGAAACAAATATGGTGCTGATACCTAAACCAGGAAGAGTCAAAACAGAGAATAGACCAATTTCCCTAATGAATGTAGATGCAACAATTTTAAATAAAATATTATCAAATAGATTACAGCAACTTATCACAAGAATAATACACTATGACCAGATAGGATTTATACCAGTAATTCAGGACTGGTTCAATATTAGGAAAACTATCAGCATAATTGATCATATCAACAACAAAACTAACAGAAACCACACGATCATCCCAATAGATGCAGAAAAAGCTTTTGACAAAATACAACACCCATTCCTATTAAAAACACTAGAGAGCATAGGAATAAATAGAGTCTTCCTTAAAATAATAAGTAGCATCTACCTAAAACCTTCAGCAAGCATCATATGTAATGGGGAAAAGCTAGAAGCATTTCTAGTAAGATCAGGGGTGAAACAAGGATGTCCATTATCAACACTGTTGTTCAATATTGTACTGGAAACATTAGCTTTAGCCATAAGAGAAGAAAAAGAAATTGAAGGTATTAGAATAGGCAAAAAAGAAGCAAAGCTATCACACTCTGTAGATATTAGGATGATATACTTAGAGAATCCTAGAGATTCAAGTAAAAAGCTACTTGACATAATAAACAGCTTTAGTAAAGTTGCAGGATATAAAATAAACCCACATAAATCATCAGCATTTCTATATTTTACCAACAGAGTCCAGCAGCAAGAGATAGATAGAGAAATTCCATTTAAAGTTACTGTGGACATTATAAAATATTTAGGAGTCTACCTACCGAAACAAACCCAGGAACTATATGAACACAATTACAAAACGCTTTTCACACAAATAGTCAGATCTAAATAATTGGGAAAACATCAGTTGCTCATGAGTAGGCCAAGCTAATAGAATAAAAATGACAATTCTAATTAAATTAATTTACTTATTCAGTGCTATACCAAGCTACCAAAAAATTATAGAGCTAGAAAAAATAGTAAGATTCATTTGGAGTAACAAAAGGTCCAGAATATCAAGGGAACTAATGAAAAGAAATGCAGGAGAAGGTGGCCTAGCCATTCCAGATCATAAATTGTATTATAAAGCATCAATCAAAACTACTTCATACTGGCTAAGAAATAGAGTGGTGGATCAGTGGAATAGATTAGGTATGCAATTCACAGCAGTCAATGGCTATAGTAATCTGCTATTTGATAAACCCAAAGACCCTAGCTTCTGCGATAAGAACTCACTATTGCCAAAAACTGCTGGGAAAACTGGAAAAGAGTATGGCAGAAACTAGGCATAGACCAAAATCTTATACCATCTACCAAAATAAAGTCAAAATGGGTTCCTAATTTAGACATAAAGGCTGATACTATAAGCAAACTGGGAGAGCAAGGAATAGTTTACCTGTCAGATTTATAAAGAACAAAAGAATTCATGACCAAACAGGAGATAGAGAACATTATGAAGTGCAAACTGGATAATTTTGATTACATTAAATTGAAAAGTTTTTGCACAAACAAAGCCAATGTAACCAAGATTAGAAGGAAAGTAGAAAACTGGGAAAGAATTTTTACAACCAGTCTCTCTGATAAGGGCCTCATTACTAAAATATATAGAGAATTAAGTCAAATTTATAAGAATACAAGTCATTCCCCAGTTGATTAAATGGTCAAAGGATATGAGCAGGCAGTTCTCTGATGAAGTAATTAAAGCCATCTATAGTCATATGAAAAAATGTTCTAAATCACTATTGATTAGAGAAATGCAAATCAAAACAACTCTGAGGTACCACATCATACCTATCAGATTGGCCAAGATGACAAAACAAGAAAATGATAAATGTTGGAGAAGATATGGGAAAATTGGAACACTAATGCATTGTTGGTGGAGTTGTAAAATGACCCAACCATTTTGCAGAGCTATTTGGAACTATGCCCAAAGGGCTATCAAAATGTGCATACCCTTTGACCCAGCAATAGCACTTCTAGGGCTATATCCCAAAGAGATCATAAAAATGGGAAAAGGACCCACATGTACAAAAATATTTATAGCAGCTCCTTTTGTCATGGTGAAGAATTGGAAATTGAGGGGATGCCCATCAATTAGGGAATGGCTGAACAAGTTGTGGTATATGAATGTAGTGGAATACTATTGTTTCATAAGAAATGGTGGGCTGGTGGACTTCAGAAAAACCTGGAAAGACTTGTATGGACTGATGCCGAGTGAAGTGAGTAGAATCAGGAGAACATTGTACACAGTAACTAACAGCCACATTGTGTGATGACTAACTTTGATAGACTTGGCACTTCTCAGCAATGAAAGGATCTAAGACATCTCCAAAAGTCTCATGATGGAAAATGGTATCCACATCCAAAGAAAGAACTATGGAGTTTGAATGCAGATCAAAGCATACTCTTTGCTCTTTTTTTTTCTTCTGTTTTGTTTTGTTTCCTCTTTCTTGTGGTTCCTTCTATTGTTTCTAATTCTTCCTTACAACATGACTAATGTGACAATATGTTTAATAGGAATATATATGTATAGCCTATATCAGATTGTATGCCGTCTTGGGGAGGGAGGTGGAGAGGAAGGGGGAGAAAAATTTAAAACTCAAAAGTTTATAAAAATGATTATTGATAAAATAAATTAATTAGTAAAAAACTTTATATTGTAAAGTAAAATTTATAACTTAGAAAAGAAAATAAAATTTAGAAATAGTTTGTTGAACATTAACTTAGTTTTTCATATCATTTACATTCTATTTTTTATTATTTCCCTTAAAGATTTAAAGTATTGATTACCTAGAGAGAAAATTTATTGAGATTAGGCAATGGTCTGTTGGAAAAATCAGCCCTATTTCTTTTGTTGGTACCTAGTGTTATTTCAAGAAAATTAGTAAAAATATGTGTGTTTTTCCCCCACTTTATAAAATTATACTTTAAAATATTCATAGTTAGCTTCATTTTAAGTATTTAAAAAATGAATATACATATATATGTAGTTAAACAACAAGATTTGTGCTTAATAAAAATTTATCAGAATGTTTTAAAGTTTTTTGCTCTCAATAAATGGCATTTAAAATTCTAAATATTATTTTACCATTTTTCTTACTATGTTAATTGCAGGTTTTGAATTGAAGTATAAATGTACACTGAGTGGACACTCTGCTCCAGTTCTGTCTTGTGCTTTTTCTTATGATGGTCAGATGTTAGTTTCAGGGTAAGCTGTTTAATTTGGTTTTTGTAATTTAATTATATTTTGAGTTAGGGAAGAGTGGCAATATAATAAAGTGAGCTCAGTTTTCAAATTCAAAGCCTGTCCTCCTAGAAAATAACTTAACATAAAGAAATTATTACTTGTATGATGAAATAGGCTCACTTTTAAAATTTTTACTGTGTGAAATTAATGAACCTTGTTCTCTGAGCTGTTCTCACTTATTGGTTTTTTTGGTTTTGTTTTGTTTTCTTTAGATTGAAATGGTAGCCTATACATTATGGTGCTGTAATTTCTCCTTGTCTATCTTTCCTATGATGTGAGATGAGGAAGTGATAAGAGGGAGCTGTCTGGAAAGTGCTTCAGTTTTGTTCAGTGAAATGTGAGGCAGGTTCTTAGTTGAGAAGGTAGCAGGAGGAGAAGCTACATGAGGTTTGAGGAGGGATGAAAAAATTTGGAAAAGTTACTGAGGCAATTGAGATACCAAATCAATTAAGGGGGTGTAAAAGGATTACCTTGCAGGGGAGAAGGCCCAGTTAAGATTAATGTGACATAAATTTGTAGTCGATCCAGTTAGCAAAATTTCACAATTGCTCACACAGCTGCAAATCTGTACTACATATAGTTCGCTCCTTCACAATTTAACAAGTTATTGCCAAAGCTGTCTTGTTTTGTTTGTTTTTTCTACTGACATCTTTTCTTCAGTGAATTTTTAATATCCTTCAATGACCTTTTCGTACTTTCCTTCTTTTTAAAATTTTGTTAACCTTAGACTTATTCTACTTCTTTCTTAAGTCCCTTTGCCTCCTAAAAAACTTGAAAGAAAGATAAACAAAACCCTTTTATCAAACCTACATAATCAAAGAAAACAAATCACACTTTTCACATCCAAAAATACATGTCTCATTTGAGCTCATCACCTCTGTTAGAAAATAGCTACCATTTTTTATCATTGGTCTTATGGAGCCATAGTTGGTCATTACATTGATTAGAGTTCTTATATCTCTCTTAGTAGTTTTTCTTTGTATTATTCTTATTGTATCAGTTGTTCTCTGGGTTCTCCTGATTTCATTCTGCATAAGTTCTTACAAGTATTCTCATGTTTAACTGAAATTGTCCCTTTTGTCATTTCTTGTGGCACAGTTGTGTTCCATTTCATTTCAAACATTTGTTCAGCCATTTGAGCTACTGTGTTAAAGCAGTTAAAATAATATCATTATTGCTACATGGTATGTTGGTCACAGTCTTTGTTTTGTATAATTTGCTTTACCTGCTATAAACCTGTAGTAGGGATGGTATAAATTTTTATATGCTTTTTTAAAGAGGAAATAAAATAAATTTAAGTCAGATGCTTCCTCTTAATATATAAAACTTCATTTATAAAAGACTTTTTGCCCTTTAGAGTGATCTCAAACGACTGTTATTAAGAATAGTCCATGTGACCACAAGACCAAATTAAGAATTATGTATTTAAAAAGAGGGAAAAAATCAAATTGCAGAATTATTCACAGTCATGTATGGCTTACCAAATAATAACTGTTTTTGTAATGTTTAATCCTTTTGTGATGTTACTCTTCAAGAACTAGAAATGTATTTAAAAAATTTTTTGCCTCACAGATGTCTGTTCTAATTATAACTACTTACTACAAATTGCAACTAACATTAATCTTTTAATAAGGTTATTTTTCATTTTGTAGAATAATTTTATATTTGAAAAGTTTATTATATTTGAACCTTTATATTAGAATGATTTGCTATTACACCCTATATTCTGTTATATATTTTTATTTTACTTATATTATGTATGTTTTTCCATTTGATAGATATGTATTTATTTAAACTTCTTCTCTTTATTAAATTGGTAATGTTTTAAGTACAATTTAAGTAAATTTAAAATTTTCCCTATTTATAAAAACATTCACACAAATTTTTCTTTTCTCTTTTTTAAAGATCTGTGGACAAATCTGTGATTGTATATGAACCTGTAAGTATTTGAGCATCTAGTACTGGTACATGTGTATGGGTTAAAAAAAATTCTAGGGTACTATCCTTTAAACTTAGTTTATCTAAAAGACAAATAAGATGATAAATTTGGTCTTTTTTTAGTATGTATTCTCAAATGCTTTAACTGCTGCTTCAAACTTTACAAGACCTATGACTTCACTAATTTGAGTATTTCTCTTATTGGCATAGATCAAAGCCTTTCCAGAGCTTAATAGACCATCTTCATGAGATGCTGTGAACCTGATAAGACAGCAGTTTAACACTTAGTGACCAAATTTCTGGTGATAGGCTTCTTTGAACTTCACTCATCTAGTCTAGCTGGGAGATGTTTTCCTAAATCACACATCTGACCATGTCCCAACTCTACTCAGTAAATTCTAGAGCTTTTGTCTTATGTAGTAAGATCAAATATAAATCCTCTACTCAACATTTAAGCATTGTAAATTAGTTGCCTTAAGTTTAACCAGTGTTAATTAATTGCCACGAGACTACTAAAAGAGCTCAGAAAACACCCTAGTCAGCAAATATCTAGCTTGCTTGCCAGGGACAGGTGATTGCCAAAGGCAACACCAGGTTAGAATATAAAGTCATTTGTAAAATCTCATGAAGAAGGATTATAGATAATTATGAGCAATATAGTCTCATAAAGCAGACAGAAGCAGAAGAGAGTAAAACCAGTCTAAAGAAAGCTCATAAACATATCTAATTAAGTAAAGTCATCCAAAGAGAATTCAGAGTTTAAAAAAATGAAAGAACTATAAACAGAAGAAAAATGAAAAAGATTTCAAAAAAGATTTTAACAACTTGTTTTCTCCATAAAGGCATGTGGCACCACCACACTTGGACCCTAATCTCACTCTCCCAGATATACTTATCAGGAAGGTAGACATGACACTGAAGTGAACAAAGAGGGAAGGGGGTCCGGAGAAGCAGCTGTGTTGGATGAAGTATGTACAGAAGTCAGTAGAGGTGGTATAGTTGTGAGGGCATGAGGAGGAGATGCCAAAGCCAAGGGAAAAAAATTTCAGACCTTCTTAGTACCTAAAAAGGTGATGAAGGAAACATCAGTGACCTTTGTGCCTGTTATTCTATCTATGCAAAGTCTTTGAGGGTCACCAGTGCATCAATTGAGGGCATCTTCAATGAGGGTATTAGTTGGGAGCAAGAAGGCTTTTTCAAGCAATATTCATCAATGGATCACATCTTTACCATTTCACAGACAATTGAAAGATTTAGAGAATATAAGATCCTGTTGTGCTTATTGATTATTTATTGCAGAGAAGCTTTTGTTTGGTAGACCAAATTGATGCCTCATAACAAGATACATGCCCTTCTCACCCTCTCCCTCATAGAGTCCCCTGCTTCCTTCCTGGCTTAGTTCAACTGCTTCCTTTAGTATGAAGCCTTTCCTAACCCTTCCAGTTGCTTGTGCTTTACCCAAATATTATCTTATATTTGTTCTATGTATATCTACATAACAATAATTGTAGTAATTATAATATTAACCTATATGTACATGTTGCTTCCCCCGATGAATTGTAAGGTCCTCCAGGGTGGAGACATTTTCACTTTTGTCTTTGTATCCCCACATTTTCATATGTGCCTGACATATAGCAGATGCTCAAACGCCTTTTGATCTATTATACAGCCTGTTGCTAAACTTATACTCAAAGCCTTTTTTTAGTGTGGCACAACCTGACAGAGTTTGCATTCTACTGGCGTAGCCTTTGAGAACCTCTATACTAGGATAAAACATCAACATAGGACTCGTCTTTGTCGTTGTTGAGTTGTTTCAGTCGCGTCTAACTTTCCGTGACCCCATTTGGGGTTTCTTGACAAAGATACTGAAATGGTTTGCTATTTCCTTCTACTGTCCATTTTACAGATGAACTGAGACAAACAGGGTTAAGTGACTTGCTCAGGGTCACACAGCTAATAAGTGTGTCTGAGGCCAGATTTCAACTCAGGTCGTCCTGACTCCAGGGCCAGCACTCTGTCCCTTGTCTTCACATGTAACATAATTGTTTGGGGTCATTCTCTAAAATAATATATGATTTTTAAATTAGGCAAGACAGTCAGATATAGTGAAAAGAACACTGGATTTTATAATTCATAAGACCTGGGGTGACATAACAGTTTTGCTTCTTAAAAACCCTGTGACCTTGGGAAATCACTTTACCTTTCAGGGCCTCAGATTGTTTATCTGTAAAATGGGACATAGGTGGACTAGATGATCCTTAAGATCTTTTCTAGCTCTAACTGTATGATAAAGACCTCACAGTACCATAGGAAAATGTAGATTTAAGGAGCTACAATCCAAGGAGTAACTTAAAACATATAGCATTGAGATACAGGTAATATAAGCCATAGATAGCGATAAAGAGATTATGTACCTTCAAATAATAGAAATCACTTTGTTTCACACAATAGTGCAAAATTACCTCTATTAATATGCTTTGTGTTACATATGATTGCTAAATTATAAAGCTAACACTCAGACATAGTAAGAATAATAAAACCATGCCAAATCTTAGTTTTCTTTGGGAATTAGAATCATATGAATAACTGAAACTCATAATAAGGAGCTAACTGATATTACTGGATCTTCATTCCCCATTGACTAATGACAAGAGGCAAGATTGGATTGGAAAGATAAGACTAGTGTATGGAAGGATTTTAAGTGCTGGGCTTGATTCAGTAAGCTGAAAGGAGGATTTTGTGCACCTTGAAGCAGAGGAGTGACTTCATGAAAATAGTACTTTAGGAAAATAAATGTAGAGATCATAGGATCACAGATGTAAGCAGAAAGGTGCCTGAAATGCTGTCAAGTCCAATCCCATCATTTTTTATCAGGGTCATCATCAAGCGAGTTTTGAATTCAGATTTCCTGACTCCAAGTCTGGTGCTTTATCCACCATATCAAGCTGCCCTTTCAACTCTACATTTTTTGCCCTTAATCATTAGTATTTTTGTACAGTGAGATTCATTCATTCAGGAAATATTTGTCAAGCATATTATATGTAAGCTACCTTGCAGCACAGTAGCTGATGCAAAATGAATATGATAGAGCACCTGGCCCTCAAATAATGGCAGTAGAGATTTTGTTCTCTGAGGAGCAAAGGATTGCAATCAATTTTAGATTATCTTTGGTCACACAGAAAATCGATCTTTTGAACAGGGCTGGTCTTAGGTGTGTAGTATGTGGTTTGAATTACAATGAAAAAGTACTAAAGTGGGCTTAGAGCTTTATGGAGGTACTAATGAATTTGAAAACATTTCAAAAATGGTGGAGAAATAGCAATGCATACTTCCTCACATCCTTGCTTTTACTTTTTTAAACCATGCAGTGTCCTTACCTGTTCTCTTTTCCATCCTTCAGGTTTCCAACGATTAAACTGCTCTTTTTCTGTCAAAAGTAAATCCAAATACCTTTTCCCTTGTTCCTATTTCTTCTTGCCTTTTCATTGACCACAAGCCAAACTCCTTTCTGTCCTACTTTATTAATCTGGTGCTGTCTACTACTGACATTTCCTTCATTTGTAGATTGACAATGTTCAGGTCTTTCAAGGTAATTAAAAAAAAAATTCTTTGACCCGGATTTCTCCCTCAAGCAATTCTATTTTCTCTCTCCTATCCTTTACTGTTAAACTTCTAAAAAGAATACATATTGTACAGTCTACATCTACTTTTCATTCCTAACTTGATTGATACATAACTGCTTTTAATCTGTCTTCCTTCATTACCACTCTATTGAAACTTATATCCAAAGCTATTAATGCAAGTATTAATAGCAAATCTAGTGGCCTTTTCTCAGATACCTTCATCCTTGTTCTTTCTTCAGCATTTAACACTGTTGATAATGTTTTCCTTGATATCATTCTATTCACCCTTGATTTTTATAATATTGTATTCTCATAGTTTTTGATTTATTTCTCTGGCCACACTGTCTCTGTCTTCTTTATTGACTGCTTATCCTGACTCTTATATGTGGGGTGTACCTACTGGAATTGTCTTTGTCTGTTTTCTCACATATATTCTTTTCTTTGATATTCTGGAACTCATTCATTTCTATAGCTTCAATTACAAATCTTTTTAGTTGATTCCCAGACTGACCTCATCCCCCAGCTTCAGTTCTGCGTTTCAAATTGCTTACTGAATATCTTCACCTGGCCACCAATATCTTAGATTCAGCATGCCAAAAAGTCAATTCCACTCTTGAAAACCTGCCTTTTTTCCAAAAACTATTTCTTTTGATGTCATTGTGTTTCACTCACTCTGCTCAAAACCTTAGAGTCATACTTAACTCTTCCCTCTTTCTTATTTCTCAAATCCAGTCAGTTGGTAAGTTCTATTGATTCTGTCTCTATAATATCTTTCTATTCCTTTCTCTCTTTTCCATTTCCACTGCAAATACTTTTCAGGTACTTATTGACTGTCTACTCGACCAGTGGTGTCAAACCCAAATAGAAACAATGGCCACTAAGTTGGATATAACAGTGCCTATGGGTGCATATTGACTTACAAAACCTCTTATTAACATCTGTTTTTATAATATTTTTATTAACTTTGTTGAGTATTTCCCAATTACATTTTAATCTGTTTTGGGCCACATGGGGCTATTGTATGCCATTTATTTGACACCTGTCTTAGACTGTGGTAATACCAATAACTTAAACTTACATAGCATTTAAAAAAAAATTTATGTATTTATTCACTTTTAGTTTTCAACATTCACTTTTATATGATTTTAAGTTCTAAATTTTTTCCCCTCCCCAAGACAGCATGCAATCTGATATTAGCTATACATGTATGATCATATTAAACATATTTCTACATTAGTCATGCTGTGAAAGAAAAATCAAAAGGAAAAACCATGAGAAAGAAAAAACAAAGAACAACAACAGAAAAAGAGAAAATAACTTGCTTTGATCTGCATTTTTGCAGATTGTATCAAGCTGCCCTTTCCACTCTACATTTTTTGCCTTAATCATTAGTATTTTTGTACAGTGAGATTCATTTTGCAGATCACATGTAGATAGCATTTTTTGGAATTCTCTCAGATCATTGTGTTGCTTAGAAGAGCTAAGTCTGACAAAATCAGTCATCACACAGTGTTGCTGTGTGTATAGTGTTCTCCTGGTTCTGCTTATTTCACTCAGCATCAGTTCATGTAAGTCTTTTCAGGTTTTTCTGAAGTCCACCTGCCCACCGTTTCTTATGAAACAATAGTATTCCATTACATTCATATACCACAACTTGTTTAGCTATTCCTCAATTGATGGACATCTCCTTAATTTCCAATTCTTTGGCACCACAAAAAGAGCTGCTATAAATATTTTTGTACATGTGGATCCTTTTCACTTTTTGATGATCTCTTTGGGATACAGACCTAGGGGTGGTATTGCTGGATCAAAGAGTATGCACAGTTTTAAAGCCTTTTGAGCATAGTTCCACATTGTTCTCCAGAATGGTTGGATCAGTTCACAGCTCCACCAACAATGCATTAGTGTTCTGATTTTCCCACATCTCCAACATTTATCATTTTCTTGTTTTGCCAAGTTAGCCAATCTGATAGCTGTGATGTGATACCTCAGAGTTGTTTTAATTTGCATTTTTCTAGTCAGTAGTGATTCAGAGCATTTTTTCATATTACTGTAGATAGCTTTAATTTCTTCATCTGAAAACTGTCTATTCATATCTTTTGACCACCTTTCAATTGGGGAATGACTTGTATTCTTACAGATTTGACTCAGTTGCCTATATATTTTAGAAATGAGGTCTTTATCAGAGACACTTGCTATAAAAATTGTTTCCCATCTTTCTGCTTTCCTTCTAATCTTGGTTGCATTGACTTTGTGCAAAACCTTTTTAACTCAATGTAATCAAAATTATCCATTTTGCATTTCATAATGTTCGTCATCTCTTGTTTGGTCATAAATTCCTGCCTTCTCCGTAGATCTGGCAGGTACTATTCCTTGCTCTCCTAATTTGCTTGTAGTTTCACCCTTTATGTCTATCCATTTTGACCTTATCTTGGTATATGGTGTAAGATGTTGGTCTATGCCTAGTTTCTGCCATATTGTTTTCCAGTTTTCCCAGCAGTAATATTATGAGTTCTTATCCCAGAAGCTGGAGTCTTTGGGTTTATCAAACAATAGATTACTATAGTCATTGACTACTGTGTTTTGTGTACCCAACCTGTTCCACTGATCCACCACTGTGCTTCTTAGCCAGTACCAAATAGTTTTGATGATTGCTGCTTTATGATACAGTTTTAGATCTGGTATGGCTAGGCCACCTTCCCTTGCATTCCTTTTCATTAATTTCCTTGATATCCTGGACCTTTTGTTCTTCCAGATGAATTTTGTTACTCTTTTTTCTAGCTCTATAAAATAATTTTTTGGCAGCTTGATTGGTATGACACTGAATAAGTAAATTAACTTAGGTAGAATTGTCATTTTTATTATATTAGCTTGGCCTACCCATGAGCAACTGATATTTTTCTAGTTATTTAGATCTGACTTTATTTATGTGAAAAGTTTTTTGTAATTATGTTCACATAGTTTCTCAGTTTGTCTCTGCAGGTAGACACCCAAATATTTTATATTGTCTCCAGTTAAATTTCTCTTTCTATCTCTTGCTGCTGGATATTGTTAGTAATATAAAGAAATGCTGATGATTTATGTGGGTTTATTTTATGTATCCTGCACCTTTACTAAAATTGTTAATTATTTCAAGTAGTTTTTAGTTGATTGTCTAGGATTCTCTAAGTATATCATCATATCATCTGCAAAGAGTGATCTCTTTGTTTCTTCCTCAATTTCTTTTTCTTCTCTTATTGCTAAAGCTAATGTTTCCTAGTACAATATTGAACAACAGTGGTGATAATGGACATCCTTATTTCACCCCCAGTCTTATTGGAAATGCTTCTAGCTTATCGCCATTACATATAATGCTTGCTGATGGTTTTAGGTAGATGCTACTTATTTTAAGGAAGACTCCATTTAGTCCTATGCTCTCTAGTGTTTTTAATAGGAACGAGTGTTATATTTTGTCAAAAGCTTTTTCTGTATCGATTGAGATAATCATATGATTTCTGTTAATTTTGTTATTGATATGGTCAATTATGCTGATAGTTTTCCTAATATTGAACCAGCCCTGTATTACTGGTATAAATCCCGTCTGGTCATAGTGTATTATCCTTGTGATAAATTGCTGTAATGTCTTTGCTAATATTTTATTTAAAATTTTTGCATCTATATTCATTAGTGATATTGGTCTATAATTTTCTTTCTCTGTTTTGGCTCTTCTTGGTTTAGGTATCAGCACCATGTTTGTATCATAAAAAGAATTTGGTAGGACTCCTTCTTTGCCTGTTTTTCCATATAGTTTACATAGTATTGGAATCAATTGTTGTTAAATGTTTGGTAGAATTCACTTGTAAATCCATCTGGCTCTGGAGATTTTTTTCTTGGAGAGTTCATTGATGGTTTGTTCAATTTCTTTTTCTGCAATGGGGTCATTTTGAGTATTTTATTTCCTCTTCTGTTAATCTGGGCAATTTATATTTTTGTAAATATTCATCCATTTCACATAGATTGTCAGATTTATCGGCATATATTTGGGCAAAATAGTTCCTAGTTGTTGTTTTAATTTCATCTTCATTGGTGGTGAATTCACCCTTTTCATTTTTGATACTGGTAATTTGGTTTTCTTCTTTTTTTTAATTAAATTAACCAAAGGTTTATCTGTCATTTTTATAAAGTGAGCTCCTAGTTTTATTTATTAGTTAAATAGTTTTCTTAATTTCAGTTTTATTAATCTCTTCTTTGGTTTTCAGGATTTCTAATTTGGTATTTAATTGGGGATTTTTAATTTGTTATTTTTCTAGCTTTTTTAGTTGCATACCCAATTCATTGATCTCTTCTTTCTCTATTATATTTATGTAAGCATTTAGAGATATAAAATTTCCCCCTAACAACCTCTTTGGCTGCATCCTGTGAGTGCCTTTTAGCAGGACATAATTTCCTTCTTCATCTCTTTTAATTAGATCTATTTTTGCTTTTACTTTGTCTGAGATCAGGATTGCTACCCCTGGTTTTTTTTTTTTTGCTTTTTTTTTTTTTTACTTCAGCTGAAGCATAATATATTCTGCTCCAGCCTTTAACCTTTACTCGGTGTGTATCTGTCTGCTTCAAATATGTTTCTTGTAAACAACATATTGTAGGATTCTGGTTTTTAATCCACTCTGTCTGCTTCTGTTTTATGGGAGAGTTCATCCCATTCACATTCATAGTTATGATTACTAACTGTGTTTTTCTCTTCATCCTATTTTCTGCCCATTTATACTTTTCTCTCTCCTTTCACCTCTCACCAGTGTTTTGCTTCTGACCATGGCCTCTCTTGATCTCCCCTCCCTTCTATCCGCTCCTCTCCCTTTTCTTTCCCTTTTCCCCTACTGCTTCTTCTGTCCCTTCTTTCCTGCCTTCTATCCACCCCCTCCCTTTTCTTTCCCCTTTCTCCTTCTACTTCCCTATTGAGTGTGATAGGTTTCTATAACCAACCAAATGTGTGTGTTATTCCCTCTTTGAGCCAAATTCGATAAGAGTAAGGTTCAAACAATGCTCACCCAACTCCCTTCTTTCCCTCTACTGTAATAGGTCTTTACACCTCTTCCTCTGATATAATTTACCCTATTCTGCCTCCCCCTTTCCTCTTCTCCCAGTATGATCCTTTTTTTTTTGCCCCTTGATTATTTATTTTTATCATCACATTAAATTTAACTTATTAAATTAAATTCAACTTATATATTAAACACCCTCTGTCTTCTAAATGCCATAGTAAAGATGCAGTTCTCAAGAGTTACAAGTATCATCTTCTTGTGTAGGGATGTAAACAATTTAACCTTATTGAATAATCTTTTTTTTTTCTTTCCTGTTTATCTTTTTATGCTTCTCTTGAGTCTTGTATTTGAAGATTGAATTTTCTGTTCAGTGCTGGGGTTTTTTTCTTATCAGGAATTATTGAAAGTCCACTATATCATTGAATGTCCATTTTTTCCTCTAACAGATTATACTCAATTTTGCTGGATAATTGATACTTGGTTGTAGTCCAAGTTCCTTTGCCTTCCACAATATCATATTCCAGGCCCTGTGATCCTTTAATGTAGAAGCTGTTAAGTCCTGTGTAATCCTAACTGTAGTTCCACAATATTTAAATTTTTTCTTTCTGGCTGCTTGCAGTATTTTCTCCTTGACCTGATAATTCTGGAATTTGGCTATGGTATTCCTTGGAGTTTTTATTTTGGAGTCTCTTTCAGGAGATGATTGGTGTATTCTTTTGATGACTATTTTACCCTCTGGTTCTAGGATTCAGGGCAGTTTTCTTTGATAATTTCTCGAAAGATGCTGTCCAGGCTCATTTTTTTTATCATAGCTTGCAGGTAGACCAATAATTCTTAAATTATCTCTCCTGGAACTGTTTGCCAGGTCAGTTGTTTCTCCAATGAGGTATTTTACATTTTCTTCTATTTCTTCGTTCTTTTGAATTTGTTTGACTGATTCTTGATGTCTCATAGTCATTAGCTCCCATTTGCCCAATGCTAATTTTAAGGAATTGTTTTCTTCGGTTAGCTTTTGTCCCTTCTTTTCCATTTGGCCAATTCTACTTTTTAAGGAGGTCTTCTCTTCAGTGAGTTTTTGTACCTCCTTTTCCATTTGGCCAAATCTACTTTTTAAGGAGTTGTTTTCTTCAGTGATTTTTTTTTTTTCCATCTGGCCAACTGTATTTTTTTAAGTAATTATTTTCTGTGTTCAATTTTTGTCCTTTCTTTTCCATGCTGTTGACTCTCTTTTCCAACACCCCTTATTTCTTTTTTTTCAGTTTTTCTTCTACCTCTCTTATTTGACTTTTAAAATCCTTCTTGAGCTCTTTCAAGAAGGTTTTTTAGGCTTGAGACCAGTTCATATTCCCCTTTGAGGTTTCAGATGTGGGTATATTGACATGGTTGACCTCTTCTGAGTTTGTGTTTTGATCTTCCCTGTCCTCATAGAAAGAGTCTATAGTCAGTGTTTGTTTTTACTTCTTGCTCATTTTTTGGCCGATTTTGTGGCTTTTAAAGTTGAGCTCTCCTGCTGGAGCACAGGGGGTACTGTCCCAAGCTTCTTATGCTGTTGTCCAGGGGCCTAGTCACTAGCTTTGTTCCCTAGGGCCTCAGGCACTGGCTGCTGGAGGCTACAGGTGTCTGGCAGCTTACCTGATGCAGAGCTAGGGTCTTAACGGTAGCGTTTGGCGTATGCTGAGACCAGATGTTTTTCTGAGTTTCCCTGGGACTGTGCTGAAGTATGGGGATGTCTGGCTGCTGGAAGATGCCTGCCCGCCCAGGACTGCACTGAATCACTGGGAGGTCTGCTGCTGGAGGATGCCTTTCTGCCTGGGGCTGCACTGGCACATGTAGTGGTTCTCCAAGCTGGAGTCTTCTGGTTCCCCTGGATGTGCTAAGGTGTGTGGGGGGTCCTGGTGTTGGCATTTGCCTTTTCTACCACTCTGGGGCTCAGAATCTCCTGCTGGTTTGTTGAGGTGGAGTCTACCATGGACTTTCTGGGATGCTTCCTATACTGGAAATGTGCTCCCCTTTTACTCAAGTGATATGGACCTTATTTGCCTTATTCTCTAAGTCTTCTGAATCAAAAGACTGCTCTGCCACATCTTTCTGCTGGCTCCACTGTTCCATGATCTGTTCTGGGGTGCCATTTTATGGGTGTTCGGAGATGAGAATGGGAGAGGGACAGCGATCTACTGCTCGCTCTGCCATCTTGACTTCTGGAAGTTCCAGATCTACATAGCATTTTAAGGTTTACAAAATGTTCTCCCAATAATCGGGAGGGAGAGAGATAGTGTATTATTATTCACACTTTACAAATGAGAAAACTGAGGCTCAGAGAGGTTAAGATTTGTTCAAGGTGATATAACTACTTGTCAGAGCTCAGTAGTCCAACTAGTTGTTCTCTTGCCATCTCTTCATTTATCATGGGTTTCAATTCCCTGATCAGTTTTATTCCCTTTTTCCTAGTGTTGAAAGCCATTGTCCATAGTATGAAAAAAGAATTAGAACAGAAAGTTAGTTGTGCCATTCTTCATCATTATCTCATCCATTAAAAGTAGTGATTCTGTCCTTTAATATTCCTCTTGGCTGCAGCCTGGCTTGTACCACCACCTTTTTCTTTGTTCTTAACTGTTATTACCAGTCTTTTCTAGTTATGAAATTTACCATTCTTACATGACCATACCACTTGTTAAATAAAATTTCAGTTGCCTGTCCTTGTTTTGTATCTCCTAAATGCCTTTGTTTTTGTTTTTAATCAGTGTGGTATAATAGAAAGAGTGCTGTATTTGGGATCAGAAGAGACATGAATTTAAATCTGGTCTACATGATCACATTAGCTAATAACCTTAAACTCACGTTGACATTGCTGTGTTGGCATATGAACTGAAGGTGTAAGTCACTAAAATCAAGGAGGTAAGGAGCCATAAAATCAAAGAATCTGATGAGTCCTAGTGGTTGGTAAACAGAGATGATGAAGGTGATAATGATGATGATGATGATTAGCTAACATTTATATAGGACTCACCGTGTTCCAGGTATTGTTCTAAGTTCTTTACAATTATTCTCTTATTTGATCCTTGCCATAACCCAGAGTGGCAGGTGGTATTATTATCTCCATTTTATAGATGAGGAAACTGAAGCAAATAGAGGTTAACTAACTTGTCCAGGATTACACAGCTCTTAAGTATTAGAGGCCAGATTTGAACTTAGGGCTTCCTGACTCCAAGCCCAATGCTCTATCCACCTTACCACCTATGTACCTTAGAAATGTTGATTTTGAAAGAATATACAGATAGCTGGCAAATTTTAGTATTGGGGCCTACTATTTCATTATTTTTTCTTAATTATTTTTCTTTATCATTAATATCAAAGATAGATGCCATATAGAACACAGACATAAACTATATGCGGTAAACTTAAATTCAGGAAAAAAAATAACAAATTTCTTCTTGCCTATACAATCATAAGACTTTTTTTTTCCATTTTTCAGAATACTGGGAGCATACTTCACACTTTGACTCATCATACCAGGTGTGACCTTAACATCACTTTTTATAACTATTATTCAAGAAAAATTCTTATTTAGAAAACATATGATATTAAATTCCCTAGTTCTTTTTCTTTCCTAGGTATGTTACAAGCTGTGCCTTTGCACCCAATAGTCTTTTACTTGCTACTGGGTCAATGGACAAAACAGTGAACATCTGGCAATTTGAGCTGAAAGCACATTGTCAAGGTTAGTAGGGATATTATCTCTAACCTAGCTCGCCCCTTTCAGCATTTAGTTTGGGAACACAGTAAATCTTGTGACAAGTTGTTCAAATTGCTTTCCTTAATATAAAACATGAAATACAGATTTATTATAATTTTTAAAATCCTTTCGGAGAGGTCAGAATTAATAGCTAGAAGTACATTAAAACTGTAGGAAAGTGCCTTTGGTGTCTGATTGTGTGCATGTTTAAATATTTTCTCACAATATCCATTTCCATAATTTTTATAGAATTCTCTGTTTAAGAATAAACAGTTTACAGAGAGAATAGAAATAATATATTTTCTTGACCTCATTTTGGCCACTCGAGGCAGTAGGAGCAGCTAACTTACTGACTCCTGTTTTTGTCAGTTGTACAGACCTCTATACTGATACACAAACAAGAGGGCAAATAGAACACCTTGTTCAATCTTAAAATAGAAGAAAAAACACATGTATCAGGTGAAAAAGAAAAGGTACAAGGAAAAATATTTCATTTTGAATCTTCTGGAAGGTATTAAATAATGGAATGAAAAATTAAGGAAATTTAAATAACTTTGTGAAGTAAGTAAAAAATTTTAAGGAAATGCATTTTAAATTATACATATTGTATTTGCTTTTTTCCTCATGGTTTCTCAAGCAGGTAGGCCAGAAGATGAACCAAAGCAATTTATTGAAGATTGGTCAGAGGAAGAAGTTTCATTATGGCTTTGTGCACAAGGTTTAAAAGACCTTGTTAATATTTTCAAGATGAACAACATTGATGGCAAAGAACTGTTGAATCTTACGAAACAAAGTCTGACTGATGACTTAAAAATTGGTAAGATTAATAAAAAAAGACAGTTTTACATAAGGAAAGATTATGTATAAGTACTTTCTGGAAAGTTGTATCCAATTGTATCAAACTGTTTTTCTCTAGATATGCTAACATATGTACTATTGTTGTATTTATGTATTTAATTTGTAATAACAACCTTAAGAACTAACTGAAATTACAAATAAGAAGGAATATTTAATTATGGTACAACCTCAGTCTACATAGTGTAATTGGCATGTCAGTGGAAAAAACAATTTAATGAGTCTATATACATGAAAATCAAAAATAGACTCACTTTAGTAAGGACTCCTTTCCCTGTCCCTAGTTGGGCTAGGCTAGGCTAGGCCAAATTGGAATGATTCTAGTTACCTGGGGATTGTTAGCCTGGACTGCATTATGATGCATCATATGACACCCACCACCTGCAGTACATATATATTGAATTGTTTTTCCACTAGTGGAGACTTATGATCAACCGCACACATCTGTAAGACAATTGGCTGTTATGATTTGGAAGTATAACCTTTTAATGCAAGAAAAAGCAAAGCTGTGAGCTTTGCCTGATTTACCTAAAGTTCAAATACGATGTTTTAACCAAGCATAATTCAGTTACCTACTACGTACATATTATAGAGTAGAATTTTGATTAATCATAATTCCTGGTCAGCAGGGAACTCTGGTTAATCAGAAACCTTCTGTTGTTGAAAATCTTTCTAGAGTGTACTAGTATATTTTCTTACATTATTAATAAGAAAATTATTAATATAACTAAATGTTTGATGATTAAGAATCTTGCAGTTCATTATTGTTATAATGTGAATATGTGGAAGAGGTATTAACCTCATTCTATTATCCTCAGGTAAAAGTCACAATAAAGCAGATTTGGACTCACTTCTGTCCAGAATGGAATGAGTCCCTTTTACTATATAGTTTTTTAAGCAAACAGCTATGCTTTGGGATGATATAGAAAGAGATTAAAACTTTAGGTTTGGGTTGAACTGTATGGCTTTTGAAGTGCCTTCTAACTTTAGGATTTTTTATTTTATAATATTATAATTGTTCAAGGTATCAAGTGGACTGACTCCAGGACATACCCTGGAACTTGGTTTTTGGACTCTGAAATCTTAGTTTATTATTTGCCTTTCCCTCCTAAAAATAAGAGTATATAGTCTACTTAGATGAGGATTCTAATTATGTAGGTCCTGAATTATAAGAGTTTTACTGTACCATAACAAGCCACTAATGTTACCATGTGAAATAAAATTATTTTGCAAGAAAAAGTAGTCATTTCCAGTTTATAAAAGATGGTTACAAATATAACAGTAATAAGTTCTAATGAAAATAAGATGATTTTTTTTTTAGAACCAAGAGATCATCAGTGTGGTTTAAAAAAAAAAATTTCTGATCTGACACAAAATAATTTCATTGGAAAGTACAGTGAATTGGGTTTTGCCATTATCAGATGTAAGCAAAAAATTGAGCAATATCTCATTACTATCTTAACTTTGTGGTTGTCTAATTGAAGAAAATTGCAGTAGGTGATATTTTGTCTGAAAATATTTCAGTAAATATATAACTGTTCATTTGTCACCAAAGCTCAAGAATTTAGCATGCTCAGCACATTTAACACTTTTACTAAGTAGGATAAGGATTTTATTTTCCTACAGTATTCTGGAAATCTTGAAAAATTCTTAAGTTTCTAAACTTTAATCTTCCACAGGTGCTATTTTAAGCTGTAGTGAAATCCTACTAGTATTTGAGTTTTCAGAAAACTAAATAAGACACTGCAGGAAAATGTACTAATGGGGTCTAAGATTGTGTCTAAGCATTGAAAAAATGTGCTGCACAGCAAAATGTGATAATGAGGAATATGCTAATGAGATTTCACTTTATAATCCTCAAATGCAGAACTATTTTACATTTTTCCTTTGTGGCAGAACAGATAAAACAGCCCCTGCATCAATGTGACTATATTTGAATTCCATTTAATACTCTTCATATGAAGAAAGCTTATTAATTGTGCACCAAAGTAGAATGAGTAGAATGCATTGGACTGTTAAAAACTAGAGTAGCGTATCTGTTGTGCTTGACACTTAAAATAGAGCATTTTTAAATGAGTTGAACAACCTGGATGTTAGATTTTTTATTTGAAAGAGAATTTTGTAGGTTCTATATTAAGGAGCTGCTGCTAACTCATACACCTGTTGGAAAAGAATGCTTTTAGCTGAGCAGAGGTGTTGGTTTCTTTCTGGGGTGGTGCTTATTTTTTTGCCAGAGGAAAGTCATTGCTTCGTAGTGAATGGCTAGGTGCTGCCTGGCACTGGAGGCTCCTGCTAATAAATTAGATGTGGGACAGCTCCTCATTACTCCTATATTTTGGCATGTAATAGAGAATGTCCATGCAGAGATTACATATGTATTATATGTATTTTAATAATTATACCGACACCTCATATGTATGGAAGTTTACATACCTGGAAGAGACACTATAAGTTGAATGACATAAATTGATTTCCCATTGAAACATAGAATCACATCCTGAAGAATTTTTTTTTTTTAGAAAAATAACCAGAAATAGAATTTAAAAGAAATTTAAGTATAAATTTATGTTGAATCATATAAAGTTTTCTAAATAGCATAAAGAATCAATTAAACAGGGCAGTGTAATAATTCATTTGTAAATTTTTAAATATTATATGCTGTCATAATATACTGTACAAAATTTTTACCTTCAGAATTTATTTTCTACTGCTACATTAAATAAGGTAAAGTATTACTTCAACAGAGAAATCAAATTCTGGAGAGATTCCATAGAGATGTTTAACAAGAGTGTTTGAATACACTTTGGGAAGACTTTAAGGCTACTTCTTAGCTCTTTCAAGAAATTTATACAAATATAAATTTCCCTATAGCAGGTAGGCACAGGTGATGGTAAAGATCAAAGTTGCTGGTTTTCCTGACATTTGAGAGAGAGTATCCATTTTCAGAAGTGACTTTAACAAGTTTGGATGTTGCTTGCTATAAACCTAAAATTGCAATAGATCACATACTTGTCCATTCTTTCCTTTCCTATCTTTTCTCCAGGCCTTTGCACAGGGTGCTCCTCTGGCGTGGAATGCACGTCTTCACTATATATGCTTCTTACAGTCTTTATTTTCTTTCAAAGATCTGCTCAAAGATCACTTTGTACATGAAGTCTTTCCTTATCCTTCTGCCCAAGCTGCCAGAACCTTCCTTGCCATAATTATCTTGTATTTATTTTAATATATTTATACAAAGTATGCACATCTTCTTAATGGAATATAGGTTCCATGGGAACAGAGATTGTTTCTTTGTTTCCCCAGCCTGTAATGCAGTGTGGGATACATTAATTCTTGATGGATTGATTCTTCATGCGTGAATCAATGGCTCACTTTTCTTCGTTCTTGGAAAAATTAAGGTTTTGCTAAAGATCTTTCTGTGTCCTCTGCTTTTACTTCTCTGAGCTTATGGAGAAATAAAAATATTTTCAGGGGAGATTTTTTTTTTGCACTCAATTTCATGACAAGATGGTTGCTGTCAGAGAAGATTCCTCTTAATCTGCAACCTTGTCTTGAAAGTAGATAGACCTTTCCATTTTACTTAACAGACTATATTGTCCTGGTATCTTATCTTAAAGTAATGGTTTTATTAGTTGAGTATCACCAAAAAGATGTTTGCTTTTGTTGCTTTTAGATAGTTAGTTATTCTGATAAGTTTTTCAGTATTATACTTTTGTGTGTATTTTACATTCCCATTGACTTTAAGATAGCCCCCTAAAAAATTATCATTATTTGGTAGACTAGAAAGAGCTCTGGTTCTGTCTTCAGAGAATTTAAGTAAAAATCCAACCTGTGACACCTATTACCCTTTGTCACCTTGGGTAAGTTATATAGCTTCCCTAGGCCTCAGTTTCATTATCTTTAAAATTATGTGGTTGAACTTGGCATCTAAGGTACCTTCCAGCTCTATATCTATACTGTCTTTCCATTCAAAGCTTTGGAAAAAATTTCAACTCTTTTATCTCTGACCTATGAAAATAATAGGAGAATGTTTTCTCATTGATGGTTGATGCACAAAGGTAGTAGGTAAGTACTACAAAAAGCTGTTATGTGAAAGCGGTGTGTTAAATTTTTTTTGTTTCTATAAGACTAATTGTTGAATCAGTAAAAGTTTCATCTACCAAACTGAACTGCAGTAATATGCTTCATTACATTAATCATCTGGAGCAACCAAACTATACATCTCCCCAAACCAAGAAATATTTAAATTAAGAGTCCGAATATTATACCACTGGCTTCCACAGCAGCTTATGTGTAAGCTTATTTGTATAGGCTCCTCAAAAATGAAGTACTTAGAAATAAAATGAAAAATTGATCTCTTAGAATAGTTTTAGAATACAGATTATTGAGAAACATTTTTTGTCATTGATTTGCAAACTTTTCTAAAAATTGACCTTGATTTATACACATATCTTTCATACTAGTGGGACTGTTAAAAATAAATATAAAATAAAGTAGTATATTTGGCTGAATAAATGCTCATTTTACATTAATTTAATTTTTAAGTGAATGTCATATTTTACAGTTTTGTTAAATTCTGAATTATATTTTTAAAGTAATTTTTGCATGTAACAGCTTTCTAAAATGATAGAGGTAAACCTTGCTTTCCAATTTTAATAGTTTCTATTAATTCAGACATTTAATTCTCAAGATTAACCAAGATCTAAGAACAAGGTTTATTATATAGATAGTCCCCACTTTACAAAACATCTTACGTATAAACAACATGTATATTAAAATGGATATTCCTGCTTAGAGTCATACCACCACGTTCCCAGGTGTCATTACCATGTGAAAAACTTGAGACAGATAAGGAAACGGATGACACTGTATTAAGGGAGGCTGTGTTTGCTTGTGGAGACAGGGTTGGGGAGAAGGGTATTGGGCTCCTTTTAGGACAGAGGCTCTTATCCTGAGCAATGTGTAAATTTATTTTTTTGTAACATTTTGATAAGTGTATTTCAATATAATTGGTTTCCTGTAATTCTATGTATTTTATCTATGCATTTAGAGACATTATTCTGAATCATTCATAGACTTCACCAGACTGCCACTGAAGGGTCCATGACACAAAAAAAGGTTAAGAATTTTTGCTTTAGTGTCAAGTTAGAGCTCCTCTTCTAGGGATGGAAAAGAGAGATAACAGTGGTTGCTTCTTACCTCGGTCTGACCGTTGCATTGCTAACCCCTTAAGCTTCTCTAATTTTGTACCTAGATCATTAATTATGCTTCTTTCTTCCCCTCTTGTCAGCTGCTCAGCTCTTTCCCCCAGCCCCAGCTTGCTCATTCTGAATGCTCTCTAGATTAAATTTCATTCCACTCCACTGTGGACCTCCATACTGTCTGAATAAACCAGAAATAATTAGCTGCTGGAACATATATGTTTTAACTCTTATACTTGCGTGACACCTTTCAGTCATTCAGTCAGCAGGCATTTATTAGGTGTCTACTCTGGGCCAGTCACTGTGAGGGTGCTAGGAGTACAAAGGTAAAAATGGCACAACTTCTACCCTCCAGAAACTAATGTTGTCTTGGGGAAGACTACACATGAGTAAACAGAAAATATATACAAAATAAACATAAGACTTTTGGTGGGGAGGAAGTGGAGGTAGTAGTAGCACCTGGAGAGATCAAGAAAGGCATCCTATCATAAGAGGCAGGAGCCGACCTTTGAGGGAAGCTAGGGATTCTAAGTGAGGTGAGAATGAAACACAGTCTGAAGGAATTTGATGTGTGAAAAACTATCATTTGTTGGCTCACTCCTCCTATGTCCCAGTAGTCATCCATGGGATTCAGTCTGATCAAACCTGGAAAAACCTCTTCCACTCTGGCAAGAACAAGGCTAGATGAAATGCTGTAATTGTGGGCTTTGGACAGCATGAGGCTATAGGGGGCAAGAGAAGAGGAGGGAGTGCTGAAAGCATCAGAGACAGAATTTGCTTACTACAGCTTTTTTTGTATGGGGCTACCCCTTACAAAGCATAGGAAAACGTTTAAATTTTTACTCCTCTTATATCACTTATACTCTACAGTTAAGACTCAATACAGGCTTATAGTATTCATTAGTAATTAAGCTATAAGATAAGTCTGAGGTTTTAGTGGCCAGCCTAGGAACTTAAACACTCTATAATATCATTTCTATAGAGAAAAAATAGTTTCTTTTTTCCACACAGCTTCCTTAACAAATGAACTTTTGGAATACAACTTGTTCCTAAGTTGGCTACCTCCTTAGCCTCCCTAGATTTCTTTGAGACTTGGCTAAAATCCTCCTTTTACTATTACAAGAGTATTTTTTGTTTTCTTTTTATACTAATTTTTTCAATTAGAAATTTATTTTCTCTCTTTCCCATCTTTCCTCCCAAGCCTCCCCCCCAACAAGTCCCTTGCCTCTGAAATTACCTTCCATTTATATTGTATGTGTGTATATGTGTGTGTGTGTATATATACAGTTATATATAGTTATTTATATTGTGTGTGTGTGTGTGTGTGTCACACACACACAGGCAAGGATAATGCCTTTGTGTCCCTAGCATGTGGTCTAGTGCCTAGCGTATAGTAAATACTTAATAAGTACTTGTTGAAAGTTGAGGTATATGATTGTAATGTTTCATTTTCATGTATAACCTTGAATTTTAGTAACTATTTAAAACTAAAGAAGAAAAGAATAGCTCAGACTTAGATGCTTTTACATAGGATAATTTTCCTCTTGAGACTAATGACAGAGAATCCAAGGAATTTTTTATGGAGTCATAAAGCCATAGAAGAAATAGTTTCAAGTAGTGTCATGTCCCATGAAGAAATCCTTTATTTTTTTCTAGTGCTTTATTTTAAATATCGTAAGGTCTTAATTTGGGACTCTGTTAAGAGAATTTCATAGGCAACATTAACAGTTTGCTAGTGTGTTTTCATTATTTTCTCAGTTTGATTTGTTTAGAAGCTTATATTCTTTTTATGGGAGTTACTTCACTTTCTCCCTCTCCCCCTCCATTTTCACCCCATTTTTCTCCCTTTTCCCTTGGAAACACTCTACAAACCTGGCTGATGGTATTTTTATCTTTTTTTCCTTTTTACTTAGCAACAGTAAAACCTACTTTTATAAAAACCAAAATGGCAAAGTCAACAGAATGTCCTGTTTACACTTTTCTTCTATACTTTGTCTGTGATCATGCTGTAACAGATCAATGAGCAGTGAAGATAGTCATGCAAAATATTATAAAATATATATATCCATTATAATGCTGTATTGTACTTGGAATTCTCAGAGTGATGCCAACACTTTTAAATCTTGATAACCATAGTTGGGAAATGTTTAATTTTGTGAATAAGAAAATTGAATTATTCTATTTTTTGTTGTATGTTCTTTAGGGCAACTTGAAATTTTAGGAATTTTTAAAGTCTAAGACTTAACAATAAATTTTTCTAATGCTTCTAGCTTACTTTATTTGTTTTTCTTTTTTTGTTTTGTTTTATTTGCTAGGCAATGGGGTTAAGTGACTTGCCCAGGGTCACACAGCTAGTGAGTGTTTTGTATCTGAGGCCGCATTTGAACTCAGGTCCTCCTGAGTCCAGGGCCAGTACTCTATCCACTGCGCCACCTAGCTGCCCCCCAACTTACTTTAAGTAAACAAAAATGTAGTCTTTGAAAATACATTAAAATGTTATTTCTTTTTTTTTTTAAAAAGAGACTTAATTAAAAGAGAAAGTATTATCTGAAGGTTTTTGGTTACTTTAAGTGAAATCTTGCCTAGTCAATCATAGTCATCTGAATTTAACAGTTTTAATCTTTCTTCAGAATCTCTTGGTCTGCGGAGTAAAATATTGAGGAAAATCGAAGAGCTGAAAGTAAAGGTGGAAGCCCTTTCTTCTGGAATCCCAGATGAATTCCTATGTCCAATAACTAGGGAAGTAATGAAAGAGCCTGTCATTGCATCAGGTATGTATAGAAACAATACCAAATTTATCAAAACATATTGAATAACGTAAAGTATCCATCAAAGTGTACTTAAATGTGAAGAATGTTTAAGGTCCCTTGTTTAGAAAGGTTGCTTTGCTAAAGTACATCATAATTTTAAACCATTTTTTTTTCAGATGTTTCTGTTAACTTTATTCTGGTATAATTTATTTAACTGATTAGTTCTGTAGGATGATAAATAATTGAACATTGTGCTGTTTTGTGAAGAAAAATGCAAAATTTTTTGTTTGCTTAATAATGGATTCATTTAAACCTGTGATAATCATGTTAAGTTACCAAATTGTGGAACACGAAATACTAAAGTAAGAACTCTTTTATTAAGTTTTAAACAGATTTCTGATAAACTATTCCAGTTGTATGATGATGGCCTCCACTAACCAAAATTTTTAATACTTTTTTAGTCTTTAAAAGAAATAAGAATCAAATTATACTTTTTTATAAGAATATATTGAATTTGGTAAAACTATTTTACAAATCATATTTTTAAAATCAATAATGCTATTTTTTTAACCTGAAGTAATTTGATGTGACTATTTTGGATTTTTTCCTATATTTTTCTTGAATGCTTATTTACTTGGCCAAAATCAGGGAATCCTATTCTGTTTTGATATATCCTCCACATGCATGGGATAGCTGTGTGGCAGAGATAGAGTGCTTAACTTGGGGTCAGGAAGACCTCAGCTGGATAGCTTGGAATCCTCCCTCAGACTCTTGGCAAGTCATAATGCTTTCTTGTCCTGTTTTCTCATTGGTAAAATGAAAATGATGCTATATAATAATAATAATTATATATAATATTCTGCCTTATAGAGTTGTGAGGATCAATTGAGGTTACATATTTCAAATGTTTTACAAACTTTAAAATGCTGTACAAATGTTAGTTATTATAATATGCACCACTGGTATTGGAGTGAATATTTCTGTTAGGGAAAAAAATTTTGTTTATTTGAGAATATGAATCTTATTCTCATGTTACTGTATTTAAGGTTAGCTACATTTTTGTAGGGTTTTAAAATTTGCCTTACCTAAATGAACTTGGATGATCCTCACAACAACCCTTAGAGAGGTACTATTATTATCCCCATTTTACCTATGAAGAAAAAGAGACTTATAGAAGTAAAATCATTTGCCCAAGGTCACACAGCTAGCAAATATTAGAGCAAGGCTTCCTGATGCCAGTGCAAGCACCCTGTTCTCCACTTTGTCTTTCTGCAAGGGAGCTATCTGGGCTTGAATGGAGCTAAAGTGTTATGCAACATAATGATAGGGGAAAGGCAAAGGAAGGGAATAAACATTTAGATAGTGCTTACTATGTGTCAGGCCCTGTGCCAAAGCAGTTTTTATAAATATTATCTCATTTGATCCCACAACAACTCTGCAAAGCAAATGCTATTAATATTATCCCCTTTTTACAGTTGAGTCAACTGAAACAAACAGAAGTTAAATTGCTTGCACAGGGTCTCACAGCCAGTGAGTTCATGAGGCCAGATTTGAACTAAGGTCTTCCTAACTCCCAGCCCAGTGATCTATCCACGGTGCCACCAGCTGTCTATTCTTAAATAGCTTTGCCTATTTTGAAAAACCTTTTTTTTTTTCCTTCCAAATATAATGTAAGAAAAAGCACATCAGTTTAGCTAAGAAGAGTGTCACCCTTGAATAAAAATTGTTGTTGGCATAAGTTACTCAAACTTGTTCAGTTAAAAATCACTAAACTGAGAATGAATTCTATAATGTCATCCATATATTAATCCAGAAACATGATTAAATAAATTTGTTTTTTTAAAACTATTTTTCTCCTTATGTTTTTGATTTGCAGTTGTAGAGTCTGTGCCCCAGCACTAAGCCTGGTTCTGCATGTGAAATTCCCTATACATTATATAACAATCTCTATCACCCACTGATAAGAACTCTGTTCTGTTATTTATGATGACTTTTTAAGGAGTGAAATTCTCTTGGCAGGGTTAACTCTTGTCAAGCCGTGAACTTGCCTTTTCTTGGTATTCATTGAGTTAACCCCACCTTCATAATGTTTATCATATTTTTTTCCTTAGGCTATTATACCGTATTGCTCACGAAGTTCATTGCTAAGCTATACTGTTAGACGTGAGTAGGAGAGTTAGAAGACTGTATAGGTGTCTGGGAAAGTAGAGCTCACTCAAAAGAATAGATTTTTGACTCTCCAGCAACTGAGTGCTTTTCTCAGTGGGGTAGTTGACAAGGAGAGGTCAGCCAGATGAGTATTCCAAGTCTAGAGATATGTCTGAAAGGTAGGGTTCCTCAGAGGCAGAATGGCTGCCTCTTTTCATCAAAACAATTACTTTTTTTTTGTAGGGAATCTTAGACCTAGATTAGTATTAGAAACCTTCGTTACTTTGTGGGCAGCCCCCCAAGAGAGATAGAGAACTGTGGTAACAGGAAGTAGAGTTGTCGACAATTTGTAGGCTTGGGTATGAATGAATGTTTTTTGTCTTTTGGAGTTTGAGGTCTGACTAAATGAAGCTTGTTTTATATTTGATGGTGTGATAGCCTTGATTCTTGTATGGGAGCTGAGGGATCTTTTTTCCATTTTTTTTGGAGGGGAGACCTAGACTAGAACCAAATTCTGATGTTCTCAGGGGAAAACCTGGATAGGGGCACAGATGAAAGAAAATGATTTATGAAAAACAAAAACAAAAGCCAAGATTGAGTGTAGCCTGTGCTAACCCATCGTCTTTTGGGTCACACAGAATCTAGTCATTCCTTTAGTATTACCTAACAAGGTAAAAGTGATCTTTCCTTCTGTAGTTTATTCTTAACATTTTGTCTTCACCTTCCCCCGTACTTAGCTCACTATTCCAGGTATCATTTATCTATGTATGTGTATTTTCCCCCAACCCCATCATTAGACTATAAATTCCTAGAGTATGATAAATGTTACATCTGTCTTTGTATACACAATACCTAGTACAAGGCCTTGCACAGAGTAAGCACCGAATTTAAAAAAAATTTTTTTTTCAAAAATAAAAGATTTCATCATCATGGAAACTGCTTTAAAATACTTGTTATTGGGTAGAGCATACTTCAACCTGCCAGCTCTTAGTGTAGTTCATTTAGTTCTGTGTTGTGCAGGTTGTTGTTTTTTAAATATTTTTAAAGCCTATTAAAATGTATATGCAACCTTTTTTATAATATGCATTTTCCTTAAATCTAAGATTCCTTAAGTTTGTATTACAATGCATTTACTTATGTGGAAGTAGTGAAAACAAGAAATAAAATTAGTTATTAATGAGGTACATAACATTTGCTAGGAAATGTTATATTATAATTGTTTTTGTATAAATCTGTTTGATTAAAATTCATCTAACTGCATTTATACTAAATTATCAATGCATTCATAATTTTTTTTTTGAAGAACTGAGTAAAGACTCCTAAATCAGATTATTGATTGCAATTTCCTAGGTAGGCACATAACTATTCTCAGTCTTCCTTATTTATACATGAAAGACTGTATCAGGGCACAGCCTGATAAATCTAATGATTTCATTGATACCTCTATGCTGACCTTGGTAAATACTGGTTTAAAGCTTTTATTGAAATGCTTTTTCCATTTAGCAGGGGGCCCTGACTTTCTGCCAAAACAAAGTGTTTGTTTTTTCACAGTATGACTTTTAATTCTAATGTAATGTTATACATTAATGTCCTACTCTAAAGCTGCTTCATATTTGTATGGAAGTGATCTTGAGAGCTCAAAAACTATTATAGTACATCGCAGGGCTTCCCAACGTAAAAAAGCTTTGAATACAGGCCCACGGATGGAATATTGCTCAGGAACAGACTTAATTACATTTTGAGAATCTCATCACCAGAACATTGGCTGCAGCAACTCATGAAATCATTTATAAGACATGGAATAGTTGTGATCTGTGTAAATGGAGGGAGCTCTACTCTGAAAATCAAAGATATTTTGAAGTATTTTTAATGCCATGCAAGATGCTAATTTTATGTTTGTCTAAACAACTGCTAAAATAATATTTCCTTAGTTTAGGTTGGTACTAGGTACTTGGTTACCCACTAATGCCCATGGGTAATGAATTTTAAAGCATTTATTAGATGATAAAGACAAGTTTGAAGGGTGTTTATGTTAAAATAATTTATGATGTACAGTATCCTCCAGTAGTTTTCTAGCACTTGGCCTAAGCTTGACTTTGATTACTTATTTAGCTGATGAGGATTCTCTCAAATAATACGGATAAAATTAACAAAACAACAATTAAAAAAGCACCCCAGTACTCAGTGAACTCTTGTACTATTATAGAATTACTTTGCTTTGTGAACAGTTGTTCCCTCAGACCAAGCTAAAAAGCAAAATTGTCTTTCCTTTCAGTTTGACAGTTTACTTCTGCAGAAATGTCCTGTCTCGTAACAACACAAAGCCATTTTTAAAAACTTAAACTATAAGCCATTTTTAAAAACTTAAATTTTAAGGCTGGCTACAAGTTGGTCCCTGTCTGTTACATATAGTCCATTTCTTTTTATGATGTTTATTTCTCACCATATTTAGTGATTCACTTCTCTTCTAGAAGAAAGTATTCATTATATACCAGAATGAAATTTTTAAATACACTACAGGCCTTTGCACCCTTTCATTTCTTAATTATTAACTACAGTTTTCTAGCATACTTTTTGTCATTCTTGTACCCAACTTCCTGTTAAAGTCACTGAATTTCAATCTGTTATGTTGATTAGATTTGAAAGATCTTGTGGATTTTTTGATAGACTTCTTGTACTACTTTCTCCTCTACAATATCTTGGTTCAAAAGCTGCACTTATCATAGTGATGGTCTTTTTGTTTGCTCTCATTATAAGGGCAAGACTGCCAATTGTATCTTTAAAGAAGGTGGTATTGGGTGTATCATAAAACCAATAATACCCACTCTTTTATTTGTTTCTCCAAGAAGAAACTATGGGCTGTCCTTTAGCTTCACTTTCCTTAGTTCTTCTGATTCCATTTGTAGTGATAATGTCAGTATATATAAATATCAGCTCTTCTAGTTATTTAATAATGTCTTGGATTTAGAGTAACAGTAGTGAACTTTTAAGTTTGTATATGTTCTAAAAACTGATTCTTAGCACCCTTTTCCTTTTCCTCTTCTGTTATTCTACCATAATCACTGAAGAAAGAGACAGGAGATACATAGGACAGGGTGATTTTGCATTTTTCTTTTGTTTGATGGATTGCCATGACTAAAAAAAGAAAGCACTGAGTGGCTAACACACTGGTATTAGCCTCTTTGTACTTAGGCTCCAAGGTAGCATGTTACCAGGAATATACTTGGAGTTTTTGTGGCTTGGCAAGAACTACCAGAGCTTATAGTTCTCTGGAATAGCCTTTGAAAAAGATGATCAGGAAGATTCAAGGCCATATGATAGATCTAAATGAGCTCTCTATAGGAATTATCTACAAATAACAATAGGGCAGCTATGGGGCACAGTGGATAGAGTTCCAGGCCTGGATTCAGGAAGTTTCTTCATGAGTTCAGTTGTATCTTCAGACACTTTCTAGCTCTGTGAGCCTGGGCAAGCCACATACCCCTGTTTCCTCAGTTCCTCTTCTGTAAAATGAGCTGAAGAAGGAAATGGCAAAACCACTCCAGTGTCTTTGCCAAGAAAACCCCAAATGGGGTCACAAAGAGTTGAATGTTACTGAAAAACAATGGAACAAAACAGATAACTAATATGTACATCATCGATGAAAGCAGGAGGACACAGGTAGGCTTTTGCAACTGCTTTTCTATAGTAGGCTACATCTTAAAGTCATACAGTTTACTTAAAGGTATAAAGACTACAAGAACATACTGGATTTATTGTTTATTTAACAAACATTTTGACTTAGTAGAGCAAACTATAGATAGAACATTAAAAGCTTTTTTTTAAACAAAGTATCTCTGTGGCAGCTGGGTGGTGCAGTGGATAGAGCGCCATCCTGGAGTCAGGAGGACCTGAGTCCAAATCCGGCCTCAGATACTTGACACTTACTAGCTGTGTGACTCAGGGCAAGTCACTTAACCCCAATTGCCTCACCAAAAAAAAACTCCAAAAAACAAAACAACAAGCTATCTCCATTACATATGTAATAATTATACAAGATTACTTGGTAGCACAGTTCTTCATAGCCATGCCAAAGTCAAGTATCAAGCCTCCATTACTGACTGGACAAGGTGATGCTGAGCATCAAAAATAGAAAAGGCTTTATGGCGAAGATCTCAGGCTTGCTCTGGTCCTTGGGTCCTGCTTAGTGAATGAAGTCCAATTCTTCTCAGAATGCAGAATTGAACATAGAGTATAAGGCATTTATTTCATCTTTAACAGAGATGGCAGACCAAGTGGAGAAATATTTATTGAACTTGAATCAAAAGATGAAGTCACATTAGCACTGAAAAAAAGAGAGAAAGTATGGGACACAGATATGTCAAAGTATTCAAACAAGGTTGAAATAGATTGGGTGTTGACTCATTCTGATCCTGACACTGCCAGTGAAGCCTTTGTGTACCTTAGAGTCCTCTCATTTGACTGCAGTAAGGAAGAAGGTGACTTTTTTTTCCAGGGTTGAAATCATGCCAAATGGGTTGTGGACTTCTAGGGGAAAAACACTGGGGAGGTTTCTGTGCACTTTGCTTCATAGAAAATAGCTGAAAAAGCTTTAAACAAACACAAGAAGAAAATAGGACACAGGTACACTGAAATCTTCAAGAGCAGATAGGCAGAAGTTTGTATTTATGATCCTCTTTGAAAGCTAATGACTATGCCAAGTCCTTATGCTGGACCTTGGGCTGGCAGAGGCTCTAACAGAATTGATATAGGAGCCAAGTTTGAAAAACTGAGGTGTGGTGCCTATGGTGGAGAGTATGAAGGCTATAATGACCACCATGGATGAATGATGGAGAGGAAGAGAGAGAGAGACAGACAGACACACACACACCCCTATATAGAGATGTATATATACATATATATCCACACATATATATGTTTGTGTGTGTGTATGTGCTTATATATGGAGATGGCGGGTCTCCTCATAAACTATGATAGGCCACTGTGTGCACATTAGAGGATTACCTTACAGACCCTGCTGAAAATATTCATGCCTTTTTCTTACCACTCAAACATGTGAGAGTACACATTTGAAAGTGGACTTGGTGACAGACTGACCAGAAAACCATATGTTGAATTTGCTGCTACAGGACCACCTTAACAAAATAGTTAACCATTGGAGATTAAACAACATGACAAGGTAGTTATGTTGTACTTAAACAGTAAGCCTATTTAGGTGAAAGCAGTTTTTCCTATGGATTGTCAGTCTAATCTCTAGTGGTTAACCTTTTTGAGATGTTTGAGATGCATATTGGAGATATGCTTTTTTTGGCAAAACAAATATAAAAAATAAAACATTTGGTATGTACTAGTTACTTAGTTTGATATTCTATAAGGAATGTGTTTTTAATTTTTTTTTTAAGTTAATGAGGATGATTTTGAGATACAGTACAGATTTGTTAGGAATTTGGTCTTGCTATTTGTATTAACTTCTGAGGCTTTGATTTAAATCTTTCATTATATTATGATTTTCTTTTAGGTGTATTGCACTAAATGACACTTGTTAAATATATCTTCCTTTCAAAAACAGAGGGAACAAAAGATTACTTGATAGCTACAACCATAGAGAACCTTGTTTAACAGTTATCTGTCAATCTCAAATGAGGCATACGAGGAGAAGTTTATCAACAAAGAAGTTCACCAGCTCTCGTGTGCTGCACAGAGTTCATATGAAAGAGTGATTCTGAATCCTCCAGATACTGTTATTTATGGAAGATACTGTATTTATTATATTAAGCTCCAAAATACTACAGAACCACCTCAACAAAAAAATTAACCACTAGAGAGTAGACTGACAATCCATACAAGAAAAAAAAAAAGAATGTATGTTGTCCAGACTGTGACACAATTGAATTGTTACTATTATGAATCAGACTATCAATATGTTTATCTTGGATAGACAGGGAGCATTTAGATGGACTATATATCTAGTAATATGGGAGGCCTGTTTCTATATCTTAAATAAAAAACAGCTTGTAGCCAACCTTAAAACCTAACTTCTTAAAAATTGCCACTTGTACTTTCAATGACCCACACTACTCCTTGATGCAAATACCAATCTTTTCAGCACCATTATTCTTCTAGTAATGTTATATGGGTGTGAGGCATGAAATAGCATGTCCAAAGAAGCAGAATTCTCAAGAAAAACTTGAATAAGGGTGAACCCAAGAGAGGAAGGATTTGAGGAAGACCTGAAAAGGAAGAAGATTCGGTCCTTAGGAGAAAGATTTAAGAAAAAGGATATGAGGAGGAAAAGCAGCAAAAGAAATTGTCTAAAGAAAAAGAAAAAAAATATAAGCAGCTAGGTGGTGCAGTGAGTAGAGCTCCAATCTTGGAGGCAAGAGAACCGGAGTTCAAATGTGGCCTCAGACACTTGACACTTTTGACACTTACTAGCCATGTGACCCGGGGCATGTCACTTAACCCCATCACCTCACCCAAAAAAAAAACAATGAGAAGAAGACAGTAGGACAAAGTAAGGTGTTATTTGTGATGTATGGTTATGAGAGATGAAAGATTACTAAACCCTTCCTGAAGCCTTCTATTACCATGGCACAATTCTTTGATATCTCCATGGAGATTATATATTTTGAGACATTCTCTATTGAATACATATATACGTATATATCCCATCCCACTGGAAAGCTGGTCTCTACTTTTAGATCTTCCAACTCTGATAAGTGTGCCTTTTGACTTTCTAGGAATTAGACCTTCATATCATTTCCTGTAGTCTCCTCCCATTCTCTTAGTATTCTAGTATTCTCACCCCTCCTTTCCCAACCTTACCAGCAACCTACTGTATTATCTTAACCTATTAAAATGTAAGCTCCTTTTGGTCAGGGACTGACTGTCTTGTTGATTTGTATTTATATCAATTTATGTTTGGACATTTGAGGCCATGGGTTAAGCATAACTAATAAGATGAAGTAAAAATCTTGTTCAATCTTATCTCACAGGTGTAACTGAGCTTTGGTGAGATATGAGACCCAGGACTGAAATATAGCCCTGAAAGAGTATGCTGTAATTAAATTAATCAATATAGGTAAAGGATGGGAGCTGGAGGAGAGGGGCGGTAAGGAATGGTATCGTACATTTTACACATGAAAGGAACTAGAATAGGAAGAGTGGTGTATAGTATAGACCAGTGATGTCAAACTCAAATAGAAACACATTTCTGCAGCTGCATATTTACTTATAAAACCATAAATGAGCATTATGTGATATTTTTCTTTTCTTTTTTTTAATGGTAATTTTTATTTTTGTTTTCAACATTTACTTCCACAAGATTTTGAATTCCAGATTTTCACCCCATCTCGCCCCTCCCCTCACCACAAGATGGCATGCATTCTAAATACCCCTTCTCCTAGTCTGCTTTCTCTTCTATCTCTCCCCCTCTTCTCTTATCCCCTTCTCCTTCAATTTTCCTGTACGGCAGGATGGATTTCTGTACCCCATTTCCTGTATTTCTTATTTCCCAGTTGCATGTGAAAACACTTTTTTTTAAAACATGTGTTTTTAAAACTTTGGGTTCCAAATTTTCTCCCTTCCTCCCTCCCCACCCACCCTCATTGATAAGGCAAGCAACTAAATATAGGTTATATATGTGCAGTTATGCAAAACACTTCCATAGTAGACATGCTGTGAAAAACTAACTCTATTTCCTTTAATCCTATCCACCCCCCCGTTTATTCTATTCTTTCTTTTAACCCTGACCCTCCTCAGAAGTACTTGCTTCTGATTACCCCCTTTCCCAATCTGCCCTCCTCTCTATCATTCCCCTACTCTCTTGTCCCCTTCCCCCCCATTTTCCTGTAGGGTAAGACAGATTTCCACACCCAATTGAGTGTGTATGTTATTCCCTCCTTAAGTCAAATCCTATGAGAATAAGATTCACTCATTCCCTCTCACCTTCCCCCATTTCCCCTCCATTGTAAGAGCCTTTTCTTTTCTGGTTTTTTTTTTTTGTGGGATAATTTACCCCGTTCTACCTCTCCCTTTCTTCTTCTCCTAGTATATTCCTCTCTCACCCATTAATTTTATTCTCCAGATATGACCCCTTCATTTGTAACTCACCCTATGCCCTCTATCTGTCTATAGCTATATATACGTACATATAATTTTTTCCCCTCCAACAACCCTAATACTGACAAAGGTCTCATGAGTTACAAATATCATCTTTCCATGCAGGAATGTAAACAGTTCAACCATAGTCTCTTATGATTTTCTCTTTCCTGTTTACCTCTTCAATGTTCCACTCGAGTCTTGTATTTGAAAATCAAATTTTCTATTCAACTCTGGTCTTTTCATCAAGAATGCTTGAAAGTCCTCTATTTCACTGAATGACCATTTTTTCTCCTGCAGGATTATACTCAGTTTTGCTAGGTAGGTGATTCTTGGTTGTAATCCTATCTCTTTTGCTCTCTGGAATATTATATTTGATGCCCTGTGGTCCCTTAATGTAGAAGCAGCTAAATCTTGTGTTATCCTGATTGTGTTTCCACAATACTTGAATTGTTTGTTTCTGGCTGCTTGTAATATTTTCTCCTTGACCTGGGAACTCTGGAATTTGGCTACAATATTCCTAGGAGTTTTCCTATGGGGATCTCTTTCAGGAGGAGATCAGTGGATTCTTTCAGTTTCTATTTTGTCCTCTAGTTCTAAAATATCAGGACAGTTTTCCTTGATAATTTCTTGAAAGATGATGTCTAGGCTCTTTTTTTGATCATGGCTTTCAGATAGTCCAATAATTTTTAAATTCTTTCTCCTGGATCTATTTTCCAGGTCAGTTGTTTTTCCAATGAGATATTTCACATTGTTTTCTAATTTTTCATTCTTTTGGATTTGTTTTACAGTGTCTTGATTTCTCATAAAGTCACTAGCTTCCAATTGGTCTATTCTAATTTTTAAGGAAGTATTTTCTTCAGTAATCTTTTGGACTTCCTTTTCCATTTGTCCAATTTTGCTTTTTAGGGCATTCTTCTCATTGGCTTTTTGGACCTCTTTAGCCATTTAGGTTAGGCTATTTTTTAAGGTGTTATTTTCTTCAGTATTTTTTTGGGGCTCCTTTAGCAAGCTGTTGACTTGTTTTTCATGATTTTCTTGCATCATTCCCAGTTTTTCCTCTACTTCTCTTACTTGCTTCTCAAAATCCCTTTTGAGCTCTTCCAAGGCCTGGGACTGATTCATATTTTTCTTGGAGGCTTTGGATGTAGGAGCTTTGGCTTTGTTGTCTTCTTCTGGTTGTATGTTTTGATCTTCTTTGTCACCAAAGTAAGATAATATAGTCTGACTCTTTTTGCGCTGCTTTCTCATGATCCTGGCCAATTACTTGAGTTTTAAACTCTTTGTTAAGGTAAAAGTCTGCTTCCAATGTGAAGAGTGTACTGTCCCAAGCGTCAGGGATTTGTACAGCTGTTTTCAGAGGTACTTCTAGGGACCTGTAAATTTTCAGTTCTTTCAAGGTGGTATGACAAGGGGTGAGGTGTTTCCTCTCCACCACCACAACAAGCTCCACTGCACCAGTGCTCCTCCTCACCCCAGGACTGCCCCTCAGAACTGTGACCTAGATCCAAGCCCTGGTAAAGCAAGAGATTCCTGCCTCAGCCCTGGCAAAGAGATCCTTGCAATCCCCCTCTGATCAGCCACTCGATTCCTCCTCTCTGTGGGCCAGAAGCTCAGACAAAAGCTGCGGCCCTGGGCCACGCTCGAGACTTGCGGCTGAGACCTAGCTTCTTCTCTCACCACATTCACAGACTTCCCACTGACCTTCTAAGTTGTCTTTGGCGTTCAGGGGTTGAGAAGTCTGGAAACCGCCACAGCTCCCTGAGATTCAGTCCTCTGAGGCCTGCTCCAGGGTCGCTGCGGCCTGGGCGCCCACACTGAACTGCGCTCCTCTCCCCACCTGGCGCGATATACCTTTCCGATCAACCATCCAGGCTGTCTTTGGCTGGAAATTTGTTTCACTCTGTCTTTTTGTGGGTTCTGCTGCTTTAGAATTTGTTTAGAGCCATTTTTTTAGGTATTTGGAGGGCTTTGGGAGAGAGCTCAAGGCAGTCACTGCTTTCCCTCTGCCATCTTGGCTCTACCCCCCGATTGTTTTTCGATCTTTTTATTTTCTTAAATATTTCCTAATTACATTTTAATCTGATTCCAGGCTACACTCAGGAGTGGTAGGCTACATATTTGACACCTGGTGTAGACAACATGGGCAGGAAGAAGAAATTACTGAGGAAACAGCTGTTAGGCTTGTCACAGATGCATGATATGGAGGTGATGGAGCACTAAAACTATCTGGACATTCTGGAGTTCTCTTTGCCAGAAACACGTGCGCGCGTGCCTCTGTGTTTATGTGTGTGTGTGTGTGTGTGTGTGTGTGTTCGTTCTTTGGTGTTGCTATTTGTTTTTACACTAAAGTTGTTTTCCCTTGAGCTCCAAACATTGGACCATCTTTTAAAAAAAAAAATTTTGTTGATGTTGTTCATTGTTGTTTCTTATTGATTTCCAAATGTATCCTTTCCAACAAAGTTTTCGGGGGCAGGGGGTGGGAATCAGTTTAGCAAAACCAATCAACACATTGGGCATGTCTAATAGTATAGTCAATGTATCTATACTACTAGTCTCCCACCCCTGAAATGAAGGGAAGGAAGTGCATGTTCTCAACTCTTCTCTGCAACCAGCATTGGTTTCAGTAATTGTACATCATTTGTTTTAATTTTTTTTGTTAACACAGCTTTTGGTTTTAATTTTGTTATCTTTATTTATATTGTGGCAGTCATGTATATTGATTTCCTGGTTCTACTTTATCAGTTCTTCAAGTCTTCCATGCTTTTCTGAATTCTTTCTCTGGGATCAAATATAAATTACCCTCTTTGGCATTTAAAGCTCTTCACAACCTGATCCCTTCTTTCCTATGGCACAGTGGTACTCTATCACAGTCATATGTAACTTGTTCAGTCATTCCTCAATTGATGGACATCCCCTCAATTTCCAATTCTTTGCCACCACAAAAAGAGCTGCTGTAAATATGTTTGTTCATATAGGTCCTTCCATTCCCCTCCCCCCTTTTAAAAAATCTCTTTGGGATACAGACTTAGTAGTGGTATTACTGGGTCACAGAGGATGCAGAGTTTTATAGCCCTTTGGTCATAGTTTTCAATTGCTCTCCAGAATGGTTGGATCAATTCACGACTTCACCAATGGTACATTACTGTCCCAGTTTTTCCATACCCCCTCCAACATTTATCATTTTCCTTTTCTGTCATATTAACCAATCTGATAGGTATGAGGTGGTTCCTCAGAGTTTTAATTTGCATTTCTTTAATCAGTAGTGATTTTCATATGACTGTAGATAGCTTTGATTTCTTCATCTGAATTGATCAGTTGGGGAATGACTTGTATTTTTACAAATTTGACTCGGTTCTCTAATTTATTTGAGAAATGAGACCTTTAATAGAAACATTTACTGTTAAAAAGAAAATGTTTTTCCCAGTTTTCTTCTTTCCTTCTAAACCTTGGTTGCATTAGTTTTGTTTGTACAAAACTTTAATTTTAATTTTTAATTAAAACTATTTATTTTACGTCTCATAATGCTCTTTGTTTTTTGTTTGATTGTAAACTCCCTTCTCCATAGATCTGACAGGTAAACAAACTATTCCTTGCTTTCCTAATCTGTTTAAATCCTTATGTTTAAATCATGTGCCTATTTTTACCTTACTTGGTATACAGTCTAAAAAAATGTTGGTCTACACCTCATTTGTGCCATGCTGTTTTCCAGTTTTACCAGCAGTTTTTGTCAACTTGTGAGTTCTTGTCCCGAAAGCTTTGGTCTTTGGATTTATCAAACACTAAATTACTATGATCATTTACTATTGTGTATTGTGTACCTAATCTATTCCACAGATCCACCACTCCATTTCTTAGCCAGTACCAGATTGTTTTGATGATTACTGCTTTATAATACAGTTTGAGCTCTGGTAATGGCAAGTCCACCTTCCGTCGCATTTTTTTCCATTAATTCCCTTGATATATTTTTGTTCTTCCAGATGAATTTTGTTGTTTTTTCTAGCTTCATAAAAAAATTTTTGGTAGTTTGGTATGGCACTGAATAAATAATTGATTTGGGTAGAGTTGTCGTTTCATTATATTGGCTCAGCCTACCCCTAAGTAACTGATATTTTTCTAGATGTATATATCTAATTTTATTTGTGTAAAAAATGTTTTGTAATAGTGTTCCTATAGCTCCTGAATTTGTCTTGGCAGGTAGACTCCCAAGTATTTTATGTTGTCAAATAGTCATTTTAATTGGAATTTCTCTATCTCTGGGTGCTGGAGTTTTTGGGTAATATATAGAAATGCTGATGATTCATGTAGGTTTATTTTAGCTTTGCTAACATTGCTAATTATTTCAACTAGTTCCTTAGTTGATTCTCTAGGCTTCTCTAAGTGTACCATCATATCACCTGCAAAGAGTGATGGTTTAATTTCCTCGTCTGTTCTAATTACTTCATTTTTTTTTTCTTCTTATTGCCATAGCTAACTTTTGTAGCACAACATTGAAGATAAGGGGTATCCTGGCTTCACTCCTCATCTTACTGGGAAAACTTTTAGCTTATCCCCATTACAGAATGGGGATGCTTGCTGATGTTTTTACATAGATACTACTTATCATTTTAAGGAACACTCTCTTTATTCCTGTGCTTTCTAGTGTTTTTAATAGGAATGGGTATTGTATTTTGTCAAAGGCCTTTTCTGCATCTATTGAGATAATCATAGCATTTGTATTGGTTTTGTTACTGATATGGTCAGTTATGCTGATAGATTTCCTAGTATTGAACCAACCTTGCATCCCTGGTGTAAATCCCACCTGGTCGTAGTGTATGATCCTTGTGATATAGTGATATAGTGCTCTAATCTCCTTGATTATATTTTATTTAATTTTTTTGCATTGATATTCATTAGGAAAATTGGTCTATAGTTTTCTTTCTCTGTTTCTGCTGTTGCTGATTTAGGTATCAGCATAATATTTGTGTCTTTAAAAAGATTTTGGTAGGACTCCTGCACCTGTTTTTCCAAATAGTTTGTATAATATTGGAATTAATTGTTCTTTAAATGTTTGGTAGAATTTACTTGTGAATCCATCTGGTCCTGAGTAGTTTTTTCTTAGGGACTTTATTGATGGCTTTTTCAATTTCCTTTTCTAAGATAGGGTTACTTAAGTATTCTATTTCCTCTTCTGTTAGTCTGGGCAATTTATATTTTTGTAAATATTCATCCATTTCACTTAGATTGTCATATTTATTGGCATATAACTGGGCAAAATAACTCCTAATAATTGCTTTAATTTCTTTTTCATTGATGGCAAATTCACCCTTTTCATTTTTGATGCTAGTAATTTGGTTGTGATTTTTTTTTCCCCATACAACCAGCTCCCAGTTTATTTATATAGTCCAATGGTTTACTTTAAATTTTATTAATCTCTCCTTTGGTTTTCAGGTTTTCCAATTTGGCATTTAATTGAGGGTTTTAAATTTGCTCTTTCTCTAGTTTTTTTAGTTGCATGTCCAATTCATTTATCTGCTCTTTAATTTATTAATGTAGGCATTTAGATATAAATTCTCCCCTCAGTACTGCTTTGGCTGCATCATATAAATTTTGGTATGTCTCATTGTTATTCTCATTAATGAAATTATTATTTGTTCTTTGACTCATTCTTAGGATTATTTTATTTAGTTTCCAAATAATTTCTAATGTCTTTATGTGACCCTTTATTGAATGTAATTTTTTTATTGAATTATCATCTGAAAAAGATACATTTAATATTTCTGCCAGTTTGCATTTGATTGTGAGGTTTATCCTGCTTACATGGACAATTTTTGTGTAGGTGTCATATACTGCTGAGGAAAGGGTGTTTTCCTTTTCATCTCCATTCAGTTTTCTCCAGCTCTATCATAACTAACTCTTCTAAAATTCTATTCACCTCCCTACTTTCCTTCTTGTTTATTTTGTGGTTGGATGTATCTAGTTCTGAGAGGGGAAAAGTTGAGGTCCCTCACTAGTATAGTTTTACTATTTCCTTCTTTAACTCATTTAAGTTCTTTAAAAATTTGGACACTCTGCCATTTGGTGCATATATATTCAATACTGAAATTACTTCATTGTCTGTGGTACCTTTTAGTAAGATGTAGTTTCCTTCTTTATCTTTTTAATTAGGTCTATTTTTGCTTTTGTTTTGTCTAAGATCATGATTCCTACCCCTGCTTTTTTTTTTTAACTTCAGCTGAAACATAATAGATTCTGCTCCAGCCCTTTACTGTGTGTGTCTCTCTGCTTCAAATGTGTTTCTTGTAATCAACACACTGTAGGATTCTAGTTTTTAGTCCACTCTATCTGCTTTCATTTTATGGTGAGTTTGTCCCATTCACAGTTACAATTACTGTTTTTCCTCTCCTTCCCTCTTTCTTTGTTCTTCCTTTCCTCCCCTCCTCCCCCTTCATCCTGTCCCTCTTCAACAGTATTTTGCTTCTAACTACTGCCTCCCCTAATCCATCCTTCTATCAATCCCCTCCCTGCTACCTTGTAGGATAAGATAGATTTCTGTACCCAACTGAGTGTTTGTTATTCTGTTTGAGTCAATTCTGATGAGAGTAAGGTTCAAACGATGCTCCCCAAACTTTCCCTACAATGTAATATATCTTTTGCGCCTCTTCATGTAAAATAATTTACCCCATTCTACCTTTCCCTTCCCTTCTCTCCAAGTGCAATCCTCTTTCTTACTCCTTAATTTTTTTTAATCATCCCATCAAAGTCAACTTACACCAGTACCCTCTGTCTGTGAATATTCTTAACTGCCCTAACCATGATAATTCTTAAGAATTCCAAGTATCAGCTTCTTGTGTAGGGATGTAAACAATGTAACATTATTGAATCTCTTATGTTTTCTCTTTCCTCTTTACCTTTTTATGCTTCTCTTGAGTCTTCCATTTGGAAATCTAATTTTCTTTTCAGCTTTGGTCTTTTCATCAGGAATGTGTGAAAGTCCTGTATGTCCTTGAATGTCCATCTTTTTCCCTGAAGGATTATACTCAGTTTCATTGGATAGGTGATTCTTGATTGTAATCCTAGCTTCTTTGCCTTCTGGAATATCACATTAATATCAATTAATGTAGAAACTGCTAAATTCTATGTAATCCTGACTGTGGCTCCATGATATTTAAATTGTTTGCTTGCAGTATTTTTTTCCTTGACCTGAGAGTTCTGGAATTTGGCTAGAATATTCCCGGGAGTTTTCATTTTGGGATCTCTTTCAGAAGGAGTCTTTCAATTTTTATTTTACTTTCTGGTTTTAGAGTATCAAAGTAGTTTTCCTTGTTAATTTCTTGAAATATGATACCTAGGCTCCTTTTTTTTGATCATGGCTTTCAGATAGTCCAGTAAATCTTAAATTATCTCTTCTCAATTTATTTTCCAGATTATTTTTCCAATGAAATATTTGACATTTTCTATTTTCTCATTCTTTTGATTTTGTTTTATTGTTTCCTGATATCTCATGGAGTCATTAGTTTCCACTTGCCCAATGCTAATTTATAAGGAATAATTTTCTTCAATGAACTTTTGTATCTCCTTTTTCATTAGGCCAGTTCTATTTTTTAAGGAGTTGTTTTCTTCAGTGAATTTTTGTATATCTTTTTTTCCACTTTTTGAACTTCTAAGCTGTTGACTATTTTTTCATGATTCTCTTACATCATTTTCATTTCTTTTCCCAGTTTTTCTTCTACCTCTCTAACTTTATTTTTAAAATCCTTTTTGGGGGCAGCTAGGTGGCACAGTGGATACAGCACCGGCCCTCAAGTCAGGAGGACCTGAGTTCAAATCTGGCCTCAGACCAAATACTTGACACTTACTATCTGTGTGACCCTGGGCACGTACTTAACTCCAACTGCCTAAGCAAAAAAAAAAATCCTTTTTGAGCTCTTCCAGGAGTTCTTTTTGGACTGACACCAATTCACATTTTTCTTGAGGTAACTTTCTGTGGTCAGTTTCTTTCTTTTTTTTTTTTGCTCATTTTTTTCCCCAGTCTAGTTCATGATTTTTAAAGTTGGGTTCTGCTCCTGGGGTGGAAGGGGCACTGTCCCAGGTTTCTTGTGCCTAAAGCATAGGGCCATAGGACCTTGCCACTGGCCTGCTGCACCAGGACAGTAGGGTCTGTCAGCTGTCCTGCAGTGCCAGGGCCACAGAACCTCATAGCTAGGGGCCTTGCCACAGGCTTGCTGGGACCCGGCCTTCTGCTAGCCTGCCTGGATACCAACTGCACTGGAATGTGTTAACCATTGTCATGGGCTGGAACATTTTTTCACAGTGTCCTTTTATTTGTTCTGCTGCTCCAGAATTCATTTTGAGGCATATTTTATAGTTGTTCAGAAGTGAATATGGGAGAGTTCCTGCCTTACTTTGCTATCTTGATTCCACCCTCAATTTTCCTTTATATTTGAAGGGTTTTTTTCCCCTAGATACTTGTAAACAAATTCTTTTTAACTGAAATTGTGAAATTTAACCACTGCCTTGAAGAGTCAAGCATGGTTTTTGGTTTGGTCAAGCAATGCTTTATTGTTTGCATTCGAAAGTTATAGGCAGTTTTCTCATATTATTTCTTGCAGAATCATTTTCAAGTTCTTTGATTTTTCATGTTCTTCCAGAAGACCTATGATCCTTAAGTTACCTCTGCATATTTTATCTTCAAGTTCATTCACTCTGATGTATAAAATAATTGGTTAAGTCCTTTTTTCTTGTGCTTTTATATTTTTGTGTTAGACTCCTTTGCCTCTCACCAAGAGTCTTCTGTGCCTGTTTTCGCTGTGTTATTCTGGACCTATTATTTAATTAGCTACAGTAGATTCCTTTTCCTTCAGGCTCCACCCCCCCTTCTGTGCTCTTCCCCTCACCTTCTTTCCTGCCCCATCTAGGTCAGACATTTCATCATTCTACCCTGAGATAACCAAATACTTACGTTCTTAATATGTAGGTTGGAGGGTGATGAATGTTTTAATCATAGCAATTGTTGAAGACCATCTTTTAAGTCAGAGAACAGTTTTGGATCTCTACTAGTGGAGGAAATATCAACATCAGTGAATGTACTACTCTGTTCATGTAGAAAATGAAATTCCGTATCTTTTGTATTAATGTTACTGTTAGTTAATGATGTTTCTATCTCATTGTCAAATTTTGAAAGAGATGTGTCCTCAGAATACATTCTTTTCATTAATAGGATGTATATTAGTAGCTAAAGCTTCAAAGATCTGTACCACATATTAAGATTATGTAAGATTAAAGGAACTTTACTTTGTTATTCACATACACGTTGGCAGATACTAATACCATTTGATTAAAATACAGGATTATTCTTTTTTTAATAAAATGTGCTTTCTCCAAAATTGTGAAATGGGTTTGAAAGAAACCCCCATAACAAGGGACACAGGTTTCTGTGTTGAAATACTAGTAGTGTGTAATATAAATAGAAGTGCATTAAATTGTACTCTGGGAAGGAAGATGGCATTTACACTCAAGTTTATATTGTGAAGTTCCTGAGAACAGATGGGGACAAGAGAAAGGACAGCATGGAGCAGTAAGGGAATCCTCAGGCAAGCTGTACAGTCTAAGAATAGAGTTTGTTGTGTTTTTTTTTAAAGGCATTTCAAATGTATATGTTTTAGAGCAGGTGTTCTTAATCTGAGACCTTTCAGTACATTTCAAGGGTTCTTTGAATTTGGCAAGAGAAAAAAATTGAATTTTCATTTTCACTAACCTCTAACTGAAATTTAGCAACAAATTACAATAGTATAAAAAATACCTCTGGTACCAGTAGAAATATTTTTTTCAGTATCACAGATACCTTAAAATATCACTTACACTCACCATCGCTACTTTGAAATTGATGTAGCCATTAGATCCACAGTTTAAACTCACATTTTAAAAACTAACATTTAAAAAACATTTTGATAACTTTATTTCGGCATAAATGGTTTCCTTTGAAATCCAATGGATTTTGTGCATTTGAAAACATTCTGAGACTGGATCCATAGACTTCACCAAACATGCATGACATACACAAAAGTTAAGAACCTCTGTTTTACAGAAAAATAGATGGATCACCTAATCTGCAAAGATTAAGTAACTTGCCCAAGGTCAGATAGTTAGTATGTATCCAAGACAGGACTTAAAACTCAGGTTTTCCCTGATCCAAAGCTGCCTCTTTTTCCATTATGCCATGTTTGTTTTTTTTGTTTATTCATATTACATGTTTATATAGTTTTTTCCTAATTGAATTTCTTGGATGGTACTTTTTCTCTGCCCACCCCATTCATGTTTTGGCATAAGCAACACCCAAATGGGGATAGAAAACCAATTGTAAGCACCAAGGACAGATATGCTGGTCTCTTATGTTAGCGCCCCTACTCCCATGCCCCAAGAAGAGCCCATCACACTATACTTATTTAATGGCTACTGTTATTGAACTTTTTAAAGAATCACTTGCCATTGAAAGAAACTGTTTTTACTATTCACATAAAAGATACAAAATATGGTGGACTCATTTGACCACTGAGTCCTGGGCAAGGGAGCCCTAGAAAAAATAGTCAGTGCATTAGCATGGGCTATCACCCAAGAACCCAGAGTCCTTTAACTTCCTGAGGTTTCCAAACTCTTTAACCATCCCTGCCTTGCAATCCCTCCCATCACCCCATCCAAGAGTGCCTTCTACAACTGCAGCACTGAATCCTTTCTTCTTTCTTTTCCATTTCAAAATTTATTGTTCCCACAGGATCCTGCTCTTAGCTTTCTAACATTGCAGCAAACTATCTGGTAAACTAATTTGAGCTAAAGTGTTTTAATGGCTCTAATTTTCATAATACTTAATGCCTCAGTTTTTTTCAAGGCTGGTTGGGGAGAAAAGAGTACAGAAACCTTTCAAGTACCCATTAAATCACAACATTAAGACAATTGGCATCAGTCGTAGATTTTACAACTCAAATCATTGTAGGAGTCAAGTTTGTTTTTGTCAAATGATGGGTTTTCTAATTATTTCTTATAGATGGATATTCCTATGAAAAGGAAGCAATAGAAAACTGGATCAGCAAAAAGAAGCGTACAAGTCCAATGACTAATCTGATTCTTCCTTCACTCATACTGACACCAAATAGGACTCTGAAAATGGCCATCGATCGCTGGCTAGAGACTCATCAGAAATGAAACTGTTTAGATATCCTTACTTAGATAATTACTAACTCCAATGAGGTAAATTTCTAGCGGCTTTAAAGGAAAACATATATGAACTCAAAAAGTTATATCCAAACAGAAGGTAAGGTAAATTTTGTTTAACTAAAGTTTCTATATTTTGTCTTTAAAACATATTGTGAATTAAATTCTGTATCTAACCTTATTTATGATGTCATTTTTATACAAATACAAAGCAGTCAAATGAATATATACAACAGAAAGGTTTCTTTTGACATTAGGTAACAATGTCTTTTAATATTAAATATCTCAACAACAATTATTATAGCCAAACTGGCTCCTTAGTAGGTATTTGTATCAAATATTCTTACAACAAATACCACTCTAAAGAAATCTTCATTGTAGCACTGGTGGCCCATTTTGAGCAGAATTTTAACATATATTCATTTGAACTGCCCTTTCCGATAAAAAACATATTAATACTCTAAATTAAATGTCAGACCATCCTTTGTGAATGTGTTTGTGTGTGTGTATGTCTGTGTGTACACAATTTTACAAAATCTCAGGTTTGAAAGGGACTTCAGAGGTAGGCCCACACCTTACCTGAGTAAGAATTTAGGGAGGTTCTATCAGTTCTGATAAATTTAGCAAGTAATTATATTAAAATCTGTGGTTTGTTACTGAAAATATAGGAAACAGTTGGGGAAGAGCTAATTATCAAGTTTCTACAAAAATCAAGTCAGATTGAAAAAGCTATTCAGGCACAGTTTGGAGGGAAGTACAAAGCATGTCACAATGCCTTTCTGCTAGAGTTTACAAGGACATTATAGTATTTAAAACTGATATTTTATCCTCTTTTTTCCCACAAATTGCTATTGACTCCAAGCTTGTGGGCAAAGAACTTTTCTATGTGACAGTCTGATAATTTGGTCTCTTCCCTTAGAGAAGACTTGCCCCCGTAGGGAATTTTAGGTTCAAAGAAGTTAGATTTGGGTGCAAGGTTTTTTTAATTCTAAAAGAACTTTATGATATCTTGGTTAATTTGAGTGGCTTTCACATTTCCAATGAGATTTAGTGTTTAGTGGCCACCACTGACTCTGCTAGCAATATGCTATATAAGTAAATAGATGATATAACATAAAGAGCACCAGGACCTGGGAGTCAGAAGATATCATTCTAGTTCTGGATTCAGCATTTACCAGCTGCAAGATTGTAGGGAAATCATAATCTCTCTAGGTCAGTTTTCCTCATCTGTAAAATGAGAACAGCAGCATGGAAATAAACATCCAACTTACAGGACTATGATGAGGAAGGTTTTATGTCAGTGTACCAAAAGAAAAAGGAACACTACATTCCTCTGAATGTATCCATCCTCTATGTGAAATAAGCTTCATTTCAAAAAGAAGGAACAAATTAAGACCTACCATTATTCTTAGATCAGAAAGCCTTTGTTCTACATCTAAATTATGAGCTAACAAAAAACATTTAAACAATCAAAGATATCCATCTACAGAAAGAAAAACCTAGGGAAAGCAAATCTTCTTACAGAAGTCTTCTTGCTTAAATTATAGAAAGCAGATCACCTATAAAATGATTATAAAAATATCATAGCTCCTATTTTGTGAATTTAGTGGGAAAAAAATTCCTATTCAGAAATAAAATCTCATTTACAACATATTAAATTCACATATGATAATTACATACTGCTACTTTTGCATTCCAGCATTTTACTAAAACAATTCTTCTCAGTTCCTGTTTAATATCACTAGATATGGATCACACTTCTTTCAAAAGAAATTATAAGGTATTGTTCACTACCTGAAGAATCAACCATTAATGCAAAAGTATTTCTATGGCACCTGTAGTGTTTTGTTTTTTTTTAAGACACTGGATTTGCTTTAAGCAAGAGAATGTCACAATTTAAAATCTGGAATAGGAATAAATAAATGCTATTTTAAGTGACACTTAAAGTAAAAGGTTCAATAATTATCATTTTATCTGAGCAGGCAGAACCATGAGTGCTTTTAACCAAAGAATGAATGAAAATCCACAGGTTTATTCAATTTGAGGCAACACAGGTGGCCTCATAAAAAAAATTGAGTCTTACCTTGCTTCAGGAAAATGTGCATGATACGAGGGAGCAGGGAGTTCACTGAGTAGCATACTGTTGAGTACTTCCTGGCGCCTCCATTTTGTGGAGGGGCCCAGATTGGCCAGTCTTCATTCCCTGTGTGTATGCTTTCTTCCTCCCTCCCCACCCCCAACTTTTCAGCTCCTTTTTCTGTATTATCTTTCACCATTAGAACATAAGCTCTGAGGACAGGAACTGTTTTTCCCCCCTTGAGTTTGTATCACCAGCTCTTAGCACAGTGCTTAGCATACATTAAGTGCCTAATAAATCTTCTTCCCTTAACCTAAGGCAACTTTCCACTATCTATCTACAGAACATATTAAACTCCTTATATTCCTCTGTCTTCCTTCAATTAGGAATCTATCCAAAAACAGTCTTAAAATTTGCTTCAAAGAAATTTCTTTAACCAAACTAAAGAATTTGCTGGATTTAAAAAAAAAAGTCACCCTGAGTCAATGTAAATAAGAGGTGATTTGGAGATACTTTAGTATTACAATTGACTAGATAAATGTAAAGATCAAGTTCACATCTTCGTATATCAAAACTTTATCTTGGGGTAGCACAGCTTGCCATTTACCCTTGTTCATACTTTACTTTGAAATTAAAATTCATGTTGGTATGAAGACAAACATTTTAAGATGAAACATATTGTAATATAAATGTGCTAAAGGCAAACCTGTGACAGTAACACTCAATTTTCTGTGTGTTTTGGCAAAAATGATTGAGAGTTGGAGCATTACCCATCCTGTTGCCAGTCAAAACAGACACTAAGTTTTTCTGGCACAGCTAGAAAGTGAAAATAAAGATTTGATCTATGAAAAATGTGTTTCAGAGGAACAAAGACCTAATGTCAATGTTCAGCTTCTAGAACTCCTATAAGGCCTCGGGAAAGAAAGTTAAGTCACTGCACGTATCATTCTCATAAACAGTACACTCTCGCCACATCCAGGGTTTTGTTCAACTCAGAGCAAACTATATTAATGGTCTTTATTCCATATGGAAAAGTACAGTAGCTGTGCAAAAACAAACTACATAACAAAAGAATAAGACATACAAATATCAAAGAAAATAAATAAGCCAAAGTAATCATATGCAGACTCATGAAAAGCTTGTAAAAATGGATAAAGCTGTTTTTACAAAGTACACACTGTACACACAGAACAAATGCTGAAGAATGACAATGGAATATTCCAACTTGTACAAAAGATACCCTCACAGGAACTTCGTTACAACTATTCATTTTGAAAACACTTCTGTAAATATAGAATTTTCTTCTCCCCAACTCTGGAAAATAAATGTCACACCCCATCCTATAAAAAACAAATGTAATCCAACGCTTTCAAACTGTTACAGTGAAACCTTCAAATAACACATCATGTTTCATATAAAAACACCTTTTTCCTGTACCTTATCACCACAAATGAATGATACATAATTTTGGAGTTTAGCACCTTAAAGGTGTTAATATAAACTATATAAAGTGCGGTTACTGGTATATTGTTAACATGCCATAATAATATATTATTCAGTGCAATAATCAGCATGGTTGAAGCTTAAAAAAAAAACAAACATGCATTGTATTTTTCTGGATTAACTATTTGAAAATAAAATTATATTTACATATTTAAGTAAAACTGGACTACCTTTATATATACATACATATATATTCAAAGAGAGTGTGACTTGTAAAGTAAAGAGTGATTTTATCAACTGAGCAGAATTTACACCTAAACAAGTTTTTATTTTTCAAAGCAGTCACCTTGGGACTTTACCGCAGCAATGCTACCATTGCTCATATTTCTAGAACCCTCCTTCTAGAACTACCTTCACACTCAGTTTGCACACTGAGAGAACCACTTGCATTACTTTATAGTAAATACTTTACTTCTACCCAAATCATCACCATTAGCCTTGATTTTGTTCACCTTGGGCTGTATTCCCCTTCAAAAGATAAAAATTAGCCTTCAGGGAGGACAGAGCTATGGGTTCTGAAGAGCAGTTCCAAAGAAGGTTCTGAACAATGACAACATTGTTGAAATAAATGCATAGCATCTCAAGGCAACTTCCTTAATGGAGACAACAATTATATGGATATTTGTTTAAAACGGTGGGGGGGGGGGGGGGGGCAATCACATTACTTTACAGTCCCACCTCACACTCAACTCGAAGTGTCTTAAGAAATCACTCCTAAATCATGTCTTATATATTAAACTAGGGATTTATTGAACCATCAATAAAGTATAATACTCCTTATTCAAAAAGCATTTATCTACAGTCCTGGGTCACACGTATTTACTGCTTTTTACCTACAGTTCTAGGAGTTTCTCACACATGGAGTGAGAAAAGTGTGAATATTCTTTAGATAAATACTGTAATTTTCATCATATCAAAGACCCAGAAAAGAGATCATTATAAACCATCTCATAAGAGAAGCAAAGGACACAAAACAGTATCTCTTTGGATGCTCCCTATTTTATAACTTTACAATCAGTCACAGCTAACCATTCATTTACCATTTTTTTCCAGCTCTGCTTGACATTCCAGTTAACATTCTTGTTCATGGTGACTTTTAGCTTCATATTAAAGTGGTTTATCCTACTTTTTTTGATAGCACTGATGGTCAATACCCAATCACATCAGCTCCACAGAAAACATCAAAAACCATAACTAAAAAGCTCTTATTTTTAGGATAAAACAGCCACAATTAGTGATTCACACCAGGCACGAGTACATTGCTTTGTCTGTTTTACATGGCATTTCTCTTAATGCTTACACATTGGATTCTATGAACGATCGCTTTGGTTTTGCTGAAGTGATATGACTTCGATGAGTTTCCTTACTAATAGGGGGCTGTTGTTTCGAGATGCTCTCCGGATACAAGTGAGAAACATTCTTGGCTCTCCGGCTGTCTTGACAATGGACTGGTATTTGGCACTTGTTTTCTTCAAGTTCTTTCAACTGGGCCCCACTGTGGACAATTCCACCCAGGGGGGAAGCAGAACACATTTTAGTTTGGTTATTGTATCCTCCTGCCTGTTTGACAGAGGGCTGCTCACAGTGTGAAGACTGCAGGCCAGCTGCAGATGGGTTTGTCAGTAACCCCTCGGTCACCTGGCAGTGCCAGGTACGGCTGGATGGATTTCCCTGCTGTTGGAATCTTGCAGTCTTATCCATAATGCCCATGAATGGAGTATTGCGTGGTCTGTGCTCAGCCATACCACTCTGACCCTGGTTATTAGCCACCTTCTCCTTATTTCTTGCATCTGCCCCTTGGGCCTTCAAACCATCTGAAAAACTGCTACTTGAAGCTAAACTGCTGGCTGAATTGGACATTTTCATGCTTCCAGATGGAGAACCGTTAGAGGCTGAATTAGCCAAAGAACCTACATGCTTCATATCACTACAATTCACTGACACACTCTGGCTTGGAGGGGCTACATCCAGAGTTAAGGAAGCATGAGCTAGAAGCCTCTCTGCAGTTTTAACCTTGCTTGGTAAAGGATATGCAGAGCCACTCTCACTGCACTGCAGATGTGCATTCTGATTGATGCCCACCCGGTCACCATATAGGCCAGAGTTGGCTCCTGCAGTGAAAGAGCCTGTCCCCTCTAAATGCTGGCTTCTATTAGTGAGAATCGCAGGGGACCTTCCTGGCATGGGACTTGGGGGAGGATTCTGAGAAGAAGCCTGAATTTTTGCACCGCTAGTACCCACTCCAGTTCTCAAGTTCGACTGAAGAGAACTCAGGTGCTGGTTGGTTTTCACAATCTGTGCCCGCTTAGTAGGCTGCATTATCAAACCTGGCTGAACAACTGGCTCCCTTGGGAGCTTACTGCTTCCTGGCCTATTCTGGGGTGATGCTGGTCTTGCTTTCGGCTGCAGCCCTTCCTGAAGGGTTCTGCTGTATGGAGCAGGTACTGAGGAAGAGGGCTGAGGCCTCACAGGCAGTGAAACCAAGTCCCCCAGCTGCACTGTCTCCTCCTCTTCAGCCTCCTCCATGGGAAACTGATCATCCAATCCAGGAGCTGAGTTCTCCTCCTCATTGTCTGAGTCATTGGCTGGGGCCAAGGGAGGGCACTGTTGCTTCTGCTGCTGGCTTCTTTGCAGCTGTTTGCATTCCTCTTCTACACGACTCAGAAGCCTCTTGATTTCTTGGTTGGTGGGACACAACTTCACAGCCTCCTGCAAATCAGCCAGAGCAGCCGCAAATTGCCTTTGTAATAAAGAAGATTAAAATCATGAGATGTGCATTTTATCAAATAAAATTTTTACTTGGGTGGGAGAGGGAGGAAGGAAACTTTTGGAGTATATAACTTTTGTACAGATAATTTCAAAGTTGTAGTGGGTCGTAGAAATATCACTCCACTAGAATTTCAAATGTGCACAAAGACAACAGAATAACAACCCCATACAAATGGAGAAAACACCCTAACCATCAAAAACAACAAAGAGTTTGGTGCTTCTGACTTAACTCCTTTCATTATTTATATAATGTTATATCAACACTTTACAAAAAGTTCTTAGTGCTTTTATTACTGGCCCTTATGATGGATCAGCAGTGAAAAAAGGCCTCTACTCTCTCTTACAGCAGTTATCCTCTAGATGACAGAAAAGTCTCTTTAATTAACAGGGGTCAATCCATTCTGGGAACACAGGGTAACGAGAAAGAACTTCAAACTAGGATGTGTACCTAGCACAAAATCTCGACTGGTCAAAAAACAAGAATCCCATCACTACCGAGTAGCCAGGAAACAAAATTCAGCTTTATTGATATCGGGTATTAAAAAGTGATGAAAAGTATTATGGAAGATACTTATGAAATAGAATGCCATTAATTTGTCAGGAGGTGGATATTTAGGGACAGTGCCAAAGATAAAGCAGCTCCTCTAGCCACCTGCATATAAAGTACCTGCTATTCCTCTTTGCTCTTGCTCTGGCATAATAAGCTTCATAGGATTTGGGTTTCAACTCCAGAGCCTTGGAAGCAAATTCTTCTGCCATGCCAAAATCCTGATATCAAAATATAAAGGACATTAGTTATACAGAAGCATGAAAACACAAACCTATGTTACTCCCTTTGCTGATTTCAAAAGCAACTGTTGGAAACAGAATGGAAATATCAATTATTAACAACATCTCTGCCCTGGCAGGTACAAACCAGCAGAAAGAGAGCCCTTTAAAACTTAAGAGCAGGTTAAGATAATGTGAAGGCAAATACAGAGTGGAAATTTTCAGACACTGAGAAAACTAACACCCAGGGGAAAGCTATCTCTTAACAGTACGGACAATTAGTCCCAGCTTTTGCAGTTAACTGGATGATCTCAAGCACATCAGTCTCCCTGGGGCTCAGATTCCTCACCTGCAAAAGGAAAAGAATCTCTAAAGGTGACACTGATCATGACATAGTCCACTAAGAAAAGCAAATTCGTCATATGCTACTATCACAGAAATTAAGCTTTCTAAAAAAGACAGCACATATCTACTTTTCCATGGCTTAAGAATGTAGAATGGTTGACAAGCACAACTTACATTTGTTTTCCTTCGGCACCGGGACAAGTTCAGATAGAGGGAAACCCGTAGTTCATTGAATGCTTTCATGTCTTCACCAAACCCTTCACGAGGAAATTTCCTTAAGGCACACTGGTATCTCTGGGCTGCTTCCTTCATCTTCCCTTTCTATCAGTCAGAAGGAAAGATTTCAGGACAAGGATTCAATGAACGGAATTTTAAGAATCTGACAGGAATATAAATAGTTTTGCTTTTAACACATTACCCAGAGCCTAAAGACATTCCAGGTTATTTGACCCCATGGATATAACCTGGTTGCTAAAGGACTGGGGTGGAGGGTTTTAAAAAAAAAAAAAATTTAAACCTCAGTAACAAATTTATCATTAACAGAAATCATCCAAAATTTAAACACAGAAGCCAGAGGATCACACTAGCTTCCCTTTACATTCTCCTTATGCAGGGCCTAACACATTCACACATGACATATTTTTATAAATATATAAGAAATGTATAAGAAAAACTTAAAAATGTCTCATCCTAAGAGATTATACTCTGTGGAAAGAACCAGATTAAAAAATGTTCTCGTTCCTAAGACAAGTAGAGTCTTGTAGATAGATGAAACCTAGATTATGTTTGCCATAGAATAATAATTTTTTTTTCTTTAAATGAACTAGAAGCAATGGCTAAAAAATCAGAACACCACCACATTTTCAGTGCTAAAGAAACCTATTTGCTCAGTCATTTCCATTGCACAGCAGGTACGAAGCCTGTTGAAATTGGCTTGATATTTGTGACATAATTGCCTACCCAAATCCATATTAAAACCACTTCAAAGCCACAGCAACACACACTCTGAACTCAATTTCAAACTGATTCCTTAAGTCAGAAACCCTGCTGGTTATGCTCTGTGAGTTTTAAGGATTTTTTTTTTAAAGAAACAAATAGACATCTGAAGAGAAGAGTAACAACCTCACAGAAAACTGGTGAGGGAGTAATTTTACAGATTTTGGTTTTAATTTCATCTAGTCAGAACTGGAATAAATACTTATAACTAGCATAGTATCACACAGTGGAGTCCTACTGTGGACAAATTTGAAATCTTTATTTTTTTTTTTAAATCAGGTCCATTTGTGTATAAATCAAATGGTTTATGGGAATTTTTTAAAATTCTAGTTATTCAGGAGAGAGAATAGCTAGAAGCCAAAAAAAAAAAAAAAATCATTTGACAATCTCAAGTAAATAATTATCTCATAGATATTATAAAATTTTAGCAGTTACTCAAGTGATAAGGCTAGGATACTATTTATGCTTAGATGGACTGATGAAATATATGCTGGAGAACCCTCCTCTCTGACCAAAACCTGAGCAGATAATATTATCTTGACTTCCCTTAATGATAACTTATCATCCTTTAAAAGATGAAACACATTTGGGGAACTTCTGGACTCAGCCAGTCAAGACATATTAAGTTCCTTTGTGCCAGGGGCTGTGATAAGTGCTGGGGATACAAAGAACAACAAAATATAGTCCCTGCCCTCAAGGAGCTCACAATGCAATGGGGGAGATAATAAACATAAGTGGAGAATGATCTGGGGGCTAGAAGGAACGGGGGGGAAAAACAACTGATTAAGAGCACAAACCCAAAGTAAAGATATAGTCTGTCTTTGCTGAGTTGAAGTCATCAGACCAAAACGAACTATATTCTAGGGTTTCAGAAGAAGGACTGACAAGTAATTCAAAGATTAGTGACTCAACAAAAATTGTGGAGAACAAGAAAGGTGACAAAGGACCAGAGAAGGCCAAATATTTTGCAGTTTTCTAAAAAAGGAAAAACAGAGTGCAAATTCTAAGCAAGTCAGTTTAACTGCCTGGGCTTTAGTTTACTCATCTGTAAAATGAAGAGGTTAGATCACATGTTCACTAAGGTTCCTTGTAGCTCTAAATCTATAATTCTGCGATCTGATTTGATAAATGCCAGCCTTTTATCTGATACTGTTCACATCAAGGTTTTATCATATTCTGCAACTGCTAACAAGTGAAGTGTGTTAGCTAAATGTTCTTACAGCTCTGGTAATTATATTTGCTAAAGATTAAAAACACATTACCATTATTAAATATGAGGTCAGATCTAAAGAAAACTTTTGTGGAATCTTATAGTCATTTTTGAGACGTAAGTGTTGATTATCTAAACAGAATTTTAGTTTTGTTGCCATTCAATTCAAAATAAATGACTGGCATTTTGTGTTTATGAAATTTGAAACTTTTTTAAAGAGAGAACCCTTTTCTCACTAAAGTGAGAAAAATTATTTAAAATTTATTTAAAGCTGAATAGCACAAAGAAAAAAAATCTAATAAAAGTCTCCAACACATTGGGGCATGAGGTCCCAGGTCAGCATCTCATGGGATTTCTACCAATACCAAGTTGTGTGTGCTTTGAGAGGCAACAAAAAGCTGTCTACTTCCTAAAGTTACTAAATGCTACTAGCCAAAGTTCAGAGCAAAAAGTCCAAAGAGAAAAAAAGGACACCACTACTTACCTTGTATAACACATTTCCTTCCTCCATTAACTTCTGTAAAAGTATAATCAGAATATCAGGTTTGGAAGTGGCCATTGCCCAAGCTGCATTTCCTACAAAACAAATGTATTCAGTAGTAAACAGGATGCAGCAATACTGGGAGGAAGAAATTCTAATCTTCTTACTACCCTATCATGTTTTAAAACTAAGGCTGGCTTGAAGAGCTGCACTTGCAGACAACACACAACCCACCGAAGAGGACCGATGGTTAGTTTTCCAGCATTCAGTCAACAAAGGAATGAAAGAATATGGGAAGTATACCCATAAAACTACTCTATCTTAAGATATCTGCTACACAAAAAATAGTTACTGATATCAAGCATTTACTTCTGCCAGGAGTAGAAGGATCCCAAAGAAAGATTTCCTCCTTCCTAAAATGCGTATCAACATTGGTAGTAAATTTGTGTCCCTGGAGCCACCTCTGCCTCTTCGGAGAAGCTTACATGACACATCTTCAGCACAACACTTAATGTTACCAACATCAATATTTCACTGAAGGCTGTATGTAGCTTCCTAACCTGTTAAAATACAGGTGGTGAGCAGAGACAAGCTGACCGCTAAGGTCTCTATCAGCTCTAAACGCTGGACTGGATGAACTCGAAGGCCCCTTCCCTCCCTCTCTAACATTCTACAATTTTCTTTCTCAGAATGAAGTCTTGGATTTAAAGGATTCCAACATACATATGTAGGCCCAAACCAACAGGCATGTAAGGGCTAGAGGGGAAATTTTAAAGGCTGCAACTCCTATCTAGCACTACATAGACTGCTCTCATTTCTATGGTTTGCATTTCCTGTAAGAGTTAAAATTCTTTTGAATGCTGGCTGAGCCTTCATGATAAATTTTTAGCTTGGTCATGAATATAAATAGTTTGTAGTCCCCAGTCTGGCAACTAAGTGGTACATTGGATAGAGTGCCAGATCTGGAGTAAGGAAGACCTGAATCCAACCTCGGACACTTTACTAGCTGTGTGACCCTGGGCAAGTCATTAGCCCTGTTTGCTTCAGTTTCTTCGTCTGTAAAATGAGCCAAAGAAGGAGATAGCAAACCACTCCAATAATTTGCCAAGAAAACCCCACATAGGGTCATAAAGAATCAGACAACTGAAAAATGAATGAACAACAACAAAAAGTCCTCAATCTACACAAGAAAGCATATTTTTGTTTTTAGATTACCTGGGATGGATATCAATATTTAAAAACAAACTGGACCAACACAAACAACCCAAAGTTCATTTTGTGTTATCAGTGAGTCACCTCAAAATATTCCATTACTGCTACTTTAAAAACAAATTTCTTAAGTTGTAGGAACATCATGTTAAGGAGCTATTATACGGCACTTTATGGCTTTTAAAGTGTTTTCACAGGGAAACAAAAGCCTGCTTGAGATGCTTACTAACATTAATTTTTGAACATACAGGTCAAAGAATTCAGAGCTGGAAGGAACCTGAGACATCCCTTTAGTTCAATCTCATTTTACAGATGGAGAAACTTAAGTTTCTTTGTTTAGTTTCAGAAAGGTCAAATCACAGGTAAAGTATCATTAATCAAAGTTCAAAACCCAGATCTTCTTATTCTAAATCCATTTGGCATATTTGTGTTAAACCAACTGCCGACTCCTAACCTGGAAGACAACTCTGTATGCATTCCTAGAATGGTGGTTTGGAACATATTTTTCCCCAAAAGGTACTATGATCCAGTGGCAAGAGAATTAGATTTATAGTCAAGAGGGCTCTGTTATTCTCCCTGTAGGTGATATTCCAGGTTCTTCCTAGCTGTGAATCCACTAACTCCTGCCCATGTATTTTTAGATAATCATTCTCCTCCTTTCTCCCCATGTGACATTCTACCAAAGTCTTAATTCTTCCATAGAACCTTTCAGAGTAACCACAATTGGCTGTCAGGTGGCTAATGCATCACCAACTATCTATACCCCCAAGGTCACTATGAACAAATGGATATTGAAATGAGAGCAAATTCCAAATATTTGACTTTTAAAAATCTATTGGTTTTCCATTAACCCATTCTTAAACTTGAGCCTCATCCCACCTGAGAAAAAAAGGGAGTTTTACCAACCTAATTTGGCTCCTTTTCTCAGTAACGTGACCACAACAGATGTGTTCCGACAGCCAATTGCCCTGTCCAAAGGACGCATGCCACTGTGGTCCACATGCTCAATGACAGCTCCTTTTTCCACAAGATAGAGCACCTATAGCAGGGACAAAGTCAAGCCCTTTTAGTTACCATTACACAGCTGACAGGCACGGGTGCACAGTGGATGGGCCACTAAACTTGGAGTCAGGAAGACCTATATTCAAATCATACAACAGACACTATGCCACTTACCTGTGACCCCAGATGAGGTATTTAACCTCTCTGTGCCTCAATTTCCTCATCTATAAAACAGCCAATGCCTAAATTTAACAAGAATCTCTCTTACCTTTTCATCTGGATATAATGGCAGAAAAACATACTCCTGCCTTTTATTTTAGAAGCTGTGACCATTGGCATTCCTGAAGGGAGGTGATGTAGAAAATAAACCCAAAATGACCAGATTATATGGCTGGAAGCCATCCTGTTATACTAGGCTGACTTGTTTTAATGCATGCATGTAAACAGGTGCAGGCAAGAGCCCACACACAGGTGTGTGCACACACACACCATTCCCAGGCTAGGGAAACCACAAGCATACTCTTATGCCACGTTACTTAGGAGCCGGTATTATTGCCATCACAGGTTAAAGCAACAGACATTTTGGAAAGATTTAGATCAACAAGGCGAAGATGTGAAGCTAGGATGAATATGTAATCCAGGAGCACCCACCATGTGTACTTGAATATAATTAACTTCAAGGCAGAGGAAAATGAATCAAAGAGTATTGTGTCATTTGGAATGACAAGTGTGAAAGTACAACAAGGGGAAGGAGTGATGATCTGATGTCACTGCCATGACTAGAAATAGGTATGAGAGAAAAGGGAAAAAGATCTCTATCCAAAAGGCACTATTTATAATGCCTACAATTCTCTATGGGAAAATGTCCTACATTCAACTTTGATGCTTCAGGAGACAGAGAAAGGAGAGAGGAAAGGAGGAGGAGGGAGGGGGGGAAGAGGGAAATAGAGATGAGAGAAAGGAGGAGAAGGGCAGGAAGAAATAGCAGAGGTAGGACAGGGATGGGTAAAAAAATACTTTTGAAAATCTGTTTGAGAAAACTTGACAAAATTTACTGGGTGTGAGGTAATTACTCTAATTGTTTTGAAGAACTTGGTGATCAACTGGCTGTCTGAAGGCCTCATATGATGGTAAGCCTACTAACACCTCCCCAAGGCAGTCTATTCCACTTACAGATAGACAACTAATTGTTAGGATGTCTTCCCTTCAATCAGGACTAAATCTGTCTCTATACCTTCTATCCTTCCATCACTCCTAATTGGACTCTAGCAAAATAAGCTGAATACTTGAAGCACTTCTTTTGCAAGTATTCCAAAAACACGTGAAGATCTGATACATTTTAAATAGTCCCCCAAATTTTTTATATTTTTAAAGCATGCTACAACAATGATAAATAATACACAATTATCTGATTATCAGTCTCTTAGATGGTGATTTTACTATGGTCTGTATATAGATAGTTCCATCTAAGGAATTACAGACATAACTTTATTTTTGGCTAGGCAATGGGGTTAAGTGACTTGCCCAGGGTCACACAGCTAGTAAGTGTCAAGTGTCTGAGGTTGGATTTGAACTCAGTTCCTCTTGACTCCAGGGCCAATGCTCTATCCACTGTGCCACCTAGCTGCCCCCAGACAACTTTTAATCACATGTTTCAATCCCCATCTGTTAATATTTGTATTTCTGTCTAAATATTATCTCACTTTGAGAGGCTAGATGAAAAGATAAGTCCCCTTCCCCCAAAAGTCTAATAAAAATGCCATCTACATGTTTCATATGACATCACACTCAACCACACCCTGGCAGTTTTTCACTTTTTGATATTTACTTCAATTTTTCTTAACTTTAGCCCTTGTGAAGTACAAACAAATTCTTATTTCTTAACTAAAAAGTGGGGGTGGAGTTTTTCATCATTTCACTTTTACTTACAGTATCTGCATCACCATAAAATGCTGCGAGATCTAGGGGTGTGCGCCCATTCTTGTCTGTTTGATCTATTGTAGCTCCTTTCTCAACCAGGTATTGAACCACTCCCCTATGGCCTTTCAGACATGCCCAGCTTAATGCTGACAGTCCCTCTTTATCCAGAGAAGAAATAGCTGCACCTGAAAAAAAAACAAAAGTCCATTCACAGGAGAGTTGGTCTGAATTGCAAAAGGAAATGTTAAAAAGCAAACACATTCATGCCATCCTGCCAAGAAGGCCTGTTCCTGAGTGCAGTTAATTTTAATTAGGCCTTAATGAAAGATCCTAATAAATTATCTCTCTGTCCATCTACAAACATGTGGATATATGTTACCTTCGGACAGCAAAAATTCCACAGTGCTCAAATGCCCCTCGCAAGAAGCCACCATGAGTGGGGTCCGACCTTGCTTGTCACTTGAGTTCACATCACAGCCATGTTCTAACAGCAATCTGACAATCTAAAAAGGAACACTTGGAATAAATTTATTTCCATAATACTTTAAACCTTCCCCCTCCCCCAACCCCATAGGTTCCTTCCTTTAGGAAGGAAGCACAACAAAGTGTTATAGTTATTTTTAAAGGCTACTACTTTGATGATAAGACTAATAATAATGCTTAAGAAAAACTCTGACCTCAATCTGCTAATGACATCATACTAACAGTTATGGACATGGAAGAAAATGGTACTTGAGGATGGAGAATAAAGAGCTATCATGGTCCATGGTAGGAACAGAAGGGTAAATTTGGATAAAAATTAAGAAAACAACATTTAAACAATGAAACACACTAAACTTCCTTTGAATCTATTAGGATGAGGCAGGTTTGGACATTATAACTTCTTTTAAAGACCCCAAATGTTCAATAATGTCCCTGGAGGTGACCCATCCTCTTAACAAAGCCCTTTGCAATTCACTGATATTGCATAAGCAGATTTTTCTACTACAATGTCCTGATGCTTAGCCTGCTTCCTTGGAAAGGCGCCAGAAATTAATCTTAGGAGTCAAGGTTCTCAAAAGCCTCTGTTCAGTGTACTTTCAATTGTGTTTCTCATCACAGAGGTGTCTATTGCTGGGTTTAAAGAAGGAGCTAGACAGCAAACAAGCCAGGCTACTTTTAAGCCACTTGTTCTGGCTGCAATACTAATCCACTTGGTTTAGGCAGTCTAACACCAGAGAGAAGAAGCAGCCAGTCTTGAAGCAGGGAATGAATGGCATGTTATGTTACACCAATGTATTAAAGACTAAACCTTTAGAAACTCAAAGGAAATTTGGGAAAGAACCCTTGTGTCCAGTGCTCACGGAGAGTCATTCAGAGCTTCTAGCTGTGGAACTATTTTTGCAAATCACTGCAGAAGCAATTCCGTGACAGGAAATTTTATCCAGGAAATTCCTTGTGTAATGAAAGAGTACAGACCAGCTGCTTGCATTCCATGCTGTTTCCGGTTTGAGGACATCCTGCTACCATGAATTAAAGGGGACCCCACCCTAAAATCCAATGCCAAAGAATTTCACCTGTATTGTGCTATGGGTCTGGTAGGACATTTTTTTTTTCTATTTTCTAACAAAGGCCCACTTCCAACTGTACTCAGTTGCCAAAAATAACAGTAACCAAAAAAAAAAAGATCCATTATGACAAATACTTTATTACTATAACTGTTCCTACCTATCCTGTCCTTATATTCTTCTCCCAAGAATATCCTCCCGACCTCCAAAATATGGGAAGCCTTCATTCAGAAAATAAGTGAAAAAGCTTTTGTCTACCACCCAGCCATCAAAATCCAGCTTCCCTGGCTCATACTGCAGACAGTGTGAGGCATCTTGTTTCAGATGCTTGAGTTTATAGACATGAGAGTTGCTCCTTGGGGGGGAAAAATACGAGAAAGTTCACAGAAGGAAAAGGTTTGAAGAAAAAAACACAGACATGGGTCTAGTAAGAGGTTTGCCCTGAAGGGCAGGGGGAAGTCCCCTTTCCCAAACGAAGTTCCCACTCTCTGTCTTGTCTCTGTGGAGCAGAGTACCATCATATACAGTACCTGCCAGTGACCCTGGCGCACCGCACAGAACAAGGGTGGGATCCCTCTTTTGTTGGTTCTGGATACAGTTGCTCCATGTTGAAGCAGTAATTCACACACTTCCAGCTTCCCTCTTCCTGAAGCAGCTGTTAAAGCTGGGGGAAGATCCAAGAGGTTACTGTTATCATTGTTATCAAGACAGTACAGACAGTCCACTCCAGTGGTGGTGTTTTGTTTTTTTAAAGCATGACTTCTGATCAAAAAGAAACTGACGGCCTTCCAACTACAACTAGGATCCAAAGGCCACCTCAGACAAGAGTAGAAAGCAAAGGGATGGAGGAATGGGATGGCTCAGGTATGAACACTATGCCAGAGGAGATTCTCCCCTACTCTGATTTTGCAAAACACAGTGGCCAGTGGCTTTTCTAGGCAGAAAATACAACATTCCGGGGGGTGGGATGGGAAAGGCCCTACTCTAATAAGGACTCCTCAAAATAAGCACTATGCAGATATCTCTAAATTCAATTCAATTCAGCAAACACTAATTAAGCACCAACTATGAGCCAGTCACTGTGGACAAAAAGGTAACACTGAGACAGTACTTACCCTCAAAGGACTTACACCTCACTATGGAAAAATACATTCAAGGATAAGTAAATAGAGTACATGGAACAAAAAATATTTTAGAGATATGAGGAAGGCCAGAAACCAACAACTTCTACAACAAAGAACTATAAAAGGCACCGGCATATTCAGGGATTCTGCTTATTAGTGACCTCCTTGGGTCAACGAGTAGAATCTTTTGGTCAAAGAGTATGGATATTTTAGTCACTTTATGTGTACTGGTCCAAACTGTTTTCCACAATAGTTGTACTGATTTACAGCTCAACCAACAATGTACTCATTCATCTATCTTCCCACAACACCTTCAACACTGATGAGTTCCAGGGGGGAGCTAGGTGGCTCAGTGGATAGAGCACCAGCCCTAGAGTCAGGAGGACCTGAGCTCAAATGTGGCCTCTTATTTGACCCTGGGCAAGTCACTTAGCCCCATTGCCTAGCCCAAAAGAACAAAAACAAAAAACAAAACAAAACAAAAAAACCATTGACTAGTTCCATTTTTTGTCAATTTTACCAGTTTGCAGAGTGCGAGATGAAACCTTTGGCTTGTTTTGATGAGCACTGTTCTTCTTGTTAGTGATCTGGAGTACTTTTTCAAATGGTTCTAAATAGTCTGCAGTTCTTCTAAGAACTGTTTGTTCATATCATATGACTACTAATCTATCGGAAAATGGCTTTTGATGTTAGAGGTATAGATGATATAGATACAAAGCATATATAGTCATTCACACACACGTATGAAGAGGTTTGTATATCTACATATACATATACATATACACATATGTGTGTGTATACAAAGTTAATTGTTTCTATATCTTGGATACCAAGCCCTTACCAGAGAAATATGATACAAAACTACTTTGAAACAGAACACTTACAGCAGCACTTCTTGTGGTAACAAAGAATAAAAAACAAAGCAGATGCCTATTGATTAACAGGGGTGGGGAACCTTTGGCCTTGAGGCCACGTGTGACCGTCTAGGTACTCAAGCGTGACCCTGTGACTGAATCCACACTTCACAGAACATATCCCCTTAAGAAAAGGATTTGTTCTGTAAAACCTGGACTCAGTCAAAAGGTTGCACCCATTGACCTCGAAGGCTACATGTGGCCTTTCTGGTCTCGTGTTAAACCTCTTTGTGTATTCTTGTTGCAGCCAAACTGAATTACTCCACTTCTATTCCGCACTTGTCCTCTGTGCATTTTCCCAGACTATATTCTATTCCTGGAATGCCCTCACCCCCATCTCTGCTTGCTTCAGTCACTACCTTCCTTGAAGGTCCAACTCAAGTGCTACCCTCCCCCCACCCTATCCTGACAACTTTCCCAAAACCAGACCTCAGCCCCAAACCTGTCAACTCCACATGTGACAATGTTCTCTCCTACCAACTCATGCCATAGGGGCATATAATTAGAGCTGGAAAGGGCTTTAAGATCTAACCTTGTCCTTTTACATATGAGAATACTGAATCCCACAGAGGTTAAATGACTAGCCAGAGGTCACAAAAGTAGAAGTGGCAGAATTGAGATTCTGAACAACCCAGGTTCTCTGATTCCAAACCCAATTTTTATTTTTCTCTTATAGCACTCTGTTTGAAAACCATAGTTAGCATTTGGACGTTTCTCAAAACCTCCACTATCCATTAAGTTGTATGCAGCAACTCCACATTCTCAACCTCACATATAGTGGGCACTCAGTGTTGATTGTTGTATCTGATTAAATGCCAATAGCAAAAGAACAATAACTGTGAAATAAATGAGCCTGTTAGTCCTTGGCACTGTTAAACAGGTGGGTCTAAAAATAGCTTCAGGGAGGACACTAAGAATAACTTCACTGGTGTCACCTTTCCGGCTAACTGTAATCTGTTTACCGTGAGGTGTCCTTTCTGGCCCAAGAACAGCTGTGAATGATGCTGACAACAATGGCAAGTCATCATTCTCAGCTTGATTAGATTGGTACTAAGGAAACCTTAAAAATCACTAAATACCCCCCAGATGACTGAAACATGTAAATGAATACTGCATTCACATAATTTTAAAAATTAAAAAAACTGATGCAATTTGTTCTCACATCATCAGGAGAACTCTTACATAAACTGAAGCGCTAGAAACTTAAAGATCCAAATAAATCCCCGTCTAGTTCACCACATTAGTTCAGGTCTTCATCACCTCCCTCAAGTTCTCTTTATTCCAATACACCTTCCACACAGCCACAAAAGTGGTTTTCTTTAACGCAGACCTGGCCACGTCATCCCCCCTAAACCCACAAACCTCCTCCCCCCACACTGCCTGCTGATTAAAATGTAACTGGGTATAACCTATATTGAATTGTATGCTTTCTCAATGTGGGTGGGGGAAGGGAGGAAGGGCAAGAATTTGGGACTCAAAATTTTAAAAACAAATGTTAAAAATTGTTTTTACATGTAACTGGAGAAAAATAAAAATGCTAAATAAAAGCTTAAAAATAAAAAAAAACTAAAATGTAATTAGAAAATATTTACAAATGAAAATGCAAGCGAATATAGCAAATGTTAATATGCCAGTTTTAAGTCAATATGCAGCCTGAAGGTATCCTTATGTGCAGTTTAGTGGCCCTGGTTTTAATGGGAGTTTGATACCACTGTGTCACACAACAAACTCCAGTGACTCTCTGTTCCTCCCAAATAGCACCCCATCCCCTATTTCTGTGCCTCTGCAGTGGCCCTCCCCTTAACTGGTACTGCTTTACCTACTTCCCAACTTTCTATTTATTTATCCTCTATGTACTTCTATAGGAAGTGCTTGTCTCCTCCATTAAAGCAGAAACTCCTTGCCTATAGAGATGATGCCATTGCTTGTGTTTCTATCTGCAGCACCTACCACAGTCCCTGGCAATTAGTAGGAGCTTGAGAAATGCTGGGTAAGTGACTGATAGTTCTGAATCTGGAAGGAATGGAGGAAAGACAACCTTCTTGATCATTTTTACCCAGAATTACTACAGAAGTCCTTTAAGTGAGCATCTTGGCCAAGGGCTTCATTTCACTGATGAGGAAACTGAATCCCAGGAAAGTGGTGACTTGCCTAAAGGGCACAGCTAGTCAAGAGCAAAATGAGATCTGAATCCAGGTCACTGGACTCCAAATCCAAGGCTCTTTCCACTATACCATGATGTCTAGTATAAGCCTAACTAGGAAAATCAGAAGGAGGTCAGCGGGCCTGCCCCTCTCCGGCACAATGTTCACTCTCTCCCAACATGGGACTGATGGTTTTCGCTCAGTGGCAAACAGGCCCATTTTCCCAGAGCACTGCATTTATATAGGCCTCTGTCTTGACAGAAGACTTAAAGCTGTTTGGTCTATTTTTTGCAGCAGACAGCATGGGAAAAAAAATAAAGGAGGTCATAGATCAAGAATTCCAATTCTCAATTTCTCCAATCCTTATTTTGGGCACAGAAAGAGATAAGGATCCTGCCAGGTCCTAAGTATTTCTAATATTCTGTGAGAGTCTGTCTATACTTCTTTTCTTAATTCAAGTTCTTTCCCACACTCCCTTTAGAAATCAGAGAATCACAGATCAAAGAATCAGTTAGAAATTGAGTCCAATCCCCCTCATTTTAAGTAGGTGGAAACTGAGAAATACAGTGACTTGCTCAGGGTCACACATCTAGTAAAACTCTAAGGTGAGATTTGAATCTAAGTCTTCCAGCTCAAAGGCCAGGTCCATTGCTCATGCTGCCTCTAAGGGCTCTTATGAGTTCTGCAGTTCGGCCCAGCAGGGGAGCATCACATTCAAAGAGTTTTAGAAGATCTTGTAAAAGAGGAAACAAAAGCCCATGGAATGAATCACTGCAGAAATGTCAACCAGCAGCAACACATATAGCTGTTGTCCACCAATGGTCAGTGTCATATCTAACTTACAACAGAAGCACACAGGCAATTATTGGAATGCCTTCAATTCAGTCCATCAGTAAGAGTCAATCAAATTGGCTTGATTAACAATCAATCCCTTATGACTTCTTTTAAAATGATTAAAAATTGTCTTTACTGCTCTCTACTTCCAATAGCAGAAAATCACCTCCAAGGCTAAAGAAGGTGTAACCATACCCAATTTATCAGGGAAGATAATCTGTAAAATGCTGCTGAAACCTCTGGGAAGAAGGCCAATGAGCTGATTAATGAGGTCCCAAGTGAATAATGCACCAAAATGGAAGGTGTCTTGTTGGCTGAGGGTAGAATACTTCTAGGTGCCATGGTACTCAAAATGGATAGTATTTTCATAGCTACCCAAACTCAGAGTCAGAATAAGGGGGTCCAGGCATGTACTACCTCAGTCCTTGTCCAATATGCATCAAGAAAATGATTCCTTAGCACATAGGAGGAGTCAGGGGCCATGCCCCGACAATTGCACTTCAGGACTGGGGTTTCCTGCCCCATACCTCCATAGCAAGCTAAGGTCCCAGCTATAAAAACCTCAGAAAACCACACTATCCCTAGTTCAAGATCGCTTTCCAAAGTCAATAATGGGCTAGGTAATTCTTGGCCTCTTAGACTCCAAAGAACCTGGAAATGCTTCGTCTACCCCCATGTCCCAGTAATGCTAATTGTGGTTCATCAGGGAGGGGTCAGGAAAGGGGCTGGGTCTCCTAAAACAGAATCAATGTATAATATACTGCATAGAGAACTGCCTTTAGAGCATATACCTCCTCTTATACTCCAAAGAAATTTCAGGTGGCATACAGTTATGGAGCATGGGTCATTAATTCATGAAACATTTACTAAATGCCCACTGTATATCAGAAATTACATGACGTACTTAAGACACCAGGATGAATAAGGAACAGTGCCTGTACTCAAGAAGCTTAGATTAGTTGGACAGTAAATCTAGGGACCTAAATAACTGTAAGACAAGTTAGAATGTGACTAGGACACAGTATAAACTGCTATGAAAGAACAGGAGGCAAGATCATTTCTTACATGGGTGTGGGAGGGGAAGAAATCAGAGGAGACTTCATGGAAGAGAGGACACCTGGTTATGTGCTAAGGGATGCACTCTCCTGAGACAACAAAAATGCAAAGGCACGGAAGGATAAGTTGAAGGAATACCTAAAGTACTTCGATGAGAGGTGAAAGAAAGCTATAAATGGGGGAGCCAGAAAAAAAAACAAAAAACTGCTGTAGACAGTAACAGCCAATGACTGACTTTGAGAGGCTTGGCTCTTCTCAGCAATGCATGGATCTAAGACAACTCCAAAAGACTCATGATGGAAAATGCTATCCACATCCAAACAAAGAACTATGGAGTTTGAATGCAGATCGAAGCATACTATTTTCTCTCTCTTTTTTTGTTGTTTTGTTTCTTCTTTCTTGTGGTTCCTCCCATTAGTTCTAATTCTTCTTTACAACATGACTAACATGAAAATGTTTGATATGAATGTCTATGTAGAGCCTATAATCAGACTGCATGCCATCTTGGGGAGGAGAGGAAGGGGGAGAAAATTTAAAACTCAAAATCTTACGAAGTGAATGTTGGAAACTAAAAATAAATAATTTAAAAGAAAAACTGCAAACAAACACAGAAGCCACATAAGCTTCTATTTGCACGTAGCAGTTTGATAGCCATTATTTATTTCATAATACCCTAATGCAGCGGGGGGGAACCTGTAGCCTCCAGGCCACATGTGGCCCTCCAGGTCCTCAAGTGCAGCCCTTTAACTGAATCCAGCTGTACTTAAAGACCTAGAGGGCCACATGTGGCCTTGAGACCGCAGGTTCCCCATCCCTGCACTAATACCTACCACCACAAAAGAGGTGAGACAAATATTATCAGCATCATCATTTCAAAGACAAAGAAACTTAAGCTTAGAAAGATTAAGAAAATCTTCCAAGATCCCAGTTAGCAAATAGAATGAGGACTCCACCCTGGCCATTCTACTGACAAGTTTGGGGCTTTTTCCCCAAGTTTGTTTTCCCACCCCCTTCCCAAGATGGGGCCTCGGTCACATACAGCAGTGGCCTGCCCAAACCACAAACCTTAGAACGGAGCTACAGGAGTAGAGAACAATTCCAGTTCTCATCACCATTTCTCCAGCTTCTATTAGCTCCTTCTCATGTTTCTACCTTTCCCCCTTTCTCACCAAAAAGGCAAGAATAAGACACACAAATAATCCATCAATCAACAAGCATTTATTAAATGCCCACTAGGTGCCAGGCAAAACTCTTGGCAGCGATGCCACTATAATGAATAAAACAATCCGTGTACACTGCACAGACACACATACTACATACATATCCAGTCACCAAAACTCACAGCGCAGGCAAGGAACTCAGGTATTCAATAAACATTTGCTGATGAATCTAAAAAGTATTCAAGGGCTAAAAAAAAAAGTTCATCATTTCTCGTCCATTTGGCACTTTTAGTGGGGCTTTAAATCAACGTTTTTCTGTCACTGCTTGTGCGGAAACTGAATTCATCATGAAACAGCACCATCAGCGATGACAGCACTTTGCTAAAAATAGATGCATCCACGGCTTCAGTGCAGAGGCAGCCAGTCAGCCAGAGCCAGGATGGTGAACTTTGGGGGAGACGAGAGGTCAAGTCCAGGGGCCAGGTTGGGGATTTCTCTTTCCTTCTCTCTTTCCCTTTAAAGCCAAATGTTTTAGTCATGAAAGCAGGCTAAAAGATAACACTGATGAAGAGATAAAATCCACCCTCCCCCCAAAATGGAGGTCTGGCAGATATGCTCACCAGGGAATAGGCAGGCAACAATTGTGAGCTGTACAGGCTCCCAATAGGAGAATCTAATTCAGTACAACTATTTAATGGAGATATCTTACTTGACAATAACACCGATAAACATAACAAGACTTGAATTATTCCCTACTTTCCAACCCAGAGTTAAATTTATCTCTTCCCATCACTTCTAGTTCTTGCATTCAGCAAGTTCCAGCACCGGCAACGACGTCAGTATACCATATTCAGAAACAATCAAAACTAAATAACAGCCTACAGCATGCTCAGCAAACAAAGTCATGGCAAAACTATGCTCAGGAATTCCGACTATTCTACTGGAAAGGACCACCTCTGCTCTGACTAACTAATACACTCCGCAAAGGTTCAATGCACTCTACCATAGGCAGGGGGTGAGGGGATTTGAGGGAGCTGCTCAACTGCTAAATCAACCACTGATGCAGAGTGGAAAAAATGAGAGCAGCCTATTAAGATGAAGGCATACAAATAGTGTTTGGCAGATCCTTGGTCCCTGACCAGCAAGATTAAAGGGGAAACACAACTGGGGTGTCAAGGGTGAGGGGAGGAAAAGGTGGGTTAAGCAAAGACTACTGTAGTATACAAGACCATCTGATGTCAAGTCTCGATAACACCCCAACATGAAATTACAGAAATCGTATTTCATTGTCATTAGAGTTACATGAAATAGGAACCTTAAAAGCCACTGACAATCTGGACGAAGTTTTACCTCTCAAGGTCAATATTTGCTGTGACTGTGGATTTGGGGTCAGATTAACATGAGCCCAGGTTCCAGCTTCGCTGCTGTGGGACTGTGGCAGCTATGTAACCTTGTGGGGCCTGTTTCTTCATATGTTAAATGAGGGGGTTGGACTAACTAGTTAAGCTCTTAACTGCCTTTCACCTCAAAATTTCTGGTCCTATTACAAGAATGTAAGCTCCACTAGGACAGGCATTGTGAGTCTTATTTAAACTTTTTATCTTAGGTAAAAAGGTAACTTTTTATCTAAGTGGGTGTTTCTTCAAAGTTTGTTAAAGTGAATTACTCTGGAAAAAAAAAATGAAATCATAAGTGGATAGAGCACCGGCCCTGGAGTCAGGAGGACCTGAGTTCAAATCCAGCCTCAGACACACAACTGGGCAAGTCACTTAATCCCAATTGCTTCACCAAAAAAGGAAGGAAGGAAGGAAGGATGGAAGGAAGGAAGGAAGGAAGGAAGGAAGGAAGGAAGGAAGGAAGGAAGGAAGGAAGGAAGGAAGGAAGGAAGGAAGGAAGAGAAAGAAAGAAAGAAAGAAAGAAAGAAAATAAAAGGAAAGAAAGAAAGAAAGAGAAAGAAAAAGAAAGAAATCATTACTAATTACAAATGCTAACAAAACATCAATTTGAGTGGAGATTTCAAAAGCATTCACCTATTGGACAGTAAGCTTCACTAGGCATAGAAAATGAATTATTTACAAAAATTAAAACAACTTATCAGGAACATATCATAAGATAATTGCAAGGTATACTTATATGTTATGTATTAGTACAATAAATAAAAATCTGTCTGCATAAACAAGTATACGTGTGGGTTCTGTGACAAAGAGATCTCTGTTGGTTCCCTTAGTGGTCACTGTTCCTCTGACTCGGAATCAGGAAGAATCAGGAGTAGGCAGCATGCTAGGGTACACGGTAATCAATTCTTCTGAGGTTTCACTTAGCAACTAGCCGTGGCAACGGTGGCCACAAACAATCACAAACTGTCTACGCCAAGACACCTCAAAGCAGAAGAGCAGATGCTAATGGCCACTCTCCTACTTCGGTACACTTCTTAATAAATAAGGGAGGCAGCAGGAGGCTGCTTACCCCCAACCTAAGGCCTATGATTCTCAGAACACAGCTGATGTTTTTATTTCTGGAGGAAGAAGAATAAAAGTATACTTAGAAACACGAGGAAAATGAAGATTTTTCCAGCATTTAAAGACTGACTAATCTTTTCATCTAATACCAAATCCACTTACCACAAGTTTGAAAGAACTAGTCAGTCTTTCAACAACAAAAAAAAAAATGTGTTTTCAACTTTATGTCCTGTGACTGCTTTGCTAGACAAACATCACATGTTCATAAAATCCCAGGGGAAGAACACGCAGATTAGGCAGGGCCCTTGGAGCTCTGAAGATAATACAGCATTCCATTCAGCATCTCTCTCCCACAGAGGGGGGTACTAATAGGCTGTCTAATTATTAGATCCATTTACCTCACCAAGTCTTTTAATAGATGGGAGACTGGCACAAGTCTGAACATTTTGTGAATTTAAAAAATTCTCTGTAACAACATTTCTGGAATCTTTCTTAATGTTTTCTGCTTGAAAACCTTCCTCAGTAAAGCAAGGAGAATTTAAATGTATGATTCAAAGTAGCCTTGCAGACATTACAGAACTTGGGGCAGCTAGGTGGTACAGTGGATAGAGCACCGGCCCTGGAGTCAGGACGACCTGAGTTCAAATCTGGCCTCATACACTTGACACTCACTAGCTGTGTGACCCTGGGCAAATCACTTAACCCCAATTACCTCGCACCCCGCCCCGAAAAAATTACAATACTCATAGTTAGCTGACACTGCCTACGAAAAGTTGGTATCATTATGGTGGGTCCCATATAACAATAGCCTTTAAGCCATGTTTGGGAAGAGGAGGAGTGAGAGCTATCACATAAAACATTCTCCAGATGCCACTTTTTTTTTTCTGGACTATATTAAGTGGCTGGAAAGCATATCTACCTAGATATGATTAAAAAAAAAGAATAAATTAAATTTGGGATCTCTATTCATTTGTGGAACACTCTAAACAATAAGATTGCTGTAGAGTTACAAACTGACAGGCCAAAAATAACACTTTTTTAGTGTCATTTGCAAAGCATAGCTTACTGACCCTTATTGACCTCTTTCCTACCAAGTAGCCTGGGTAAGCACCAAACTTTGAAATGTCACATACCAAATACAATTATTTATGTCTTCCTCTTCTACATTTATGAGTTCTTTCTCCCCACGGATTAACCACTAATCAACTAATTCTAGAGAAAGACTCCTAGCCAATTTGTTAAATTAAGGGAATGTTTAGCTTATGCTTCAATGCATTTTAATATGATTACATTTCCTTGGAAGAATGTACCAGCTACTGAGAATTTTTAAAAATTCTCAAACAGATGGTTAGATTCAAGGTAAAAAGAACAACCATCTAAACAAAACAGAAAAATAATAAAAGATTTCAAATCAGAAGAACTGCTTTAAAATGGGCAGCTAGGTGGTGCAGTCGATAGAGCACTGGGCTTGGAATCAGGAAGACTCATCTTCATGAGCTCAAATTCAGCCTCAGACACTTATTAGCTGTGTTACCCTGGCCAAGTCACTTAAACCTGTTTGCCTCAGTTCCTCATTTATAAAATGAGCTGGAGAAAGAAATGACAAACCACTCCAGTATCTCTGACAAGAAAACCCCAAAATGGGGTCATGAGGGTTCAGTCGGACGTAACACTTTAAAAACCAAATAATGATGATAAAAACCGAAGACAGTTTGAAGAAACAAAACACGGGTGTAATGCAATCTAACAAACATGCAGCAAACATCGCCATAATAGAAGAAAAGAACTCTACAATCTATTGCTCCTTCTTCTCTTAAAAGGATTGTATTCAGAACAAAGAGAGGGGGATATATCCAATGCATGACATGGAGTTTACACAGCACTTTTAAAGTTTGCAAAACACCTTACATATGTAATCTCATTCGATCCTCACAATTCTCCAATTACATCAACTTGGCCCACATGCCCTAAGCTATCTCTGGGTGTCTTCCCAGTCTCATAAAGTCATAATCAAAACTATCAACAGATGCGTGTGCCAAATACACTATGAAATACAACTGTTGGAAAAAGAATAAAAATTGCCTAATAAAATATTTTCGACAATTATGACACTAAAATTGCTCAGCCATAAAAGTCGAATGCCATAATTAAGTAAGCGAGGTCAAGGTTAAACTCACTTATCTGAAAATGGTCTGAACCCTGAAGGACAACTAGGCTACAGCCCCAAGGGTATTCTCAGTTCATCCATGAAAGTGGAATCTCCCAATAAAAGTAAGAAGTGAAATGGCCGCAGAATATGACAAATCCAACCAGAACACTCCAGACTACTGCTTATTCCCAGGCAAATTATCCAATTGGGATTTTTGAAGGCTTAGCAGATTTCTCCTATGGTCTGGCCCTCTTTTCCCCCATTAAGTCCCCCTAGTGGCAGCCCCAATTTTTAATAGTTTTCTCCATCTCCTAATACCTAAGTAAAAGGTTTTTAATCTTGTGTTCTGAATTTATCCTCTCTATTTTTACTTATTATTCTAGCTTTTTATTGCAAAGGACAATGAGATTTCTTCTGCCATCATCCTTACAGCAGTTTCTTAGAAAGTAAACATTAATATTAGAAAGAATGAATTTGGAGTATTTTTAACTCCTACATCCAGAAATATCAGGAAGTTGGTGAGAACCTGAAAAGCTTCTAAAAACAAAATATTCTGAGATACACTAAAAATAGAAACGCAGTTTTTAAACTTATATCTTATAAGAGAAAAGCTTCCAACTATTGTTCAATTCAATAACAACAATAGCTGCTCCCACTTATAAAAGCAGTCTGTAGTTCAGAAAACACTTCTCACATCAACCCTGGGAGAAAGGAAATAATAAAGTATTATTATCTCCATAGTAGAGATGATGAAACTGAGGCCTGAAGGTTTGAGTGACTTGTCCAAAGTCATGCTACTGATTAAGTGGGAGAGGTGGACATCTTTGTGAACACACAGAAGGATCCTGCTCAAGGTCTTAAAAGGGGGTATATCCCAAACAGATTATACAGATAGTAAAAGGACCCACACGTACAAAAATATTTATAGCAGCTCCTTCTGTGGTGGCAAAGAATTGGAAATTATGGGGATGCCCATCTTTGGGGAATGGCTAAACAAGATGTGGTATATGAATGTAATGGAATACTATTGTGCTATGAGAAATGATGAGCATGCAATTTCAGAAAAACCTGGAAAGACTTAAGCGAACTGATACAAAGTGAAGTGAACAGAACCAGGAGAATATTGTACACAGTAACAGTCACATTGTAAGACGATCAACTATGATAGACTTAGTTCTTCTCGGCAATACAATGATCCAAGACGATTCCAAAAGACTCATAATGAAAAATGTTATCCACATCCAGAGAAAGAACTATGGAGTCTGAATGCAGAGTGAAGCATACTATTTTCAATTTGTTTTTTGTTTTTTCTTTCTTGGTTTTTCTCTTTTGTTCTGATTCTTTTTTCACAGCATAACTAATGTAGAAATATATTTAACATGATTGCACATGTATAACCTATATCAGACCGTTTGCTGTCTTGGGGAGGGGGAGGGGAAGGGAGAGAGGGAGAAAAATTTGGAACTCAAAATCTTACAAAAATGAATGTTGAAAACTATCTTGACATAATAGGGGACAAAAATACTTAAGTGAGAAAAAAAATTTTTTGATTAAAAAAAAAGGAGGGTATAAGCATCACTTGAAATGAGTACACATACCACTTGGCTAACTATTTTGAACTGTGCATGTCTGTGAACTCTGAAGAGAGAGATTTGTTAAATAAGAATATAAGGAGTAGTTCTAAGGTATGGCGATCTGGTGTGAAGCTTGTGTTAACACAAACTCACAAATGACAAATTATTTGGATGAACTCATTTAAAAGAGATAAATGAAGCAAGAAACAGCCCCATTATAGTACAAAGAATGATGAACTTAGAGTCAGAACTGGTTTTAAATTCTAGATCAGCTGCTTACATGTTCTGTGACCTTGGGAAAATCACTGAACATCATTGGCCCTTAGGTCCTAATCTCGAAATTAAGAGGGCTAAACTGGATAATCTCTAGGTTGCCTTCCAGCTCCAAAGAAAGAGAGGCCAGATTTAAGATTAGGGCTGTACAGATTATCTAGGCCAACCCAATGCTGGACAGAGACAGAATATAAATCCAAGCCTTATGACTCCAAATTCAGTGGGTTTTTTTTTCATTATACTATCTGCTCTACATTTCTTTATGAATATTTTACCATTTGTGTGTCACTAAAGAATTTCTCCTCATATATTCTTAATGATCAGCAAATTTTTTACTTTGTGATGGAAAACCTAACTCTATCTGCTGATGATAAGTAACTTTTCAAAGGCAAGAGATCAAGCACTTGAACTCTGTTCTTCTAGCATATAACTCAGGGTGGGGGCAGGGCCGATCCAGATAATCACACCACTTCTCTACCAATAACCTTGATGAGAAAAGTAGGCTGAAAGAAGGGGGATTTTAATCATGGGGGTAATTCTGGGAGGCAGGGAACACTTCCACGGAAGGCAAAATGACTGGGGCAGCAGTGTGAGGAGGCAGAGAAGGCCAGAGCATGGGAACAACTAGACTATTGGAAAACCGAAAAGATGAGAGAAAGGGGGCGGTGGAACAAAGAGGACAAAATATGCTGAGAGCAAATTTTCAAGAGTGCTGGTGGTCAGCACCAATTGCTTGTCTTGTTGTTCAGTTGTTTCAGTTGTGTCCGACTCCATGATCCCACTTGGGGTTTTCTTGGTAAAGACACTGGAGTGGTTTGCCATTTTCTTCTCCAGTTCATTTTACAGATGAAGAAACTGAGGCAAACAGGGTTAAGTGACTTGCCCAGGGTCACACAGCTAGTAAGTGTCTGAGGCTGGATCCGCACTCTGGTCTTTCTGACTCCAGGCCTGACGCTCTATCCACTGTGCCTCCTAGTTACCCAACTGCTAGTCTATTGGACATCAATTCACATACCATCTTTAGTTGTTCACAACATGGTATATATAACATTTCCAATGAAGCATCCTGGTGCTTATGAGAATGTGCTAAATACTGAAGCAACATTAGTGAGGCTGTTCAGAATGGACGTCTACTATGTCTACTAGGTGTAGGAAAGTTACAAAGCAAGTAGACAACCAACAACATCATAGCTTTAGAGTTGAATGGGACCTTAGAGACCATCTATTCAACCTCTTCATTCAAAAGGTAAGGAAACTGAGGCCCACAGAAGCTAAATGACTATGAGATAGAGGCAGAATCTGAACCCAGGGTCTCTGATTCCAAAAACTAGTGTTGTGTTTTTTTTTTCCATTGTACCATGATGTTGGCTATGCCATTAACTATTCCATGCTCTCAAACTGACCCTACCTTCTCCAATCAGAGTTCTCATTCTTTCTTACTTCGTCTCAGTGTCACAAGTACAACAAGGTTACTTTCTTATGCAATTTACACAGTACAAAGTCTGCTTCTAAAGCATGCAAGATTGGAAAAAAAGACACATCAAGAATTAAGGACAATACCCTCATTGTGGCCATGCAACTCCAAGAGCTCTAAGCCATTTATTGGGGTGGCTAGGTGACACAGTGGATAGAGTGCTGGGCCTGGAGTCAGGAAGACCTGAGTTCAAATCTGGTCTCAGACTTACTAGCTGTGTGACGCTAGGTAATTCACTTAATTTTGTTTGCCTCAGTTTTCCCATCTGTAAAATGAACTGGAGAAGAAATGGCAAACTACTCCAGTATCTTTGCCAAGAAAACCCCCCAAAATCAGAAATGACTAAAAATATCTAAACAAAAACAACAAAGCCATTTACCAAAAGATAAGAACAGGCAGCTTTCAGAGGAGCAAAAGAAAGTCAGCAGCAACCATATGAAAGAGTATTCCAAATCCCTAATAGTAAAATAAATGAAAACAATTTTGAGGTCTCACCTCACACCTATTAAATTGGTAAAGATGACAAAAGCCCCAAATGATAAACGGTGAAGAGGTCACAGGAAGACAGGCAAAATAATGCACTGCTGATAGAAATGTAAATTAGTCCAAATGTTCAGGAAAACAATTTGGAATTTTATTTTAAAAGTGACTAAAATAAACATACCCAAAGTAACCATCACCCTGGTAAAAAAAAAAATGTATAAAAACACAATGATACCACTACTAAATACATTTTCCAAAGAAATCAAAGAGAAAGGTCTGATACAGGACAAAATTTTTTCTGTAAGTCCTTTTTCCCATAGCAAAGAAGTAGGAGCAAAGTGAGTTTCCAATGATTGAGAATAGCTAAACAAATTGGAGTATATGCATGTAACATAACATTGCTGAACTATATGAAATGCCCATTCAAAGAATCTTGGAAGATGTATATTAAATGATAGGGAACCAAGTAAACAGAACTAGAACAGTGACCACAATAACGTACAGGAAAACATCACTAGAAGACTGCAGAACTCTGATGGATACAGTGACCAATTATGACTTCAGAGAAGTTGATGAAGGCTTGATGATCCATCAACCAAGAGATGATGAACAAAAGGTATGGGATGAGGTGTCCATTTGAAGCCATGAACAATTATCTTGGATTGTTTTGCTTGAATGTACTTGTTTGTTACAAAGAAGAAATCTGCTTGGGATGAGAAATCGTTGGGAAATGACAACATCTGGTGGGGAGAGGATCTACACCAGTCAAGGGTGTACAGTATTCACACTGGGCATTACATCATTGATCCACAGAAGGAGCTGACTATTACGGATGACCACGAGGGTACTTTAAGTGAGTTGACCAAGGTGACAACGCCAGCCTGTGTCTGAGAGTGGACCGGAATCCTGGCCTTCCTCACTGCAAAGATAGGTCTCTATCCTCTATATCATACTGTCTCTCATGTGAGATTTAGAGAGGATAATAGAGATTTGGGAAACAAATGTAATGGGGGGATAATTGAACCCATGGGCATGAACGCACTTACTAAAGGAGCACGAAGAGGAGAGAGCCCAGGGCAGACAGTAGTTCTCAGAGATGAGATTTGTTTGGAAGCTCCACGAGTCATACATGCTATCATTATTTCCCACAAGTGACCAGATTTCTCACTCTTGGTTTCTTTCCTATTCATTCACTCAGGGGCGAATGGATCTAGAGAGTTGTCATCCAGCCGGCTGAAGAGCCAAATTATGTTCAAGCATAAATCTGAACATGAGGGCTTTTCCTGCCCTCAGGGCAAATTTTCTTAGGAATTCCAAATCACCTTAGAATTAAAGGGATCTTAACCTTGGGAGAAATTGCATCTCTATTTCAAAATAATTGTTTTCCTTTGAAAACCTCTATATTTTAGTTTATGTATTTAAAAACATAATTGTGAGAAGAGGTCCATGAGTTTCAGGAGCCTGACAAGGGGGTCGATAACAAACAAAAAGAGCTCAAAAACCTTTGTTTTGGATATTCTTTACTTAAGAGTTTTATCCAATATCTCACAGTCAGCCAAGAGCCAAGACTGAACTACAACTCAGTCTTCCCTATACTCAGTCTGGTGCTCTATTCTATCAACCCAGGGAAAAGGAGGAATCCGAGGCCATGGAATCTTAGATTTAGAGCTGGAAGGGGCCTTAGAGACCACCAAGTCCAACCCTTTTATTTTACAGATGAGGAAACCAAGGCTGAAAGAGGTTAAGCCTTGTCTCAAGTCACCACAACTACTAAGGTCTGAGGTAGAATCAGAATTAACTCCTTCCTGATTCCAAGCCTACTGCTCTATCCACTGAGACACCTAACTGCCTCTCTTCCCTGGAAGAGTGAAGGGGATATTACAAATGGAGCTGGTCAGCGGCACACTATCAAAAGCTAGTTAAGAGGAGACAATGGAGAAAGATTAGACTGAAAAGTGCTATGCTAATGGGAAGAGTGACAGAGAGAGAAGGCATCATATCCAGGGGCTGATGGAACAAAGAAAAAAAAATGTCAAAGAGAAATAATGAGCAGACAAGGCAGGCAAAGTTACAATAACACACAGGGCCCAGTAAAAGTTCCGCCTGGTCATCTCAGCCCAGGAAATGCTGAGCTTGCTGTCTTATGTCTTTAAAGTCACATCAGTGCCTCTTGGTTGATCAGAGGTTCACTGGCAAGCCAGCTGAAGAATGCTATGAGCTGCATCCCAGGCTTCAAAAGGGGAATATGAAGATAGATGGTTATGTATGAGGTTTGGGCAAGTACAGGCTGAACCATCGTTTACTTTGTATTAAGATTGATGGGACATCCATAATTTGTGTCAGTGAACACAAGCCCCTTTGCCATCAGCAGAAGAGCAGCTTAAGGGAAGGGAGAATGGAGGCCGGGGTGGAAAGAGGCCTCCTGCCATCCCACCCCTCCAGAGCAGCATTTCTAAGGCTTTCCCAATCAGCCAGCTTAGTGAACCACACAGCACTTTCTTCAGGCAACATGAGCTTTTACAGTTTAAACAGCCTTCAGTAACTAGTTTAAGCGTTGCTGAACATGCTGCAGGATATCTTGTTTTATAGGCAATGGGCTCCAATAGGAAAGAGAACAGAAAAGTGGGAAAACTTTCTGTTCATTCAATTACAAAGCAACCTGGAGTGTTAAAAGTAGAGAAGCAAACAAGACTGAACTCAAGGAAACAAATGATGAGACTACTTTTCTATAAATATGCCCTTAATTTTATTAGGGACAGTGCCCTTAACACAAAAGGGCCAGGATTCAAGATTACAATGCTAATCCTAGTCTTTGTGATACAAATGGAACTAATATCACTTCAGCTTTCAGACCCTCAGTTTCCAAACCTGTAAAAATCATGGGTTGGTATAAGACTGTTAAAGGCCCCCTCCTACCTGGAATGCTTTGGCAAATTTTAATATAAAACTATTATCAACACACAGACTATGTTTTTAAAAGACTATACTATTTTACAGATATACTACAGTATTTTAATACAGTACATAGTAAAATTATACAACAAATCTGACTATACTTGGGAAGAATTATCTGTAACCCCTTCATTTGTAACTCTTACATAGAAAGGGTTATATTGGGGGAGGGGGGAATAAATGAGTATGGAGTGAGAGATGTACCAGCAAAAGCATCAATAAGACATTTTGAAAAACAAAAAGGAGAAAATAAAAAGTTCAGAAAGGAATATAAGACAGCGATTTTGACACTACTGGGAAAAAGTTAAATGTTTTAAAAGCTGATGTTTTCATATACAGTCCTCTTTTTTGTATTAAGAAATATCCATTTTTGTTGATGGTTAAGCTGATTTTTTTTTTTAGGCAATTGGGGTTAAGTGACTTGCCCAGGGTTACACAGCTATTAAGTGTCAAGTGTTTGGTCTGAGGCCAGATTTGAACTCAGGTCCTCCTGACTTCAGGGCTGTTGCTCTACCCACTGCACCACCTAGCTAACCCTAAGCTGATTTTTTTAAAAAAAGAAAACGTAAATTTAAAAAATCCTAAGCACCTCTGTCCCAAAATATCATACACTGAGAATGTTATTTTTGACTAGCTCATACCAATGGTTCTTTCTGGGATCACTGTATCAATCATCTTAGTGGACCTTCTTCAACTGCAAAATGGGGACGTGCTGACCAACTTTAAAAGACAAGCTCTAAGGGGCAGCTAGCACAGTGGATAGAGCTCCAGCCTTGGAGTCAGTTCAAATGTGACCTCAGACACTTGACACTTCCTAGCTGTGTGACCCTGGGCAAGTCATTTAACCCCGACTACCTAAAGAAAAAAGCAAAACAAACAAACAAAAAGACAAGCTCTGGAAAATAATCATCCAAGCTCAAAGACAGTCCAGAGAAAGGCAGGAAAAGGAAGGAAGAGAGAGAAGGAGGGAAGGAAGGTGGAAGGGAGGGAGAGAGGCAAGAAAGGAGAAGGGAAGAAAAGAAGGGAAGGATGAGTGGAAAGGAGAGTAGAGGATCCCATAATCACTAACACATTTATAGCAGCATCTTGCTGAAGGTAGTAAAGGATTAGAAACATAACAGACAGGGAAACTACCCGACAACTATAGGACATGAGAGTAACGACATATTACTAAGCCCCAAGGAACGAAGACTAGTAACAAAACAGAAAAGTAAAGGAAGATTCATGAACTGATGAAGAATAAATTAAGTAGAATGAGGAAAATTATATAAAATGTTTACAACAAAGTAAATACAAAAAATAAACAAGCCTTAATTGATCAATATACAATTATAACAACTAAGCCTGGCCCTAGAGAAGTGAAAATGCACTTCCTTCCCTTCTTTACAAGGGTAGAACACTGCATGGGTGTGGAACACTGCATATATGTTAACAGTATGGTTTAGTTTTGCAGAAATGCTTTCTTCTCTCTTTTGACTTTATGTTAAAAGGAATGGCTCAATGAGGAGAGTAGTGGGAAAAAATACATTTGGGAATAAAGGTGACATAAAAATAAGATCTCAATGAAAATAACACTTTAAAAATAAAAATAACCATTTACTATAACCACAAAACAAGTGAAAAGACCAAAACTAATTTCTAACCAGCACACAGATTTAAAGGGCGTATGTCCATTCTGATTTTTTTTCCTTGTAATGCCCGTAAGGGATTAATAAAAATAGACTGTTTACACTTGAGGCCAGGAAAATCCCAGATGCTTTTCCTAAATTAGCATAGCTAATTAGCTAAAAACTCCACACACCACCAGCTGGCTTGCGTACTGATTAACCTGTTACCTAATAAATAATTTTAAAGCACTTGGAAATAAGCACTTTACAATGCAGAGACCACATATAGTATATATAACTATGCAGAGGCCATGTGTAGTATATATAACTATGCACACAGAGACCATATATTTTAAAATGCATACTAAACACACTTATGTGCATAAATCCCATACATTTTATGAGTGCAGACCAAATGGAGACCATCTTTTTACTAGATACCAGTTGCTCGTATTCCGACCAACATTAACTTACATTTATTTGTGAACATGTCTTATTCCTCCCCCAAAGCCTTCGAGTCCACATGAGCTCCTTGAAGGCAGGGACACATCCCACTCATCTTAGTTAGGATCTCCAGGTGCTTGACAGGTAAATACTCCATGTAAACAACAGGTCAGCTGGCAAATCAAACATGTGAAGAGGCCCCTTGTCTATCATCCACATGGCAAACTCAGACAATAAACCTGAGTCTTCGTTAAAATGTACCTTCTTTCTAAATTGTCCCAAAACTTGAATGGCCTTTTTATATGGTGTGCTCAAGTAATCTGATTTTCAGGTTTCTAATTTAAATCATGTCTGTTCATGTTCACATTTGAAAAAAAAAAAACTCCCATGAAACTTCAACTGTCTGGTGACAAAAATAATAAAGCTGCGTGCTGTTTAATTCCTATTTAAGACAACTCAGGCAAAATGGGAGCAAAATATTTTTTAAAGATGTTCCGGATTACAAGCAGTATAATTACCTGTTTCTCCCCACAATGTGTCTGTGCCATTGACATCTACTTCATATTCCTTTTCCATTCCCAGCAAGCACTGGACCACCTGTCAAAAACAGGTAATTTGATGAGTAATAACAGTACAAGGGCTTATTATATCCCATGAATCACAAGAGAGAGAATTTCAGAAACAATCACTAAACACCCAGCATTATTTTCCATATAAGGGGAGATACAACGTTGGCAAAACAGATTTCAAACACAAACTTTAAAAATTATCCTTGCCTTTATTAAGAATTAAAGCAATAACCATCTCAAATGGGTATTCTTAGAACTTTAGGATTCTGTGAAATTCCAGAATGATTTAAGTACAAAAGGCAAATCAACAAAGAACACCATCAATCATACAAAGGACTGTTTCCGTCTAAGCCTCAAGAGTAGGACTAATTTGTTTTCCCACAAAGAAAGCCAAGGTGAATGTATTTCTTCACTACAGGTAAAATCCAAGCAGCATGGTTAGCTCATTACACTAGAGAAAAACACTTTCTCTTTCCCTAAGGGAATCTTTCCATCAAAGAGGGCTTTAAGCTCTCCCACTGTTCTCTAAGGAGCAAAGACAGAAAGTAGCACTGTCTCCGAGATCAACTGAAGTGTCCACATGCTGAACTATTGGCCTGTCGATGTAATGAGGTGGAATTGGCAGCTTTCACCTCATCAACCGTGATGGGAGTTAGAAGGACGTGAAGGAAGGAGAACTTTTATTAGCATGAAGGAATCTCTGATTCTCCCTCAAGTTTCACAGCCCATAACCCTCAACTCATTTGGTAAAAGAGTCCTATCTTTTAAATCAAATAGTTACTAGGTATGTCAAGTTTTCCCTTGCACAGCATTCCTTCCATGCTGATTTAAATACGAAGTGATAAGAAGTTGTGTTTACCCTTCTCTCAAATTGGATTTTAAAATGTTAGCACCAAGTGAAAAATTTTAAGTCAATAAAAAATCCTTCATTCTTTCATATATCTATATCTATGTGTGTACACACACACACATACACACGCGCGCGCGCACACATGTGAGCTGCGCAGGTATATGGGTGTGTGTGTGCGCGCGCGAGTACGCATAGGTTTGTAAGAAAGGCCAGCAACAAACTGAATGCAAAATCTGCCTTACAGCAGAGAAAATCAAACTGAGTCAAAATATAGGAGCTTAGATATCCAGTTAGATAGTGGAGATAAAAAAATGAATGCTACAAATAAAAAACGAAGTAAAGGTGTTAGATTAACGGGAGCTGGAAGAGGAAGAAGAAAATTTTAGTTCGAGTCTAGATTTGAACAGAAATATGAACAAATGGCACATGGCATAAACAGGTCTTATTACAAGTTCAAATCCTCAATTTGAGCTATAAGCAACATTGGTGGACATCTCTGAATAGTTCAGATGGTACTTTCTGCTTTTCAGGTTTCAAAGGTCTACACTATTTTTCCTCAAAGACTGACAGAACAACCACAATCCTCACAGCCTTTCAGGGCTTTGAAGTCCTAGATTTTAAAATCCTTCAAGTATTCATGAACCATTTTAGAATGGAGATTCCACATGACTAGCCACATTCCTAGTGGACCAAAAAGGAGGAAAAAAAAGGTGGAATGACTAAAGTGAAAAGAGTAAATGAAGAAAAAGAGAGGAGAGAAGGAAGAATTGAGCAAGATAAGACTGAAGACAAATGTCAGTTTCACTTGCCTGATTAATAAACGAGAAATCAAGATTGAAAGACACTTAGGCTTCAAAGTTAACCCAGCTATGTTCCTGACCTGTTTACTTTCATGGAACACTTGGACATTCACCTTGTGGGAGTTTCATCTGACAAAAAGCCTCTTCCATGTAGATCAACCAAGAGTCTACATTTTTAAAAAATTCTAAATTTTTCTCTTTTCCTTTATATGTCACAGGCATTATAATTACAGAAAAGCCATTCCCATTGAAAATGCTATAAATGTATATTCTCTTACAAGACTAAAGGGAAAAAAAGAGATGACTCCAGTAGCACCAATTTTGGAAGGATTTTTCCAACTAAATCAGTACTTACCTCACCGTGCCCCATACTAGAGGCTGCAGTCAATGCCTGCTGAAGAGCCTGGCTTTTCCTTAACATGCTTTGCTGATAAGTACTAGCTGCCCAGTCATAATTCAGCAGGAATTTAAGGATGTCGCAGTGTCCCCGTAAAGCACTGTGCACTAATGCACATTGGCCTTTCTTGTCCAGGTGATCAATCTACATTAGGGAAGGAGGAAGGAAAGAACCACACCATCTGACTGTTATTCTTCTGAAAGGATTACAGGAGTACCTTGATTAAGAAAAGAAACATTCCAGAAGTACTGTAAGCAACTCAAATTACATTTCAAATGCACTAGAGGCGCTCATTATTTTAAAGCAAACACAGTGACTCTGTAAATCTGAACCTTTCTCTGCAATGCATGCAACTATTCCCTAAATAATGAGTCATAAATTCACATTTCCACGGCTCAGGTTTCAGCTTGAAGTACAGTACTGTACCATCTGTATGAAAAATGAATTAGGAAGGATCTGTGTGACTGTGGACAACATGAGCTGCCCAAGATGCTCCTGGCCTCAGTTTCCTCATCTATTTTCTCTCTGAAATTAGAGGATTGGATTAGATGATCTCTAGAGGTCCCTCTTGGCTTTAAATTCTTGAACTATGAGAAACCATCCAAAATCATTCCTTACTCTGTATGTTATCCAAACCAATACAACTTTTAAATTCCTTTGCAAATCTGCAAAACCATAGACTAAAAACCCACACGAAATCTAATGTAGAAAGTTTTGATTTGGTGGCATACTCATGTCTCTATTTGCTTGGACATATATGGACCCATGAGACAGCCATAGGATGTTTCCATGTTCACCAGCAAAAACTAGGACAGGGAGCAGCAATGAAAGGGGTGGAGAAGAGAGGTATCTGAACAGCACTTCATTAAAGTGTGAGCTCATAAAGTGTTGTCTACTCTAACTCCAATTTTTACAGAAGTGGATACTTCCTAAATATGACAGAATCAAAAGTTGACATAGGCCAATAGTTCTTGGGTTAGTGGTCCTGTCCCAGAACATATGAGCTACGAGGTTTTAAGTGACAATGGAATATGGAAGATATTTCTGTCTTCTACATTCCAAGAACCCATGTCCCTACATCCATGTATAAGAAATTAAGTTACTGTTTAAAACTATAGCATTTAGGAATATATGGCCCTATTATTAATCCCATTTTAGAGTGGAGCAAATGAGCTAGGTGGCACAGTGGATAGAGCACTCAGCCTGTATTTAAAAGGTCTGTATTTAAATCCAGCTTGAGACACTTACTAGCTGTGTGACCCCCAGGCAAATCACTTAGCCTCTGTCAGCCTCAGTTTCCTCAACTGGAAAGTAGAGATAATAATAGCACCTACCTCCCAAGGTTGTTGTGAGAACTGCATGAGATGATATTTATAAATATTTATTAGCCTAATGCCTGACACACAGGCATTTAAAGATATTTGTTCTCTTCCCTATAGGAATATATGGAATAAGACTACCTTAAATTATTCTTAAATGTAATTCCAAACATACTTGCCTTTGTAGGAAATTGCAGGCCCACTTTAAAACTACAATCACAGACCCAAGTAAAGGCCTTAAGGCCCACAAAAATGCTTGTCCATGCCACCATGATGGCTAAAAGGGACAGCACATCAACTTTCCAGAAGGGAACAGGCATTTATTAAGTACCTACTATGTTCCAAGCACTGTACAAAGTGCTTTTTACAAATATTATCTCATTTGATCCTCACAACAATCCTGTGATGTAGGTGCTATTATTATCCCCATTTTACAGATGAGGAAACAAGGCAAACAGGTTAAATGACCTGCTCATTGTCACACAAAAACTGTCTGAGACTAAATTTGAACTCAGGTCTTAAGGATTCCAGTTCCAGCATTCTATCCACAGCACCAATAGCTGCCTCTGAATGGATGCTATTGTCAAATTAAGGTAGCCTCATTATGATTCCAGATTCAGCAAAAACCCCATCTTATTAGTATAATTTTCAACAAAAATGATTCAGAAAATCTGAAACAATATTTATGAACCACTTCTGTCATTTTTACCATGCTTCTGTCTATCAGAATTTGTTAACATGGGGAAAAGTCAAAGAAAAATGGAAAGTTTTCACTCCTATTATTACTCAAAAAGAATTGCTTCCCTTAACTAAACTCTCATGATAAAATTATTCAAATCAATCTATATAAAATGATCTTCATTAATTACCTGACTTGGCTCCCTGGGCATGGAATATCCTCTTTCCTCTTTGTAGCATTCAAAATGTCTTTCCAACCTTTACAGGCTAATTCAAAAAACACCTCCCTCATGAAACCTTCCCATTTAGAAACAAGCTTCTCTCCTGAATCTCACAAAGGACATTTCTGTTTCCTATGCGCCTGACACGTAGCCAATCATCTATGGTTCTCATATCCTCTCCCTTACCAGAACATAAGCTCCAGGAAAGTTCTGCAACAATACTGTTTGCTCTTCACAGGTACTTAACAGGTGTTTGTTAAACTCAATACCAACCCACTGCTCTACACAACAGGATTTTAGAATCACAGAACTGTAAACAAGGGAGGGCCCTGGCAGCCATCTTGTTCAACCAGTGCCTGCAGGGAAGAATCCCCACTTTAACATCCCTGCCAGGGGATGTCCATTAGCCTTGGCTTGAAGACCTCCAACCAAGGGGAACCAAACAGGTTCATGGTAGTTCAATCCACTTTTGGACAGTTCCAATTCTTAGGAAGTTGCTCCCGATTTCAAGCCTAAATTTGTTTCTTTCTAACTCTTACCCACCACTTCTAGTTCAGCCCAGTAGAGCCAAACAGTACAGGCCTAATCCCTCTTCCCTATGATAGCCCTTCAAATACGTGAACCCAGCCATCATATTCCCCCCAAATTTTGTCTTTGCCAGGCTAAATGTAATAGCTAGCACTTATATAGTGAAGGTTTGCAAAGCCCTTTACAAGTATTATTTCCTTTCAGCCTCACAACCCTGGGGTAGGCCCTATTATTAATCCCATTTTAGAGTTGAGAAAATGAGCTAGGTGGCACAGTGGATAAAGCACTCAGCCTGTATTTAAAAGGTCTGTATTTAAATCCAGCTTGAGACACTTACTAGCTGTGTGACCCCCAGGCAAATCACTTAGCCTCTGTCAGCCTCAGTTTCCTCAACTGGAAAGTAGAGATAATAATAGCACCTACCTCCCAAGGTTGTTGTGAGAACTGCATGAGATGATATTTATAAATATTTATTAGCCTAGTGCCTGACACACAGGCATTTAATAGATATTTGTTCTCTTCCCTATTCAGTGTACCACCTGGTTGCTCAGTTCTTTCAGTCTATTCTAATACAACATGGACTGGAGGTCTTTCACTATCATAGCTACCCTCCTCTAGATGGTATCTCACTTACTGATGTCCTTAAATCTTGGTGCCCAGAAAGGAAAATTAATGCTCCAGAATTCAGCACTTCTTAAACTGTGGGTCACAACCCCATATGGGGTTGCAAAAAAATTGGCAACAATAAACATGCAATGACCAAAAATTAATTCAAAATCACATGTATAATAAATCTGAGGTGTTTCTATCAGCATCTGCCCCTGTTGCATCATGCACCTTCACTGCAGCCTTGGTTCTGAACACACAGAATGTACACCTAGCACTGCTCATGTCCTCAGGCCATGCAACACCAATGAATGCTGCCAAAACGTGAAAAGGGGTTGCGAGTAGAAAAAGTTTAAGAAACCCTAATCTAGATGAGGTTTGACAAGGAGAGAGGGGAGTGCGGTTACCTCTTTCTTATTCCTAGCAATTATACTCTCTTAATGACTCTTCCCAAGAGGTTAGCTTTTGAATATTATGAAAGCAATGCAGTCTTAAAGCAATGCAGAGCTCATTTTAACCTACCTTAAAAGACAAATACCTAAAACTCAAAAACGAAGGATATCTACTCTATCTTGAACACCTTATAGTCAACTTGGGGTACTATGCCGGGTGGGATATCAAGCTTCTCAGGCAGCTGAAAAAAATCCTAGCAGCAACACCTAAATGCTTACAAATCCAGCTACTGGCCACTTTTAAAGTAATCCAGAGTCACCTGCAGTATTGTATCTCTTTTTGCAGACTAAGAAAAGTATCCATTAATGAGCAACCCATATGGTGAATCTCTCTGCTAATATATTTACAACTCAGAGTGAATGGAATGCACAATAAACCACTCCAAATCTGAAGCACAACCTGTTTTTTCTTCACACTGCATTTTTTTTGGGTCAAATTTTACAAAGCAGGGACAAAAGACTTCTCCTGCATATTTAACACACACACACACACACACACACACACACTCTCTCTCTCTCTCTCTCTCTCTCACTCACTCTCTTCTCCCAACCCTCCATTGTACCGGGATCAAGGATGAGAAGAAATTAAGTCTACTCCCCTTTGGGATACAAGTACTCTCTGTCTTCAAGTAATGTAATAAAAACACATCTTGTGTGCTCCTGCCACTTACCCTTGCTCCCTTTTTGGACAGCAGAGAGACTATATTCATATGGCCAGCAGCTGCTGCATAGCAGAGTGGGGTCATGCCATTCTCTGACATCCCATCCAGGCAGGCTCCAAATTCCAATAGAAGAATGACTACTTCCTCATGGCCAAGGTGGGACTGGACACATAACACTGGGGCATTATTTAAAACTTCCGTCCTGTAGTTTACATTGGCTCCCCCCAAAATCAGGAGACGGCTTACCTGTGGGACAATTACCAAACAAACTTTGTGTATGTTACATGCTTAAAAAAAAAAAAAATTCACCAACAATCTCCACATGTTCTCTTATTCTTTTGTAACATTTGAAAACCTCACAACCACTAACAATGTATTTCCTAACCTTTCTCCTCTTCCACTTAATGCTTTAACTGCAGCGTGAGAACCTGTTATCCTATCCTTATAATGAAGTTATGACCAGAGAATTAAACAACTATGTAGCAAGAACAAGGCTATGGTACCAGATAGAAGAAAGGCATATGTGCTTTTCATTTATCAAGAAAAATGGGGAGGAATTTACTCAAACAAAAAAAGGCAAAGATTTTTAGTTTGCCCCTGAAACTATGACTGCGAACAAATTCCAATAAAGCAAGCTGTTTGTTTGGCCAGTTGCTACATCATCACCTACAAAATAATTCTGTTGCAGATGTTGATGAAAGCTGCTGGTCTACAGAGAAATTGTTTCTTTTTCTAGAACTACTTACAGTATTCACTAGCTTAGAACCAGCTATAATTCATAAAAAGTAGCCACTCCTTTTTGCTTATTTCAATTTCCATTTTTTAGATGGAAACTGCTCCATACAGGGTCACAAAGAGTCAGACACAGACTCAACAACAATAAACTACAAAGAAACTGGTCAAAAAAGACATTTCAACAAAAATTTTGTAGTTTGAAGCCAGAAAACAATAATTGCAAATGCAGACAAAAAGAGAATAATTTATTCTCTAGTGAGACCCCCTAGCAAGGGCTGGTCACATGTTATGTGAGTGCACTGATTAAAAATTAAATTTTTTAAAAGCACCAAAAAAATTCAATGATAGTAAAATCACATCTAATGCCTGGGTAACTGGACTGTTACCTAGAAAGTGGAAAATGGTAGCGAGAAGTAGAGAAGCCTTGTATGAAATGATGCAATGCAAAGCTGGCAGAAAACAGGAGAGCAATTTACATAGTGACCACAATAATATAAAGGAAACAACACTAAGAAGCTTCAGAACTTGGATCAATGCAAGTGCCTAATTGTGATTTCAGAGGAGTAATGGTGAAGCATATATTGCAACTCTCAGCAAAGAGGGGGTAGATTAAAGGGTGGAATGAGGCAGGCATTTGCAAATGTCACCTACATGCTGGTTTTGCTTCACCACACTTATAATACATGGGTGGGCTCTTGAGGGGATTCAGTTGGATAGAGGGGAAGGAGTAAAAAAAAGAATATCAATTAGATATTTTTTAAAATGTATCTGAAATACAATGGAGACGAATTCAAAACCCTATCATCAACATATAACAACTTCAAGGTTACTGAAGAAACTGCAGGGACAGGTTACCTACATGTTCATTCACCAGGAAGAGAAATAAGTCAAAAAGGAAGAATAAAGAACATCTGGACATCACTTTGCAACCGTGCTTTTCTAAAAAATATCTACATATACACAGTACTGTGGCAACTTACAAATTATTTGTTCCGTTAGGGAATATTCTATAAAATCCTAGCCATCCTTTTCATCATAAGTAAATACTGATTAATAAAATATCTAAAACTTTTTCTCAAAACCACCTGTATTTTTCTTAGCTTTATACCCACACACACTCTCTGCCTTCCCCAATCCCATCCCCAACTTCCCCAGTAACATTATAATGCGCTGGATGAATTCAAGTTTCGAGAACACAAATTCGTGTGAGCGCTCCATACATCCACACAGAGAAGAAGCCTGGATGATGTATTTCTGGGAATTGGCATCTGTCACCACTGGGGCCTGTGAAGGTCTTCTAGAAGAATCTTTTACAAGCTTTGGCACAAAGTCATAGACCACAATAAGAAGTCTTTAACGCCTATGGTATTAGAAAAGCAATACTAAGAACCTTCCATCCACACTTTAACCTTCTGGTTTTCATATTATTAACATGAATGTTCTTTGATGTTAAATTGTAACATACCCTCAGACTGACTCACCTGAGGGCAGCTTTGTAACAACAATAACAACTAGCTTTTGTATATCCTTTGAGGTTGGTGAAGCACTTTACAAATATAATCTCATTTGATCATTACAAAAATCTCTAGGAGATTAAGTGGTATTATAATTCATATTTTACAGATGGGTAAAGTGAGGAAAAGAAGGGTCAAGCGTATCCTATAAAACACCCAGTACCCATCACCATGTCTTGCATATTGTAAGAGCTTTTGTATTTTACCTTTTTACTATATAAATTTACTATTTTATTTTTATTTTAAAATATTTTATGTGTTACACTATAAAAATGCCAAAAGCATTTTTGACTAGCCTGTGAATAAGGGATAGCTAAACGAGGCCTTCTCCAGAAATTAATCCTTTACCATCCATCACCATTTCTGTCCATTGCAGAAGTAAAATCACAGCCTCCTGACTCTAGCCAGGAGTCCTCTAACCTCCAGACACCCCCACTCCTATCTGGATCTTTAGTTGTTAACAGAAACTGGTAGAATGCAGGGCAGGTTATGGCAGGCTCTATAATGTCTTTAGGAAGGAGCTCTGCGTCAAGAGGCTGAGATCCTAGACAAAGATCTACCACTACTAACTAGCTGGGCAAATCAATTAACCTTTCTTTGTACTTTTGATTTCATAATTAGAGAAATAGAGAAGGGAAAAAGAATAAGCATTTATATAGCACCTACTATGTGCCAGATACTATGCTAAGCACTTTCTTTTAAACAAATATTCTCTTACTTGATAATAAAATAATACCATCTAAATTATTTATCTACCAAATTTTGAACAACCAAGTAGAGTCAAGCAAAACAAATCATTGGTCTTACCTTTCCTAAGAGCCAAAGAAACAAGGCACTAAATTATTTAGCAGAGCACCCCAGTAACAATAACCTAAATTTTATCTCCAACTCTTTTACTTGGGTATTGAAATTTTCTCCCTAGATACAGATCAATTTCTTCAAGGCCTGGTCTAGTTCTTCTGAGGTACTCGACCTCAGATCACTTGCTCCTCTACATTGACATCCTGTAAAATTTTAATTCATTTATGCTTGTTATACTTCCCAGGAAGAAAATATCTAATCACACTGTCCCAGTGCTGTTTTTCTTTTAACTGATATGAGAAATTCATTTGATTTATCATCTGATTTTATGAATCACTCTTTAAAAAGCTGAATTCCAGTTTTCACATAATGCGCTCTTCCAAGAATCACAGAATGTTGGACACGAAAGGAATTTCAGAGGTCATCTAGTTCAGCACCAAGAAACTTGGCTTCCTTCATATCTGCCTTATAGATATGAAACATTAAGAGAATGTAGTGTATGGCAGAAATGAGGCTTAGACCAACCACTTATGATGTATTCTACAATATATTTAAATGGATATGTGATCTTAATATTAAAGATCATATTATAAAAAAGATAAGCAAATTATAAAAAAGAGAATGTAGTATGCAAATTATACTGAAGTGAGTGTGATTCCAATTCTTAACAAAATCTTAGAAAGGATCATTGAAGGGAATGGTTAGCAAACATCTAGGAAGGGTGGTGGAACACAGCAAAGAATCAGCATGGCTTCACCAAGAACAAGTTGCTACAACAGGTGAATGTGACAGATATAATTTACCTACATATCAGAGAAGCATTTAATGAGGTCTTTCATGCTATTCTCATAGAAAAGAAGAGAGAAATCTGAGGTAGAGGTACAACTGAAGTATAATTACGTGGATTGTAGCAAAGAGAAAAATTTACAAATTTAGGTTTGAGTTATTGGGAAAACTTCTTAACATAACTATCCAAAGTCAAAATGAGGGGGGAGGAGATGGACAAGGAGGAGACTATAAATCTTTCCGTAAAAATTTTTGAGTACAATGTTGAAGGGATTCCTTTTATTCAGGGACTGGTTGGCCTTTAGGCACTCTTAGATACCACTTAAAACTCAGATCTTGTGACTATATGAACCCAACAGGCAGAAGCAGAGGGAAGCTGTTTCGCTGACTACTAGAAGCCCAACTTACCTTTTTCTCTATCTCACTTAGCACACTTCCTTAAAAGATATTCTACATTAGTCAATTACAATGTTATAGAGAGGCCTGAAGAGACCAAGAGAGTTCACACAACCTAGCCGTTTCAGAAATTCATGATAGATATTCCCTATGAACAACTGTTTATGGTCTCATCCAAAAGCCCTCATCTGACTATGGCAAATGGACATGTAAGCTTCTAGAATTGATACTCATCCTCAATGGAACGAAGGGTTCACGACAGAGTGTTCCTAACTACTCCAGAATGGCCCATAGAGCAACATCCCCATTTCAAACTGCTGTGTTCAAACAGGAATGCGCAAATAGTTATACCTACATTTCATAAATTACAGGGAGCTTTTCAAAATCAGTCTCCAAGTATGTTACAGAGGTGAAAAGAATTGACACCATGGAGCTGCTACATATATTTCTTCAAACAAAGTAAAACTGAGACAGTTGTCTTAAATTTTAAAAAGCTTAAATAGCTATTTATGACCCACCAAAAGGTCTATTTGTTGTGAAAAGATCATCTATGAAAGTAAAAACCGGGGGGTTCTACTCCTGGACAATACTTGGAAATGAAACCTTTTAAGTCCCCTCCTCAATCTATTAAATGTTACAAATAAAACAAAAGGAGCCAACATAGAACCCTGAAGAGCTTTGCTGGCTAACCACCCCTGTGAGCAGGAAACCACAGGCCATAAGCCCAGGTGGTTCCCCAGCTGTGGAGTACTCCCATCCTGAAGCCCAAGGTTTCCCTGGACCAATTCCAGGTCTTGAAGGTAACCAGAGGAGACCTAGGTTATCTCTCCTGTGGGGGAAAAAAAAGGCTCTGATCTGTTTTAGAACATAGATCGCCTGAAAAGAAAACCAACCTAAATAAAAACATCACCTCCCCTAACCCAGGGTATGAACAGATTGAAATCTCCAAGGTGGAAGCCATCTGGAAACAGATTCTCCAGAGGCTCAAGCCAGGGAAGCACCCTCGCTGTCTAGCAAGTTATTCACTCACCAGGCTATGTTAACAAAACAATTCACCCAGTGCCTTCATTTATATCCTGGCATTTGTTGTCGGGGGAAATAGTGGGTCCTTTAAGATTCCTGGCTGGAGAAAGAGGTTGAGTTGGGTACAAAGGGCTGAGAGTCCAAACTGCAAGACTGAAATATGTTTGCCAGGTCAGAGGAACTCATTCTATTTAAATAAAAATTTTAACATGTAATCTTTCCTTAATGAGTTAAATCACTTTAATTTACCCAAGTGGCAAACTGTGATTAGTGCTCAAAATGGCATATTCATTCCTGTTATAAAAACATTTAATACTCTTAAAAAAAAGTCTCTTAATTGCACACATTATTTTAAATTGTAATTTGTTCAAGATTCTGTGAAGCATACAAAACTTTTTTTTTCCTTTCTTTTTAAGGATAACAAAAATAAGAGAGAAGAAAAAAGTGAAAAGTGGGTGATTTCATGAACAACTTACATAACTGTTTAGTTAGGGGTAGGCAGGAAGAAAGTATTTAAGAGTGAAATTTTACAAAACCAAAGCCTCCAAAAGATCTCAAAACTATTAGGGGAAAAAAAAAAAAGAATTTATGGTCAGGTGATCAAACTCATTATATAAATTACCCCTGTTAATTTACTGTTTGGGAAATATTGTTCATCAAAAAGAGACATTTCACATTTAATTTCTCTATTTTTTAAATCACAAAGATAATAGAAATAAAAGTAGTACATATCAGAGAAATTAAAGGAAAGAATGACAAGTTTTCAGTGTTGACAATGCATTAAGTAATGATGAACTCAGATAAAAGCATAAGAAATTTGGAGCTGAAAGAGTATCTGAGGACATCTCCTCCTACACCCATTATTTGATGGATGAGAAAACTGAGACCTAAAGAGATTTTAAGCAACATGTTCAAGAAAGGGTATAGGGTCTTTAAACATGGTTAATTATTTAAATGATATTCCAATAATTTTTACCTTTTTTTTTTTACATTTTGACATTCCAATTTCCAATTACATTCCAATACATACCATTTCTTAGTTTTAACTTCAGTATACATCTAAATCTATGTGAAGCTGACAAAAGTCAACAGTCTTTATTTCATGTAACAATGTAATTCTTAAATTCTAATTTTCTCTTCCTTTTTCCTACATTACAAATTTCTGCTTAGAAGAAAGGTATGGTGTATTTGTCCTTGATGTTATGACAGTAACTTCAACTCAGATTTCAATAATATCTAAGACACTAAATATTCTAGATATCATACAACATCTTCTTCATTATGTATCCCACAGAAAACTGACCACAGCAATCTAGAGAAGAACAGTCTCCTACCTTCCTATGGTACTTCAGCTTAAAAAGTTAACAAGTTGCCTTTAATAAGAAACAACAATGTAGAGTAGGCCTTCCTTCGAGTTCAGTCAAAACTCAACAAACATCTATGAAGTGCCTACTATGGGCAAAGCTCCATCTTAAATGCTGGAAGCTTACAATCTGCTGTATGTATATAGCATGTACACAAAATACATACAAAATCACTCACAGAAATTACAAGACAGAGACAGCATTAATAACTGAGGATGAATGGGGAGAGCGGAAGAAGGGGGCAAGAACAATAGGAAAGGCCTTGTATAAGAGGTATACCTCAAATAGCTAAGGATTCCAAGAGAAGGTGCTAATCTGCAGAAATAGGGTAAAACTGGCTTCACGACCCTGTGGAAAGCTCTAAATTCACTTCAAAGAAGCTAAAAATCATCCAAATTTACCTCAAGTTGACATGTGTTCAGAGGTTGGAGAAGGAGAAAGAGTTAGGGTTTGAGAAAAGAAATTGTTTGGTTTCAAAGGAGATCATGCTTACATGTAAGTAACATCACTCCCAAAACATTCTTTCATACAACATATTTTTCAAAATACATTACAAATACAAATATTAAATGTTAAGTGTGCTAATAAATGGGTGCCTCTTTATATCATAAACTAGAAGTCAACAGGAGAAAGGTGGTTTAATTTAGAGAGAGAATATACACAGAGATAAGAAAAAATGGGAAATGCCTTAACAAAATGTAATGAAGATGAAGACTGGAAGAGAAAGGCCCATGACTAAAGAATCCCAAACACATCTGCCTAGAGGGGAGAGAGAGATTGTCGAGAGATTGTCACACTCCCATCTCTTGGGCTAAAGAGTCCTATGCACCACTTCAATGGTTATCTGTAATTAAATTAGTTAAGAGATTAAAAGAGGTGCAATACTGCTTTTCAAAATAGCAGAGTCCACTTTTCCAGGCTGTGGCCACATACAGGGTACAAAAGTACTGGTTCCCTGAAAGAACTTGCTAGGTATTAGATCCTTTTTTATTTTGTTATTCTGATTAGAACAATAGAATATGTTGTAACATTAGCAAAATGTATTACTTCTACAGTGAGTTCTGTTAAGTGGAAAAATAATGGATACATACCACCAAAATTATAAAAAATAAAATCACACATTGTAATAAAAATAGCAAAATGCATATATAGTACTATACATAATACAGTATTTACATATGGTACCTGGCACCTACTAACTATTTACAAATATTATCTCATCTGATCCTCACAACTCTGGGAAGCAAGAACATATCCCCATTTCACTAAGGAAACTGAGGCAAACAGAAGTTAAGTGGCCTGCCCAAGATCATAGACATAATAAGTGTCTGAGGTCAGAACTGAACTCCGGTCTTCCTAACTACAGTCCAGGCACTCTACCCATTGTGCCACCAACTGCCTAGTTAATGCATTATACAAGCATACTCAGAAACTAGAGGCATTTAGTATGGACCACAGCTGAGCTTCCCAATAGTTAGGGAAGAGTGGTACTAGAGGACCCCTGAGAAGCCTGATGTTAGGGAGGCAGGCACCAGGCCAGGCCACACAGAGTAGTGTGGACCAAGAAAAAAAATCTATTAGAAAGTTGATGAACATGTTTTTGGGAGAACAAAACTAATGACCACAAACATACAGGTAATAAAATGAAATCTTCAGTAAAATGTATTCTCCATATAACCATTTCTTTCTGACCATTAAAAAAAAAACCTTTTCAACTAGACCTGTGATGTCATTCACCTGCACTGCAATTTAAAAGTCTTACAACACTGCCCAAGGTACCCACACATTAAGGCAGTAAGCCAGGGGCACACAGTAAGTATGTATCAGGGACAAGATTCGGATCCAGGTCTTCCAGACTCTCAGGCCAGCTCTCTCTATCTCTATCGTGACAATGATCAAAGCTGGACTAATGATGCGCCATCCTAAGATAATTCAGTTAGGCAGTTTAGACTTACTGTGCTTGGTCATGGAAAGAAAAACTAAGACCAAACAAGGGTGGCCTGGATCCCTTTCTTGATTCCCCACAGCATTCTCTCCCTCTGCAAATGACTTTGCATTTAGTAGCTTGTGCACATGGAATTCCCTCCCAATAGAACAGCTGATCCTGGAGGGAAGGGTCTGTTTCCAACAAGAGTAAGCATTTATTGAGCACTTGCTACGTGATAAACACTGAAGATACAAAAACAAAGGTGAAACCGCTCCTCCCCTCAAGGAGCTTACTTCCTACACTTCGTAAAGAGCTGGTGACTTAAATATAAGTAAGAAAATAACTTCTGATTAGAGCTGTCCCAAAAATGGAATGGGCAGTCCCAAGACAGTTCCCTATCAATGCAATTCTTTAAGCAGAGGCTGGAAGACTTGGAACTATCAAAATTTTCTTCACTGAATGAACGAACGAATGAATGAATAAAAGACATTTATAAGTCATGCTGTGCTAAACTAACAATAATGTAAAAAGAATTCAAGCTTCAGTGAGGGGCTAAGCTAAATGACTGAGATCTCTTCCAACTCTAAGAATCCAGAATTTTGTGAATTCAGAACATTTTTAGAACCAATTTTCCCTGGAAGTCTCTTACTCTAGGTTCCTTTAAGAGAACTGCTTTTGTCCAACAGCCCCCTGAAAAGGTGAGGCTGGCTATCGAGGTAAGCTCCTCACCACAGCCTTCTCCTCACCTCTCCTACCCAAACAGAAGAAAAAAACATGGATCCTTGATATGCACAGTGTTTTAAAAAAAAAAAAGCCTTTGAGATTTTCACTGAGAAAATGCTATTAGACTGAACAGTTCTGAGAATGAACACTCTTCCCACTATCCATCACTGAAAGGTGAAGAAAGGATAATTATACTAAGCAAAATCACTGGCAAAGGTCATAGTATTTGCTGCTCTGGCTCTGATTTTACATTTTAACACATTTTCTTACCTTCACATTGGGAGTGTAAAGATTTCTCAAGGACGCAAGAGCAGCTGACAGTCCATCAGTGCTATACCCAATCCACAGGGCTTGAAGGTGGCTTGAAGAAATTCCAGTTTTTTTACTGAGACCCTGTGAATTAATTGAAGACATAAATTTTTTCCAAAGTCTCCTCTCATTATCACAAGGGGCATAAAAAGAAAAAATCTAAAAAACTGTACAGCACTTGAGGGAAAAGAAGGGGAACAAAAGAGAAACAATTTCCATAACTATGGCCAGGCTTCTGAGTATTATAGGAGTCCCACCACCTAGACCCCCTCCACCAATCTCGGACTTGCCTTAAAAATATGTGCCTTAAGAATGTGATGCCCAAGTTCCATGGTTTGTTGGCGATTCAACTTTCCCTCCTGTCTGGAGAACATAAATGCCAAGAGAGCGTGTCCATTCCTAGGGAATTGGTGAGAGAGAGAAGAGAAAACATAAAAATCTTCCAGTAAACGTTCCTTTCTTAAAGTATCTGAAATGCCTTAAGTAAGGAGCAGCACTATGTGAAGAGAAAAGTTTATTAAATGGTTGGCTTGTTACTTAGTCAAAATAAGAGAGATGATGCAAATTTTTTTTTTATCTTCAAAGTCATTTTAAGAGTTTCCAAACTACTTCTAGGATCTGGAAGTGCTTAGAGAAAACACCTTACTGAATGCCAATATAATATGCAGAATAGCACCTGACCTCAACATTTCTGTCTTATCAGGAAGAATAGGAGACTGGAGTGAACATGAAAACCTTGGTCATTCTAAGAGCAAAGACTTATTATTTCTACAGGTAAGCTTAATGCTTCTGCATACTTTAATCTGTCTGTATTACCAGTCATCTATCTCAAACTGAACATCACAAAGTTATTGCCTTAATTATTATTAAATTGTTAATCCTTCAACATCTATTATTTTTCTAGAAAAAGCAGGAAATAGTAGAATAAAGAATAAATATTTACTACCTAAAGAAAATATTTTTAAGATGTCTTTTTAAGGCTGTTAATTTGGATGATAAAATACTCATAATTTCCAAGTCACATTTTTTAAAAACCACTTTGAGTAGTTATATTAAGAAAAGTTTAAGTAAAGGTAAATTACTTTAAGTTAAACATCTGCTTCACATTACCCCTGTTTTGTGGGTGGATGATGACCATTTTACAGATAGGGAAAGTGAGCCACAGGGTAACTAAGAGATCTAGACTTAAGAGGACAGAAATTTGGCTTTTCCCACTTTGGAGTTTCACATTTCTTTCCCCTCTGAATGGCTGCCTTTAAAAACACACACACACATTCTCAGGTAAGTGGGGAAAAAAAGAAATCAGTTTCTGATTCTGAGAAACAAGAGGCAGTATGTTCATTCACCAACTTTAAGACTATATAGCAAATAAATACTCAAGTTACCATGTCTGCTACCGATTTATTCCATGAACCCCCAGTGCAACTTTATCCAAGCAAGTACAAGATGATTTTAATGCCCCTTACCTTTTTCAATTCCCAGAAATTAAATTTTATAGGCACAGAAGGCATAATTAGAGTGACTCTACAGTGGAGGGTAGATGCATTAGAAAAATCAGTGCCAAAGTGGGAACTGAGTCATGAAAATCCACCAATAATTTCTAAACATCAATATTAGTCAACCTCTCCCACCCCAAATAAATATTAATCAGAAATAGTACCAAGCAGTAAAACTGATGTACAAGCATAATGGTAATGAAATGCCAAGGTGATGAGGAACGGCAAGGAAGGAGCAGTATAATATAATTGGCTTCTGAATAAATAAAAAAAAAAAAAAGGAAAACATACCAAGTTAAAGGTCATTTCATTCAAAGGTGTATCACATGTTGCTTGACAGCCTATGTAATAGAAGGTACCTTACCATACTTCAAAGGCTGATACTTTCACTAATGTGATATACATTCGGCACCTACAGATGGCTAATATTTTCTTGTTCATGATTCAATCAATGAATAAACATTTATTAATAAACATTTATTTATTATTTTCTTGTTAATGATTCAATCAATGAATAAACATTTATTAAGTACCTAGTATGCGATAGGCCTTGTGCTAAGTGCAAGGGACACAAAGAAAGGTAAAAGACTGTCCTTACGCACCAGGAGCCCAAAAATATAATAAAAGAGACAACGTGCAAAGCTAGGAAGCTCCATGTTCCATGGATATACAGTCTATGGCCAGATCTACCTCTGAAGCCCTCTCATTTTAGTAGAACCAGCCTGTACTTGTATAATTCAGGCAGAGTTTGGGAAGCCTGAGTTACTTCCACACCAAGACAGGTCATCAGAGTAGGACATCAAAAGAGATAACTTTCCTAGAAATCAGGATTCTTAGGAAATACAGTGAACTTCTTGTGAAAGGTTAGCAGGTGAGGAAGAAAGAAGGGGGCAAAGAAAAATGACTTAATCCAGTCTCTTTCATCCAAAGAGGACAATGAATTAGTCCAGCAAAAAGTAAAGTTAGGGTACTCCTACTTGCATTGCTTTCATCTACCTACTTTAAGTCACTTTTGTGAATCTCTCCATTATTTTCCTACCTGGCTCATGAACTTTTCTACCCTACCCCCTACCACCCTCTAGCATTTAAATATGTATGTTGATGATCCCTTGAAGCTCTAAATTCCTCAAACTCCTCAATACCAACTTCTCCATCTCCACTACACATTACTCATAAATGAGTTATCATCATTTCCTTGGGTTGCACCATTTTCAAAATAAAGAACTTTATAGTCTGGGAATGAAATCTCCTATCCTTTTACCTTCTCCTATTCCTACAGAAACTGCTCTTCATCTTTTTGTCATTTGACTGTTCTTCAAATTCCCTAATTTAACATTAATTATTTCCATACACAATTTCCAGATACAATTAATTATTTCCATACACAATCTTCATCTGATGGTCAGCTATTTGACTGTTACACAAGTTAGTATCCTGCAAAATCCCCTTGCCCCACTGAACTTCCCCATTCCCAACTTGGGAATCCTTATCCCTCAGTAACTCTTTGATTTTTCTACTCCTGCTCCAGAGCTGCTGAATCTCTTGGAGAAAAGCCATGTGATTAAGTATGTATGATTCACTATATATCCATATTATAAAACTTCAGCTGGGCCACTGCTGCTGCTTATCAAATAAAATTCAAACGTCCTTGTCTACCATTCACGGATCTCCACAATCTGATATCATCCTCCCTTTTCTAGCTGTTATCTCATATTACTATGACTGTTACATTCTTTGCTTCAACCAAACTATATTACACTCTGATCTCCACGTTACGCCCGTCCCCAAGCCTCTCTTTCCCTATATCTCCATGTCTTTGCTCATACTGTTCTCTAAACCTGGTATATTTCTTTTCCTCATGTGCCAGTGACACTCCTATCTATCCTTTACAGAATGACTCCAAAACCTGCTTCATAGCGAAGCTGACCTGGCTCTCTCCTTTCTTCTCCTGCCATCAGTAATGTGCTTCTTCCTGAATCAGCACTTTGTTCTACAGTTCTCTAATTTACTTATCAAGTACTCTTGAATATAACAGGTCATATAACCCTACATTTAGAGCCAAAAGGGACCTCAGAAATCACTTAATCCAATGACAGATGAGGAAATCAAGACCTACAGAGGTTAAGTGACTTGCCCAACTCACAAAGGTAGTAAGTGACTGAGTCAGGATTTGAACTCTGTACCTCTGGCTCTAAATCTAGTGTTCTTTCCATTGAAAGAATACTGGCTCTTCCTCTAGACTGTTAGCACTTTAAGATTTTTAAGGGCAGATACAATGACATCTACATTTTTAACCTCTCCCATTATCTAGCATAGTAATGGTCTGTACATAATAGGTACCTAGTAAATATTCATTGAATGAATATGAATAAAGTTGCTGGGAGAAATAATTTTTCATTTGCCTCTTACCCAGCTTGCCCTAAAAACAAATAAACAACCCACTAAATAAATACGCCACATGGTACCACTGAATTATTCATTCTGTGTTGTTTTCTCGTATGTGTTAAAAGCCTATTCCCCAAATTAGGGCAAGGAACCGTGAATAGGCAAAAGGAATTCTGAATTTACCTTGGCTCACACAAGAAGTCAGTGTTTTCACCATCAGCTCTCCAAACAAGCCATTCTCTGAAGGAGGGATGGCAAAACATGCGTGTTTTGTCTCTCCTCTTTATCAGGAAGCACGAAAGGGATTCCATTCTTTGGTGAAAGTCGTCCCACTCCTGTTCGCCTTGTATGTGACCAGCATTGATAGCCTGAAAAATCTGTTCATCCGTCATGGGGTGAAGGGAAGCAAGAGCCACATTCAAAATGGGAAGCGCTCTTTCAAAGGCAGAGTTGGTCATGAACTTCATGTTACACTGCAGCAAATAGAGTTCTGACAGAGACACGGGAACAACTTTGTAGCTTGCACTTTTAATCACTAAATGTCCTCTTTGGAAGAGATCCAATGTCAGCTTCAAATACAGATAAGATCCCAAGCTCCTCATAACAAGATGGTTGCTCACTTTCCCAATGATGACAGCATCCGCTTTCCCATTTAGAGAAATGTTGTTGACAATCTCTTGGCTACTGTTGATCCTATACTGGACGTAGGCATTCAGATCATTGTGGATCTCTTTGTTTTCAGGGAAATCATCTAGCGAAATTCTGAAAAATGGCAATGCACTTATGATTTCCTAAAGGGGAAAAGAAATCATACACACACAGTGTCATTCCATGGAAGTGGAAGTAGCATTTTAAACCAGATTCATTGCTTTTCTTTCAAGAAAGATTATCCTGGATTACAGGGATTCAAGGTTTTGTAATAAAACATGTAATGGCATCAAGTGAAGATGAAAAACTTATTGAAAAGAAATCCTGCTGAAAGATTTAATTGAAAAAGCCCTTCCCAAAGCTCTTATCTGAGAAATTCAAACAAAACAAACCCTACACACAGACACAGACACACACACAGCTTGCCAGCACTGACCAAAGACACAATGAGAGCTATTTAAATAACCTAAAACAAAGAAGAAAATAGACCCCTTTACAAAGCAATGCAAATGGAATCATAAGACCATAGAGTTGCAGATGGAAGAGCCCTTTCTAGTCTAGCCATTTAAAGATGAGGTAACTGAGGGAAATAAAAGTGAAGTGACTTGCCAAAAGTGAAACACATAATAAGGGAAGACTCAGGATCTGAACCAATATCCTCTGTTTCCAAATCCGACGCTTTTCTTTTCTTTCTGTTTTGAAACTTTAAAGATTAGAACCAATTGCGCTTATTTGTTTGTTCATTTATTTGTTTTGGAGCCTGTCCCTGGTTCTTTTCCTTTCCATAAATATTAGACACATGAATTTGATATAAAGGCCAAAAGGTTGTATTTGGTTTGAGACAAAGGTAAGATAAAATGTTAGCACACCATCCAATAGTACACAGAAGCAAAGGGGATTTAACTTCAGACACGGGTCACGATAACCTAGAAAGTATAAATAAATGAAATCAAGTCAAAAATGCCACACCTGATTCAACAGCATTAGTAACTTTCTTAAGTTAGCAACAGATAATAAAATGGTGGCAAGAAATTATTTCTAGATTGAATCTGTACTTTTTAATCTCTTTTCCTTAAACCTGGGGAATTGGTAGTGCTAGTTTTCACTGAAAAACACCTTGGGGAATGAAGAGCTGGGGTCTCACAAGGAGCTAAAATAATATATGGAGAAAATTCTTCGTCCTCTTCATTGTCGTATTTGTATACAAACCCAATGCTTTTCCAATCTATGCTTCCCCTGGTGCAACTAGTTCCTTAAGAATGGCAATCAGATTCATAGCACTTATTTTATGCCTTCATAAATATAGGTGAAATGACCATTCTCACTACTGTATAAGATAAAAAAAAATTCCAATGAGGCTATGTGGCTGTCATATTATCATAACCTATTTCACTGTATTTCGTATGCTTGATGTTTTTAAAAAAAATAACTACCTGCTATGTCAACAACTGAACTTGTTTCCATTTTCTCTTAAAGAAAAAAACCTTAATTTAATCCCATTTTTGGTTAATACAGCAAACATAAACCGAGAATTTTTTTTAATTAAAGTTTAGTATCTAAAAGAGACAGAAAAGTAAAAACATCCAATGTCTGTAACAAGGCTCCAGAAGGCTGCCCTGAAGTCCTACAAGGCTGCCTCATCATGGGGCGTGATGCAGGGCTCCTGAAAGCCCCAAGCTCTAGAGGGCACTATTGATTTGGAAAGGCTTCAAGTACAAGCCCAGTGACAAAATGCACAATTGCTGTGCAAAGACCAATCTAGCCAAATATAGGGAAGCCTAATACCAGCTCAGAACCAACAGGTGGTATTATTTTCAGCCATGGTACATTATAAACACCACATAATAAGGCAAAGAGGGTTCAGGGTAGAAAAGACACCCACTCTGATGAAATCAGGTCTCCTCAAGTACTGAAATTATGTAAAGATCCTTAAAAAAGAGACACATGGACATAGTCAATATGTAGAACAAGATTTTAGTAACCAAAAGTAATGAACTTTTTTTTCATTCCTACTTACCTGGCTAATTGTCAAATCATATCTCAATTCTCATAACTAAAATATAACCTCCTTAAGAAGAGACATTAAAAATGTTTCTCTCTTTTAAACCCATCCCCCAAATAAAAATTCTCATAAACAGCTACTCCTGGGAAAAAATTTTAAATCTATTAGCATATATGTCAAGCAGCCATCTAAAACAATTATGCTTTGGAAAACCTGGATTAGTTTCGGCTCATAAACTTAAATTATGGTAAACCAGGCCTAGACACTTCACTTTCAGAAGCACAGGTAGAATTCAATGCTAATAGGAAAGTTACCTGACATCTTGATGAATATACCTTGGAAAATAAGGTCATATTCTGTGCCAGTTTGGAACTCTCTGTACTAATTTTTCACAGTCTTAATACAGTTTCTGATTAAATACTCAAATGATTTATAAGCATTTTTGGTGTTCATATTAATCACTGTAAAATTTTGGGAGGAGGTACTGGGTGAAAGAGTTGAGATTTTTATATTACCTGAAAACTTGCTCTTACAGTTACAATCAACTTCAGCCAGGCAGGAAATTTAGAAATAATTTTGGTAATAAATGAAGAAAGTGTGTCTCCATAATCGGGTTTATGAAACTCAGCTTCATTTAGGCCATCTATCAAAATAATATATTCTTCCTCTGGAATTTTCTGCTCTAAAGAATAAAAAAAAATTTTTTTTAAATCAAGAAATTACACATTTCTTTAAGGTGACAACACACTGTATGTCTATGCGCGGTTTTTTTTTAAGTGTTAACAAAAGTGTTATGTTTACATATGGCAGCAGAAATGGTTTTCAACGAAGCATATTTTCTATTAAATTTATAATTAAAACAGGAACACTAAGCCAAGAGGCAGCCCAACAGACAGCATGATTTTAGAAATATTATCTAGCATTACATATATTGGTAGAGAAGCACTCACATATGGATATAACTAATTCCTTGATCATTTATAGTAACGAGGATAAAATACATCATAGATGATTGAAATCTCTACTGAATTTCTGTGCCAACTTAAGCTATTATTTTTAACCTGCAAATTTTTCATCAGAATAACTTCAGGAGGAAAAACTCCTAAATCTGCATTAGGATACTCCCTCTGCTCCTAAGATTCCTCAGGGAGAAGAAGTAATAAGCAAGTGAAGAGCTCCAACAGGAAAAGTGAGGTGATACACAAAGAACAAGTCAGGAGTGACTGTACCTTCAAACTCAGTTGAACAGGTAAATGGAGAAGCATCCTCACAATTCCATTCAAATGGGACTAAATTAGGACTAACCGTAATAGCAAACAGGAAGTAAAGTCACTCATGACCTTTGCAGCCCTAAGGTGGCACCCACATGTATTATGGACTTTAAATGGTCAGTGGAGTTGGTTTCCCATTAGTAGTGATAGATGAGCACTGTTCCAGCCCCTTCACCTCACCTGGGGGACCATGATCTCTGCCCTCTTTCTAGAACTGATCATTCCTGTGCCTGTCTAAACATACAATGAGAAAGTTTCCAAGGAACATCCTTGATCTACCATTTCTGAGGTTGGCAAGTGGTTCCAGGACTCCTCTGGTGAAAGCTGCCACTGGGTCCTGAACACATGACCTAAGGCTCAGCATGCTCTGTAGCTGGGGCTCCTTTATCAGCAGGTCTCTGTAGGCTGCCAACGGATGCGCCCGGCACAGCAAAGCAGCGATGCTGTGCACAAACTCGGGGACCAAGCATGTGTACGTGTTGTCAGCTTGGCAGTAGTGATAGGCCACAACCTAAACAGAAAACAAGCACACACCATCAGGGGACAGCTTCTCAGGCTAAAGTAAACAGGAATGCACATTTATTTTTGTTTCCCCCTAGATGAAATAAAAAGGGCATGCGTTCGATTTCCATCACAGGTCCATCTCTGAGAAGGAGAAAAGTGATGCTATGCTATTGGATCTGCAAGATGTCAAAAAAGTTTAGCACCAATAATCACAAAGTATCAGATGTCAGAGCAGGGGTCATAATGATTTAGTTCATCTCCCCTCAAGGTCACACAGCAAGCAAGTGGTAGAACTGGGATTGGAACTCAGGTCTTCTGCTTCCCAGGCCAGTGGTATTTCTAGCCAGTCAGTTGCTGCAGTGGCAGGAAGGCATTCACAAAAGCCAAAACTTGGCCTGACTGAAGGCAATTCCTGGTTCACAGGAAATTCCAAGTACAGCCCAACATTCCTGAGGACAGAAATGCAATTAGCATTGCCTTCGCAATCCCTTAGGGCTGGTCTGTTACTGCTCTCAAAAAGCAAGTTAGGAAATGAGTAGCCAATAAGAACATGGTCCACGCAGTAATGTCTCTACTTTCGTCTAAAAGAAGAAAGGGTGACTAATTTCAAGTCTTCCACGTACACAGACTCGCACGGCACAACTGACTGATAGTGCAGAGAAATTAAAACCACTAGCCTGTGTGGGGAATGAATGACAACGAAGCTTTAAAGGAGGAATCTTGAAGCAGCTCAAATTGTACATCTAAGGCTTTTTATCTGTAAGACCTCAAGTTAACTTCCCTGGGCCTGGGTATCCTCTTCTGTTAAATGAAGGGGCTGGATAAGACAAGATCCCTTTCAACTCTAGACCTATGATCCAATGAAATTCTAGGTACAGATACAGGTAGGAGAATGGCACTGTACCTGATCATAAGGCAAGGAGTGTTACCTTTGTCATAATGAACTTTCAATGACAGCAAGACACCTAATTGGAAACGTTCCAAGGACAGTGGGAGAGCTAGTTGCATACCTGAGAAGAGGTCACTAAATCATCCCACTTTAGTCCTTTGAAACTGATGACCCTTCCAACTCTGACCACCAAAGCCTAGTGAAGGAGCTCTTTTTCACCCTTTTTCAACTTTTGGGATCATGAAAAAGGTGACAGAGTGAGGGTAAGACAAGCAGGGAGAAGGGTATTTTGAGTAAAGATCTTCCCAGTTACAGAATTTATTCCACTCTATTAAAAACCTTGACTACCCTGAAATATTTGCATTTTCCCCCATCACATTTGGGGTTAAATCAAACGAGGTACATGGTAACACATACTTTGTAAACCTTAAAGAACTATATAAAAACTAGCTATTGTTAATTCAATTGATAATAGGCTCACTGCAATTAAAAAACATGAAATAAGCTTAAAAATGGGTACAGACATTTGAGACCCTTCCCAAAGGGAATGACAGAAGAAACTGTATGCTTTTTAGTACTTCATATTTTTCAAAGGTGCTTTTATTTCTTTATTATTTTTTTCTAGCTCTGTAAAATATTTTTCAGTAGTTTGACTGGTATGGCACTGAATAAGTAAATTCATTTAGGTAGAATTATCATTTTTATTATATTAGCTCAGCCAACTCACGAGCAATTGATATTTTTCCAATTGTTTTGATCTGACTTTATTTGTGTGTAAAGCGTTTTGTAATTGTGTTCATATAGTTCCTGGGTTAGTCTTGGCTGGTAGACTCTCAAATATTTTTTATCGTCTATGGTTATTTTAAACAAAATTTCTCTATCTCTTGCTGCTGGGCTTTGTTAGCAATATATAGAAATGCTGATGATTTATGTGGGTTTATTTTATATCCTGCAACTTTACTAAAGTTGTTAATTACCTCAGGTAGTTTTTTTAGTTGATTCTCTAGGATTCTCTACATATACTATCATATCATGTGCAAAGAGTGAGAGTTTTCTTTGCTCATTGCCTATTCTAATTCCTTCAATTTCTGGCTTTTTTTCCTCTTATTGCTAAAGCTAATGTTTCCAGTACAATACTGAAAAACAGTGGTAATAATGGACATCCTTGTTTCACCCCCGATCTTATTGGAAATGCTTCTAGCTTGTCCCCATTACTTATAATGCTTGCTGATGATTTTAGATAGATGCTACTTACCATTTTAAGGAAGACTCCATTTATTCCTATGCTCTCTAGTGGTTTTAATAGGAATGGGTGCTCTATTTTGTCAAAAGCTTTTTCTGCACCTATTGATATAATCATATGATTTCTGTTAATTTTATTATTGATATGGTCATTTATGTTGATGGTTTTCCTAATATTGAACCAGCCCTTGGGGCTGGTCATAGTGTATTATCCTTCGGATAAAATGCTGTAATCTCTTTGCCAATATTTTATTTAAAATTTTGCATCAATATCCATTATGGAAATTGATCTATAATTTTCTTTCTGTTTGGCTGTTCCTGGTTTGGGTATCAGCACCATATCTGTGTCATAAAAGGAATTTGGTAAGACTTCTTCTTCACCTGTTTTTCCAAATAGTTTATACAGCATTGGAATTAACTGTTCTTTAAATGTTTGGTAGAATTCACTTGTAAATCCATCTGGCCCTGGAGATTTTTCTTAGGGAGTTCACTGATGGCTTGTTCAATTTCTTTTTCTAAGATAGGGTTAAGTATTTTATTTCTTCTTCTGTTAATCTGGGCAATTTACATTTTTGTAAATATATTCATCCATTTCACTTAGATTATCAGATCAACTGGCATACAGTTTGGGGTGCTTTTATTTCACTTGGCCCTAACAACCTCATGTGGTAGGCAGGGTACGTATTACTTACTATCTCTATTATCAAGGTAAAAGAAATCAGGTGACAGAGATGATAAGTGACATTTTCAGGGTTAATACAGTTAGAGACAGAAACAGGTTTCATCTCAGGTCTCTGGATTCTAAGCCTAGTACTCCTGACAGTAGAGGAAGACATACTGTACCTAACTATGAGTTTGAGATCCTCTTTTCAAGGGTAATTTATAATCATTCCTATTGTACTGTTTTCCAACAAATCTGTCATCAACACACACAGCAGCACCAAGTTCTATCTTCAGTGGAAAAAAGACAAGCAGTAAAACACACATCTCTCTGTGGTGCACTTGGTAGCCAAGGCAGCCTGTGCTGGGGGCAGCCTCTCCTCTTTCAATCTGACAACTGTGTTCCTGCACGAACCCACGGACTTCACGGTCAGAAGCAGCAGAACCTTCAGTTGTAGAGGAGACAGGCCATAGGCTGCACAGTTGAGATAATGGTAGTCGGGGGCAAGTGGACAGGACCACCACCCTCTACGGGCTTCTTCTCCATCTCTGCACCACCTCTGAGGACGCATAACTTCATCACCTCATGCCACTAAAGTCACTAAGAAAAATCCAAGCAATTAGCAGAAAGCAAGAGCAGGAGCAAGAACTGGGGATAAAAAGGCAACCTCGTACCAGTGACAGATGTTAAAACGGAAGAAAAATGTCACAAAAAAACCATAATGACCATAACTTTAGAAAGGAAAAGTCAGCCAAGTCTCCTTTAAACATCCTGACAAACATCCGATAGAAAGTTACTGAGAGCCAAGGTCTTCAGGGAATGAAGCCCTGGTCAGAAGAATTCTCAGTCAAGTAAAAGTTCTGAAATATTTGGCTCTCAGAAGCATATACCCTTTAAACTTTTTTTAAAGTTCAGTTTAAATATAAAATTAAGCTCACAAAAAAGGCATATTAGTGACTCTCATTAGCAACTTCTACTCCCCTTTTAGACCCTTAATCCGACATCCAATCAATACAGGTAAATGTCTACTGACCTACCTCATAGAGTTGTTGGAAGGACCAAATGTGAAGGGCTTTGCAAACCTTAAATGTCAGCTATTATTATCAAAATCATCAGACATTTGTTGCTGTCAACACATTTCATTATATTTCTTAATTACAACTTTACTGAAACTTAGCTTTTCTGAACAAGTTTTTTAAAAAAAATGTTTCTTCTTCCAGACTATTTGGAAAACACGAAACTCATCCTAATGATGATGGTGATAATGATGGCAACAGAAACTTACATGGCACATTCGAGTTTACAAAACATTTTCCCCACAACAACCCAGGGAGGCTTGGTGGTGTAAGTAAAAGAATTCTCATTTTATAAATTAAAAACTGGAGCTCAGAGAAATTACTCACTGGATGTCACGAACTAGAGGTGGAAATAAATGTGGCTTTCTAACACTCAATCTTTTGCTTGGCTCACAAGCTTATTTAGCTTTCAGTCTCAAATCTAGCCGGTCAAACACAAAAGCCCATTACCTTAGAGGCAAGGTATCTCAAGGCACCATCTACCGGTCTCTGATGCTCAGGAGTACCAGGACAACTTGGGGCTTTCACAGCATTGGAAGCACCTGTGGAGGCACTGGGTGAGAACAATGGGGTGAAAGGAAGATCCTGGCAGGGATCAGAACCTGTGGAAGAACAAATAAAACCAGGATCCCATTAAAAATATTTCCCAGTATCTACGTCAACAACATTAACAGGAAAACTAGTTCTTTTCAATCAGATAATTTACTCCTTGATTAATTCTTACTATTTCCCTAAGAAATGGATACTTTTTTCCATCATATTTTAAATATAATGAGCTTACTATGTTTAAGAAGTAACGGGTATTAAAAAAAATTACGTTCTTCCTAATCACTAAAGCTTTTAAGATGCTAAGAATGTCACATCCTAAATTAGGACGTATATATGGGCGTGCATTTAAGCAGTTTATCCAGGTTCCAATTCAATCCTCATGATCTTGATGAATATATAAGGGACCTTCAACACATATGACAAGGGGATCTGAGAACCTTAAGAACCCCTGCACTGGATTGGTCTATTGAACTGGGAAACCCTAAACCTTTGGATTTAATGAACAATGATGATCCAGGCCTCCCAAACACCTCACTCCCCAAGGGCTCTCCATACTGGCTCTCTCCACAATTCCATGTCCTTCCCACTTTAACATAGCAGCTGTTCCTGCAGCAAAAGGGAGATGCCTCCATCCCAGCAGTACTGGAAGGAGCCTATGTTCAGAGAGTGGGGCAGCGGCCACGGTAGCACCCATCCCCTTGTACTCCTCCTTCCCTGGTCCAGCAAAACAGCAGCTCTGGGAAAGGAGCCAAGAAAGAAATGGAGGGCAGGGGGGGTGGGATGTCACACAAAGAGGACAGACTTCCTCCCCCCGTGTTCCATCCAAGCATTTGATGTAATAAATAGTGTTAAACCAGAGCTTTCCTGTATGATCAAAAACTTCAATTAAATTTTTTTGTTTTAATGTAGCAGCTGGAACAACTTGAGAAACATTGATAATTTATGTTTACCACAACAGCAATATCCTGAATTTCATTTCATATTAATAACATAACAAACTAGGCAACTAATTAAAGATGAGCATACTTTTAGACGATGAACTGGGACTGTTTGAAGCAATCTGTCTCATGCGGCTCCCATGGCAGCTAAGTGCCACCAACTTAGAAATAATTGCAGTCTTCCCAAATCCCACATTTCCAACAACGACTGCTCCCCTATTTTCTGCCAACTCTGTATTCTTCAAGTTTTCTTCTATCAGTTGAAAGAGCCAATCTCTTCCAACGAACACAGAGTCTGTTGTTATGCTTGGCACTTCAAACAACAATGGCTTCAACAAAATGTCTTGTGGCTTGTAAGGGACAAACCGTGCTAGAAGAAAGAACAGTATAATTAGAGGAAAGTCCGTGGTTTAAAATTCTATTAACAGTATCATTTCAAAGATCATCCTTTTGAATATAGCATTAAAGTTCGAGTATCTGCTCAGGATAAGATGAAATAATTCAAAAGAGATACTTGGTCCTTACATTTAAATGATTTAGACCTAGGAAAATTTCACAAGTTAACTACAACCTAATAACTTCAGTTCACGAATACTACATTTATTTGGCTCTTTTTTGGAGGGTAGGAGGGAATGATAAGAGGAAGACTGGTCTCCTATCTCGTCCAGGCTGGAAATGCAGTAGCCACTCAAGTCATGATCCTACTACTGACCCACACAGAAGCTTAGACCTTCGGTTTCCAACCTTCAATTAGGTCCATTAGGACTCACATATTGGCACAAGATTTGATGGATATACCAGCATCAGATTTAGCCTTATTTATTGCAGCTCACAACTCCTAATCTCAAGCAATTCACTAGCCTCAGCCTCCCCAAATAGCAAGGATTACAGGTATGCACTATAATGTCCAATTTATCTGGCAGTATCAAGGAATCAACTAATAACTGAGGGCCTGACATGTACAGTGCCACGTGTGATACACTTGCCTCTAGCCAAAACACAAAGAAGGCATTCAATTGATAGTTAATCCACCAGCAGTATCAGAAAATTAACAAAACTGAATCAGAATCACCAGGGTGAAGACATTTAAGATCTAAAACGCTTGTGAAGTGTTGAGTCACTCTGAAAATATTCAAAACAAATTTTAAACTATTTTGAAAAGAAATCTTTCTGAAATTTACTGAATGCTTCCCAATTTATACACAAAAAAATGTTAACCTTTTCTTAATGGCTCAGTGTTATCACCATAAAGATTAATCATCGCTTCCTACTATTACACGGAGATGCCCTGAAGGAGAGTTGAGGTGGCTAGATCTACCTGCCCTTACTGTCAGTTCTCTGCTCTCAATGCCTCCAACAAGATTCCCTACACTCCCTTCTAACCTTCTAGCCAAAAAAACCCAAAACAAAACAAAAACAAAAACAAACAAAAACATGATAAACTAATTAATCCAATAATATTATTTCACAAAACATTAAGTATGGTTGGAAGCCTAAGAGCGGTTCTCCACCTCTTCTGGAGAAAAAAAAAGTTGCTTGGACTTTCTGAAAAGCTACTTCTCAGGCTCCTCCAGCAATCCCTACTTACCTTTGGATCATTTTGAGCATCTCTTACAGAGCTCTTGCATACACTGGGCCCTTATTAAACATTTGTAGATTGGAAGCCTGACCACCAAAAAAGTGTTGTGTGGCTGTTTCAATAAAACAACAATAACAACAACAACAAATGACAACAACAGTCACCCAGAGGACTCTTTTAAATGAATGGGTTGAGAACTAACCCATCAACAAGGGGCATTTAAGCCTCTACCAAGTATCTGGCCCAGTGCAAAGCACTGAGGACAGCAAACACATTTTAACAATCCTTACCCTCAAGCTTACTATTCTATTGGGGCTATTAAGAGGTCAATATTTAGAATAAGGAAAATATATGTGAAGGAAAAAATGATTTTAAAAACATTGTCAAGAAAAAAAAATTCTTTAAAACCAAATTTTTTTCAAACTCAGATCTCCACAGATCTTAAATATTAGTCTATGTTTCAAATTTAAGAATACATCATTCTTATAGTCAAGATGAACTGATCTTTCCTTTCAATAGAACCAAGGTTCAACTTAAGTGATTTATAAATTTTCTGGGGCAACCCAGCAGGCTTTACTAAAGGTATTTTTTAAAGGTGTGAGGGGAATGACAATTTATCTGATGATGGTAAACAGTTCATCATCAAGGACTATTGTTATAAAAATCTTTACAAGAATCTAAGTGACTCCTTTCTAAGGAGGGATAGAACAGCCACTAGGGCTTGGACCCTCAGCAATTATATACCACAAGCTAAAAGGACTTGTTCTGTTAAGTTTGGATTCAGTCAAAGAGCCACCCTTGAGGACCTAAAGGGCCACACCTGGCCTCAAGGCCTCAGGTTCCCCACCTCTGAACTAGAGTAATATAATAACTTTAAAGATTCTTTAGCTACCTATATGTCTATTTTGGTAGAGGGAAAAATATAGCATGTGGAGTCTACAAAATTTCTAAGCTGATTTTCCTTTAGTCCTTCAAACCCAAGATTTTGAGTCACTCAGAAGGGGGGGGGTGGATGAGGGGAGACATACAACCACCCACAAGGATTAGTGATTATTATACAAATGGCTACACCATGGATAGTTTGGTTTACCCTGAAACTGCATTTAATGAGTGTCTTTTACAACCACCACGAGTAAGTAAATAGTAAGCAATGTTTTCCCCTGGGCAAAGATGGCAACGAAACTGCTTCATCTTTGTTGGCTAAAATACCTAATGCCCTATTAGGTAAAGCTATTGACATCCACAATTCCGAGTTACTGGTTGGATGTACTAAAACAAATACATCGATAGGTGGCCAAGGCAAACTCATGCAACCAAAGTAAACTCCATACATTGTGCTGGTAGAAAAAAAATTCGTAGTTGTGGGTATTTTTTTAAATCTGAAGTGATCATGTGTCACTCCCATAATTCACAGTGCATCACTGCAGAATGTTTATTTTTCAACTCCATAACAGCATGTGACACTTCAAAATCCTTCAGTTCCAATGGCCTTCCCCTACACTTGTACTAATTTAAACACATACACCCTAAGAGTTCCAATGGCCTTCCCCTACACTTTTACTAATTTAAACACATACACCCTAAGCCACATTTTAAAAAAGTTTGTTAATTAAACGCTGACAATTACACAAGTGTTCAATAAATGTGTGGAGCAAATGAGTCATGTCCATTACAAGAGAGACATTCAAGGCAAAATACCTTTAATTTCTTGCTGTGCTCGACCTCCTGCAGTATTGTGCCAAGGCAATCTGATTGAGGTTCGAAGGGGAGCATTCCTCTGTCCATCTAAGTAGCTCAAATCTTCCAACTTGGTTGAGCTTGTTGCTATATTATTGAAATTAAATGCATTCTCTTTAAAAACATGTTACAATAACATAAAAAAAAAATCTCCCCCAACCTTATATTGGGTGCAATTGAATGTGGTTAGCCAAGGTTGTTCTTAAGTGGTAAGAAAAAAGACAAAAGCTCACACTATTTTTTTTTATGACTAGCCTGGCAATTATTTATTACTCAATAAAAGTTTGACACTCAAGAAAAAAACACACAGGCAAGGCATCTAGACTTCCTGTTTACCCTAGTGAGTCTAACTGCAGTTGGTAGGAAACCCAATCTTGAAATCAGACAAGTAGCTTAAAATTTCAAGGCATCCATAATGCTAATAATCAGCCTCCTTAGTGAGAGGGGGTCCCATAGAGTCTTTTTTAAAAGTCAACATATCTGTAACACTCTAAGCTTTTACAATTCAAAAAAAAGTTTCATTTTTATTGATGCCATTTTTACATCATTGTTATTTCTCAATACCTATCCCTCCCCCTAGCTCTTCCTTTTATTTTTACAATATATTCTTATTCTGAACCTAACACCAAATAAAATGGATATTTCTACACACATAGTAAAATAGAAAAAGAGGACTGTACATAAAACTGCAGATCTCTATATTATAATACAGCTTGCTTTTCTTTTTAAGTATATAGTAAGTTCAAATTTTAGTTTTTAAAGCTCTCCTGCTTGTTTCTTTCTGAACTTCCTTCTGCTTTCTTCTCTACATCTTATAAAATCTTTAAAAAATTTTTTCTGAAAACAATATCTGTCACATTTAATATTTAATAGATCAATGAGTAAAGTAACAAGCATATGTGCTAAATACTGGGGTACCAAAATAAGGCCAAAAAAAAAAAACAAAACCAAAAGAACAAAAACAAGATCACCAATAAATACAGACCTATATGAAGAGAGACCGAATACCTGTATTCCACTCAGAGTCTGATTTAAATATACACTCATGTACATACCCAATATACCCAACACAAAGAAATGGTTAATTTTCATGGAAACTGGGAAACATACAGTAAAAGTTTTTGTTTTTAAAATCTGAGTGATTTATTTACAAATCCTATACCAGAGTGAAAGAAATAAAAATAAAATTAACATAATTGGGCTTATGGGTTTCCTCAACCACAATAAAAAGTGTTAGTGGCCTTAAACAAATGGATTTCTATCAAACTGATATAATGAGCACATGTTACTGCTATCTTCAAGGGTATATCTCACTCTGCCATGGCAAATTACTGGCTAGGCAAATTCTGACTCTAGCGAAGACGCCACAATGCCAGCATGCAGTGTGCAAGGATGAAAATCCCAAGGACGTGGGCTTCTACAGATTACTCACAATCACCAGCAGAGCTCGCTGATGAGGGGGAAACACTCTAGCCACTGACCTTGACACTACATTTTCCTTTAAAAAAAAAAAATACAGGCCATGACAGAAGGCCTCAATTACCTCATTTGCCCTTGGATGGCATCACTCCTTGTTCTCATTTCCCTGTTATCCAGGCTCACATTTCCCTTGTGTTATTCTCCATATGGTAAGCATAAATTTTCACTAATCACTTTCCCCACACCACGAGAATCCATTCTTCTGGGAGCCTGTGGTTAACCACCTCAGACTCATGAAGGCAACAGGAATTGACTTTGTCCTACTGTACATTTCTGACTTCAGTGCTCTTTTAAAAACCATAGCATTGTTCGTGGTAGGAGCTACTGAGTTGTTTGAGCAAAAAAAGAGAAAAAAAGAAAATTTAAGAGTATCCTCAAAATGCTTTATTTTAGAAACAAGAACAAAAACGTTGCCATTGTCATATGCAGAAGCTATATATTCAGAGTAATGAGAGATGAAACATAAAGAGGCAATGTGGAAAAGCAACAAGAATGCTGAATCAGGGCCTGGCTATGAATCCCAGGTCTGATATTTATTACCTGTGTGACCTTGGGCAAGTCAGTTAACTTCTCTAGGACTCAATTTCCTCATTACGTAAAAAAGAGTGAGTTGGACTAGATGGGGGTCTCTCAGATTTCTTCAGCTCTAAACTATAGGATCCTGACATCTTACAAACCCTAGCATGGTGGGAAGACCCTAACAACCACAGGGATCAGGGAGTTCTTCCTCAAAAGCTGGCTGTCTATACCCATTCTTTTTCCCTTCCCTTCTGTTTCTGAAGAAGAGGAAGCCATCCTTCTGGCCAAGACTGATCCTGACAGTACTTCTCCCACTTCTTAGAAAGCCTTTGCTGCAGTCTTTCCCTCTACAATAATTCCACTGCCCTCTGCTTTGAAACATTCAAAAGTCTTTTGACAATTTAAAAAACAAAACCTCTCTCCTTTTTTTCTGTCGAATTATTTTTTTTTAAATGGAGGCCATTCTACTAGTGACCTCCATTCCCTCATCTCTCGAGGCTCATTTTAGTCTCTAGTGATCTAGCTTCCATACCACTACTCTACAGAAAGGACTCTCAGAAGGTTGTCAGTGACCTATCAGTCACCAAACCCAGCGTCCTCTTCTAAATCCTCATCATCCATAACCCCTTTGTAGCATCTGACAGGGTGGACAATGCCTTTTGTATGGATCCTTTTCTATTCCTTTTAGTTCTTTCCTTGCTCTCCTTGTTTTCCAGCTATTCCTTCTCTTTCATCTCATCAATATGGGTATTTCCCAAGCATCTTGTCCTAAGGCTTCATACCCTTTTCCATGTGGCTTTCTAAGAAGTGGGAAGATGGGTAGATAGAGAAAGACAGATAGAGAGACAAGGCCACAAAAAGAACATTTATTAAGCATTTGCTATATGCCAGGCACTGTGCTAAGCACTGAGGATACCAATACAAGCCACCAAGAAAGTCCCTGACCTCAAGGAGCTTACGGTCTAATGGGTCAAGAAAATACATAAAGGGGTGGGAAGTGGCATCTCAGAAAAGACATCCATAGTGACACAGTGAGGAGACAGAAAGGGAAGAACCAAGAAGGCTTGAGCCAAGGAATATAAGACAAAAGTTTACCAGCCATCAGAGTCTAAGGACCAGGGGCCAAGGACATTCCGGGGGAGGCAGAAAAGAAAGGTGGCCAGAGGCAGAAGAGACGGCCTCATCTGCTCCTGCAACTATCACCTCTATGAGGATAACCCTCGAACTGGATCGTCAATGCTAAACCTGAATTTTAACTACCTATCAAATATCTCCATGTAAATGTTCTGCCAGCACCTCAAGCTGAACATTATTTAAAATGGATTTCATTACTTTCCCCTTAAAGCCGCTCCTCTTCCTGACTTCCCTATTTCTGTTAATGGCACCATCATTCTCCTACCAAGGTTACACAGACAGTAAGTTAACAGTCTTGGCAGAAGGTGTCTCCACAATAGGAGTTTTCTGACCAATGAAATATCAGGGCCTGCCCCCTTCCCCAAAAGTAGGCTACTATTATTATAAGATGGAAAAGGAGCTTTTAGATATGGTTAAGAGAACTTGTTTAGAAATTCTATATATGTATTGCTGTTTCTGTGACCTAAGCAGAGCTATGCATTAGGAATATTTCACCTCACAGTGGTACACCATGGATTGAAGTGAGGAGAGATGAGGCAGAGAAACCAGTTAGAAAGCTCTTGCAAAAACCGAGGGGACGCATGTATAACCTGTATCAGATTGCTTGCTATCTTGTGGAGGGGGGAGGGAAAGGAGGGAGGGAGAAAAATTTGGAACTCAAAATCTTATAAAAAAGGGAATGCTGAAATTTGTCTTTACATGTAATTGGAAAAAATAAAATACTATTTACATTTAAAAAACAAAAACAAAAAGAAAGAACACTGGAGGAAAAATAACAATGATAAAAACTGAGGGGAGGGAGGAGAAGGGCCCTAAACTAAGATAGTAGCTGTGTGAGGGGAGACAAAGTGATACATATGAGAGATGTTGACAAGATTCAGAAGAATTCACAAGAATTGACAAGATTCAGCATCAGACAGGATACATAAGGTGAGTGAGAATCAGGAATGACATTGTTTCAGACCAAAAAAAAGTCATCTCTGATGCAACCCCTCCCCTCACATCTAACCTGTTGCCAAGTGCCATCAACGCCATCTTCCTAATCCCCCATTTTTGCCTTTGCCACCTCCTCTCCACTTACACAATCACCACCCTAGCCCAGCTTCTCATCACCTCTTTATTCAGCTATTGTAATGAATTGTGAACCGGTCTCCTCATCTCCAGCTCTCCCTTCACCAGTTAAAGCAGGGGGCCCTGGACTGTGCTTTGGAGAGTGTAAAGATAAACCAGTGAGCAAACTCCAACTACTACAACATGCTGGTACCTCTTCTGCAACATATTTTGTTAGAAAGTAGCTTGGGGGCAACGGAGAGGTTTAAGGACTTGCCTGGGTTCATACAGGCAGCATGGGTCCAAGGCAGGACTAGAACCAAACCCTGACCCTCTCTTTCCACTACACCAGGATGCCTCTCATTTGTACGCATGCTTAAATACATATGGCATTTTGTGATTACAATGCACTTTACACATATTTCCTCATTTAATCTTCACAGTAGCCCTGTTAAGGCAGACTGAACAAGCATTTGTTATCCTGACTTAAAAGATGAGACAATTAAGGCCTTCACATGATCACCTGGCTAATAATTAGAAGAGTCAGGACGCTAACCCAGGTCTTCTGATTCTAAAATACAACATTTTCCCCCCCATATGTGTATGTGTGTGAATATGGTATAATCTACATAAGAAGCAGCTACTTTAGACCTGGAGTCAAGAAGACCTGAGTTCAAATTCAGCCTCAAACACGTACTAACTGTGTGATCCTGAGCAAGTCACTTCACCTCTGTTTGTTTCAGTTTACTCAGATGGGGATAATAACTATTTTACAAGACTGCTTTAATAATCAAATGAGATAATGTTTTTAAAACACTTAGCATAGTACCTGATACAGAGTAAGGGCTATATTCACACATACCTCCCCACCACCCTGTACATGCATACTGTGTTATATTACACATATGTATTATATAACATTTGTTCTGTATACATACACACATGTGTATATATGATATACAAATACATACATATGTGTGTATGTATGTATGTGTGTGTGTGTGTATGTGTGTGTATACACATACTACCTAAACACATTTGCCTACACTGAAATGAGACCCTACTTATGCAATAACTACGGTGTTGTTTCGTTTGTTTTTTGGCAAGGCAATTGAGGTTAAGTGACTTGCCCAGTGTCACACAGCTAGTAAGTGTTATATGTCTGAGGCCAGATTTGAATTCAGGTCCTCCTGACTCCAGGGCTAGTGCTCTATCCACTGCATCACCTAGCTGCCCCTATGGTGCTGTTCTAAAGCTACATTTTCTCCCTTCAGCCATAGTGGATAAAGAGCTTCATACAGCTCACCCCAAATCTCTACAACAAAGCAAATTTTAAATATTTTCAGGTGCCCCTCTTCTAATCTACCTCACAAGATTGTGCTGAATAACTGGTTGGTAAATCTTAAAACGCTATATAAATATGAATAATTATCCTCCTCTTCCTCCTTCCTATAAATGCCTGTCTGAACTAATGCACTCTCATTACAACCAGCGCCCAGCTCTTAATACACTATATAGGCTTGTATCAACAGGGAAGAGTTACGGATGGAAGTGAGAAGCAGCAGCAGTAGTCAAAAGGCTATGCTAACCTCTCTGCTAACTTGCCAGAAATTTAAAATGCTTCATCTCAACCCAGGAGACCAGAAATACTTCTGAACTCTTCTTTCTCTTTTTCACTTACCCCTGAAACCTTTTTATTCCAAGGAATAATGTAACATTCATCTTTAAATTTTCTGGTATTAGTAGAAGGATTTAAAATGAGACTATAAAGAATATGACAATTAAATAATCCCCACTTGTAAAAGGAGATCTGAAATGTCCTGAAAAGAACACCTGACTTGGAAGTCAGAAGGTTTAGATTCAAGACTTTACTCTACAACATACTAGGTAGAAAGAATAATTCCTATACCCCTTTCTGAGACCGCTAATCAGGAGGTCCACAATTGTAAGAAATGATGAAAGTTCAACTATTCAGAAACCACCACACCAGTTACCCATTCATTCAGCAAATATGTATTAAGCTCCTACTTACTTATGTAGTTCATTGGGCTAGGGGCCAGGAGAATCATTTGAGGAGAAAGGGATGTACAGAGCCAGAGAAAAAAAGACCAAGGGCAGAGAAACCCACTGGTTTTCAGATATCTGAAGGGCTGTCATGTGAAGATGACTCTTCTACTTCAACAAGCATTTATTAAGTCCCTGCTATGGGCCAGGCACTGTGCTAAGCCTAGAGATACAAGGCAGAGACAGTCCTTGCTCTCAAGGGGCTTATACACTAATGAGAAAAATGATTACAGTGTTGAGGAGGGAGGGAAGAACCAGGAGTAATGGGAATTTACACTATGAAAATATTCCAAAAGAGAAATGGGCTACAATAAATAGTTGCCGATTATACTTTCCTGAGTGATCTTTAGGGAAAGGCTAGATGACCACTGTTGGGGGAACCATGGGGATGATTTGTCTTCATAGGAGGGCTGAACTGAAGTCTCTTTGACAGTGAAATTCTGTGTTAAACCTCTCTCAGCCTCAATTTCTATAAAATAAAGATGATAATTCTCATATTCCCTACCTCACAGCATTACTATGAGGATCCTATTAGATAATATATGGAAAGTGATTTGCAAACCTTTAAGTGCTATATGTTAGATGTTATTTATTGTCAAGAATAACATAATCACGGGCCAATAAGCATTTATTCAACATTTCCTACATGCCAGGCACTGTGCTTAAGCTCTAGGAATACAAAGAAAAGGGAGAAAAAAAAAAACCCATAGTCTCTGTGCTTAACATGTTCACATCCTAATGCAGCAGACAACATATACATAACTAGATGTATTAAGATATATACATTGTAAAGGAGAAGAAATCTCAAAGGGAAGACTCTAGCCATTGAGGGGACCAGGCAAAACCTCCCCAAGAAGGTGGGGTTTAAGCTGACCCTTGAAAGAAGCCAGGAACTCAAGTCCACAAGCATTCATTAAACTCCTACTTTGTGTTAGGCACTCTGCTAGGTACAAAGGATAAAAGAGAAGAGGAAAGGGAAAAGGAGAGGGAGAGGGAGAGGGAGAGGGGAGGGGAGAAAAAGGAGGGGAGAAAAAGGAGGGGAAAAAAAGCAAAAACAGGCCCTGTTCTCAAGGATCTTACAGTCCAATGGGGAAAACTATGATGGTGTTGGTAATTGAGCAGACAGGAAAGAGTGTTGGTAGAGTCATCAGCATAAACAAGGACACCATCAGGTACAGATACTTGAGAAGAAAGGAATTTGCACTCTGAATACCTTTTATAGTCACTATTTTTAGAAACTGACTCACTCCTCTAGCCTCAAAGTAGCAAATGAGAAAACCTTCTCTCCGGCCCTATTTGATTCTCCAATCCAAAGGAACTCAGAGCCAGTCCAAATGCAGTATTACTCAAATGTTGTATTACTGGAGCCAGCAGCTTCTTGCTAGCTCAGCTTTTTAAGAGGCTTGCATAGTTGTTTAGAAAACTGTCTGAAGAGAAGTGAAAGATTACAGAGTCATAAATGCAGTGCTGGGGGCCTTAGAGATCACCTAGCCAAGGAGGTAACTTGGGGTCTGTGGATTTTCTTTGGGAGTCCATGAGCTTTGATGGGAAAAAAAATACTTCTTTATTTTCACTAACCTCTAACTGAAATTTAGTATTTCCTTCAATTGTGAAACATTCTGAGAAAGGGTCCATAGGCTTGCCAGACTGCCAAACAGGTCATGATACAAAAAAAATTAAGACACTCCTCCCTCAATCTAGCCCAATCCTTCTGTTTTACAGAGAAGGAAATGGAGGCCAGAGACATTAAGTTACATTAGGTCTCCTAAGTGTGTCCCATTCAACCAATGACATCATGCAGCCAGGTGAGCACTTTAAGGAAAATACAGCTGAACACTGTGTAAAGCTGGAACTGGGAGAGAGGGGATAGCATTTTGTTCCTCAAAGTCACTTACTCACTGGTCTGTCAGAAATTTAGACTCTTTAATTATTTAATATTAACTAGATCGCCACAGTATGCTAAACACTGTTCAAGGAAGGGGAAGATCACACAATACAGATAAAAGCTGTGGCTTCTGACTGTAATCAATCCATTGATAACTCTTCTAGGCAATGACCTTTTTTGCATCTTTTCGGCACTCAATGTTTCTCACAATATCTGGATGCAAGTCCCACCTTCCAGAAGGCTTAGGAAAGAGTTACACTGAGAGAAGAAAAGGGACTTCAGCAGATCCAAGCAAACTGAAACATCTGCTGAAACCCTAAGTAGTGAGTGGATGAACCCTACCATCAAAGGCAAATGCCAATAGTCTCCACTACAATTACTAGTTCCAGTTTCAAGAAAATTGGATGGTAATTATTTGAGTTTGTGGGTTTCCTGGACAATTAAATTCAGTCTCCTGTGACTCACTTAAGAATATTTCAAGACAAAAAAAATGGTCAAATATAATAGAATCCCATTATGCAAGATTCTGAAATATTGGGGGGGTGCCCTGGGGCCTCAGGATATCTATAATATATACAAGAGGCTGACACTTTGAAAATCAGTCAGTAAACATTTATTAGGCACCTACTACTTTGCTAAGTTCTGGGATATAAAAATGATATGATAAATAGATATATTAATCATATAATAACATGTGATGTAGATTTTTATATTAATCATATAATAACATGTGATGTAATAAAATCTACATAAAAATAAAAGGGGTGTATGTGTGTGTGTGTGTGTGTGTAATAATCTCATAGAACATTGCACATAACCAAATTCAAACACGGTTCTCCTGTTACACCAAATACTTTTAGAACAAAAGTCTTTATTAAATGAAAATCCTAACTTAAACCCTGTTATTCCTATTCAAGATGCTTTATAGTAAACTGAACCAATTTAGACACTGCTGTAATGTCCAAATAACTTTATTACTATAACAAGATTTAACCTGTAATATCATACTATAGCAACGATAGGTGGCTGTTCAGAAGGGGATGCCTAGTTGCTCTGTTTTTTTGGTACAGGGTGGGGGAGAGGAGAAGGGCTGGGGAGAGGAAGAAAAATGACAGCCTGGAATGGAGGATGAGGGGAGGGATTAGTATCAAGATCAGGAAGCACTCCTCAATACAAAATATCACACAGATTAGATAGTCACTTGGGTTAATCTCAAAATGCAAAGAATCCTGGGGGAGAGAGGTCCATTCATTAAACAATTAAGCATCTATTATGTCCAATGTATTGTGCCAGGCATTGGGAAAAACAGAATGATAAATAAAACATGGTATTTGCACTCAAGGAACTTGTGAATTAGTAGGGATGATAAAACATATAGATGAACATAAATTAGAATACAAAAATGTAAGAGAAGAGTAAGATTACTTGGGAAAGAAATAAACAACTCACATCCAGACAGTATCTTAATATTTACAAAGGGCTTTCATCACAGTGACACTGTACAAGTATTATTATCCCCATTTCATAGATGGGCAAACAAATTCAGAAAAGTGAAGTGACTTATTTGGGGAAATACAAATAGTAAATGTAAGAGCTGGAATTAGAACCCACGTCTCTCCTGACTCCTATCTTTCTCCTCCTTTCCAAAGGAAATGTATACCACGGTTTGAGGTAAAGGTATCAAAGGAGATTGGCATTTGAACTAGGTCTTTCAAAAGGTAGAAATGAAGAGGAGACATCTTAGGTATGAGGAACAGCACAGACAAAAACCGTATGTGAGTTAGCAAGTAACTGCAGTTGGGCCGGAGCAAAGAAAATGTGAAGTTACGACATAAGTCTGGGAAGGAAGGTAAATAGTAGCAAGAGTCCATGCCTTGGACACCAAGCTAAGGAGAATAGATTTTCTCTAATGGGAATGAGTGAGTGGGGCAGAAAAGTGATGTAAAAAGACCCATGCACTAGGGAACGTCACTTGGCAGCAGGTTTTAGAAAGGAATAAAACAGAAAGAAACCAGAGGTGGAAAGACCTGTTAGGAGACTATTGCCACAGTCCAGGCAAGAGGTAATGAGGGCTTGAATTAGGGCAATGGCCATGGGAATGGAAAGGAGGAAGTGAAGCTGAGAAATCCTGGAAAGATGTGCAAAAGGACATGGCAACTGATTGGAAATGGAAGAAAAAGAAGATGTACAATCTTTGGGAGAGCTTATTGGTTTTTTATCTTCACATCCCCAGGGCATGTGCTCCTTACTGAACTAAACTGCAAAATGACTTCCAAGTTTCTATCATGGGAGAGAAAGAACAGCTGCATTTGGGCCCCACAAGTCAGGAAGCAGAACTCATTTGAAGGCGGGAAATGATGACAGCTTTAGACATACTGAATCTGAAGTGCCTCTCTGTCAGTCAATCACACACTAGCCTTCGAACCAGGACCCAAGAGTTTGCTTTCCCACAAACACCCAACTAAGAACAAGGGCCATGGAAGGAAGAGAAGTTTGGACTGGGGGGGACGATGGAAAGTCTCTTCAGATAACAGGGCACTTCTTGGCAAGGTATGCCTGACTGGGCCACCAGTGTGGAGCTTTGGACAGAGTGGGTAGCAAGAGGGAACAAGGAGCCATCTTTGGATGGTGAGCAGAGAGATGGATACAAAAAGCAAGCAAGGAAGACACTAGAACCAGGGGTGGGGAACATGTGGCCTTCTAGGTCTTTGGGTACAGGCTTTTGACTGAGTCCAAGTTTTACAGAACAAATCCTTTTATTAAGGGGATTTGTTCTGTGAAGTTTGTTTCAGTCAAAAGGCCGCACATGAAGACCTAGAGGGCCCCATGTGGCCTTGAGGCCGCAGGTTCCCCACCCCTGAGTCAATCTTCACTCACTTGGTAGTTTTACCCATGGCTGTGGTATAGCTAGAGGAATCGTAAAATCATAGAGCCCAAAAAGGTAACGAGGATCAACTCTGTTGTTGCTGTTGTTCAGCTGTTTCAGTTGTGTCTGACTCTTTATGACCCCATTTGAGGTCTTCCTGGCAAAGATACTAGAGTGGTTTGCCATTTCCCTCTCCAGCTCATTTTTACAGATGAGGGAACTGAGGCAAACAGGGTTAAGGGCCTTGCCCAGGGTCACACATCTTATAAGTGTCTGAGGCTGGATTTGAACTCAAGAAGATGAGTCTTCCTGAGCCCAGGTCCAGCGCTCCATCCACTGTACCACCCAGCTGCCCTGAGGATCAACTAGTCCAACTCTATAACCTTTCCCTTTATTATTTTAAACAAATCAGGGAACAGAGGTCCAGAAAGGGTAGGAAATTTACAGTCACCTGTAAAAAGCAGCAATGCAACCTCAGGACTAAATTTTCCAACTCTCAGTCTACTGCCCTTTCCACTAAATCACTCCTCCTGAGGACCAGTTCCAACTTTGGGACACATGCCATTAAGTTGCTGATGTCATGTTATAGTCTATAACTAACTTACTCTCTCAATATGATACCCAGCAGGTCCCATGGCTCCTTATTACCCAACGTTTAGTTTACCATAGATACACAACATTGCATTATACTTCCAACCCATTAATAAACACAGAAAATTATAGTACTCGTTTCCCACTCTTCGCAACTCAAGATATGTTTTTAGTTTTTCAGTGATATAAACTAGGAAAAAATGAACAAATCCATTAGGCTAATTTGCCCCTGCTTAGTCCCTGGCTTAGTCTTCATGCCACAGGAGGTCTAACTCAAGAGCGAATGTGATGAGGCTAATGAACAAGCATAGCGAAAAACTGGGAAGCTAAGCTCTATAATCACAGCAGTGTACTAGAAAATCTTGGCTCACATGCATTGTCGATTCAGATGGCAGGGGACCGAGAGGAAAACACCAAGCAGAAAACAGCCCCCAAATAGGGCTTTTTTTTTCCCGTCTCAAAATTAATGTCCTAACAGATTTCCAGTTTTAAAAACAGCTTAAGTTGAACATAACTTTGCCTTCTGCTGGATTTAACAGAGAGATGAAATTCTACACTAACACAAACGAACCAGTCAATCAATAGAAACAGGTAAAAAGTGTCTGAAAACCAGAGTTAATGGGGAAAAAAATGAAAGCACCACGGAATAATCATGACTCAGTACTCATTATGCTCACCAGCATTTTTCCCTAGCACTACTAACTTGTGATAAGATGAGAATCTTTTCTGGAATACAGCCATTGTCTGCCCACTGGAAGTGAATTAAAGAAGGCATTTTGGAGATTCTTCCATTATGGCTATTTATCTGTTACTAGAGAGTTAGAACATACAACATACCACCACCACTTATAGACATACAGACACACACACCCCACCACTACCACCACCACCACCATGATGACACCAAATATTTACCACAGAACAAAGCTACCACTACGAAATATGGATCAATACTAAAGGTTTAGGGGCAGCTAGGTGGCGCAGTGAATAGAGCACTGGCCCTTAAGTCAGGAGGACCGGAGTTCAAATCCGACCTCAGACCAAACACTTGATACATACCAGCTGTGTGACCTTGGGCAAGTCACAACCCAGATTGCCTCACTAAAAAAAAAAAAATACTAAAGGTTTATTGTTGTTGTTTTTTATTTTTTATTATTGTTATCCCTGACCTATAATTTCTTTGGAGTAGAGAACTCCTAGTGAATAAACCCCTTCTACCAATGTGGCTTATCAGATGCTCTGTAACCTGCAGTTTTAAGACAGTTTCCTGGGATACTAACCGTTTAAGTGACTTGCCCAGGATCACACAGCCCCTATGTGTCAGAAGTGGGACTTGAACCCAGGCCCTCCTAACTCTACAATTGGTTCTCTCTTTCCTATGCCACCCCGCTCTGACCAATACCATTAAATCCTATGGTGAAGTATCACATTTCATAGTCGTTCAGGGGTTTTTTGGTACAAAAACTCCTTCTAGAATTCATGGGAAAGCTTACATGAAATGATACCTCATGAAGTAAGCAGAACCAGAAAAACAACATACACAAAGACTACTCCAGTGTAAACAGAAAGAACAAGAGAACAAAACTGAATGTGGTGTAATACGACGAACAAGTTTGGCAGCAGAAGGAATGAACTGATGAATCTCCCTCAAGACGTGAGGGGTGGGAGTGCTGCGCATGCTGTCAAGCAAAGTCAATGTTGGTTAGTTTTTCTGAACTTCAAAAAAAAAATATTTGTTACAAGGGAAGGAGGCTCTCTCAAGGTGGGATGTATCTGCAAATTAACATGGCATAAAAGGAAAAGGCATCAATAAAACTTAAAGAAAAATCTTCCACATTTACAGAGCGTCAACTACTTTGTAATCTATGGTCTTACAGTGTCCTGAGAAGTTAGTTAAGTGACTTGCTCATGGTCCCATAGCTGCTGTGTCAGAGACAAGACTTTAAACAAGTCTTCCTGACTCCAAACCCAGCATCTCATCTACTAAATCTCCCTTCGTCTTACAGCTATTTGAAGAAAAATATCAACTACAAAGAAAAAATAAAACTTAAGCAGATCCCTTTATTAACACACTACCTAAGAGCACAAAATGTAGAAATTCACCAGAATAAGCTATAAATAATGGCCAAGATGTAGTTTTCTTTTAGTGTAGTTCTCCAATACTAAAACATACAATCATATCTCTTTACTTCTTTCACCCTCTAGCTGGAGAACATTAATAGCTCACGACAATCTTTATTACTTACACTTCTACCTAATTCAAGCTACTATCCTCTTGTCAACACATCTGTTTAAAGAAAGGTCTAAGTTATATGTTTCAGTTACAAAGTTTTTCATTTCTAATGAGTTGAGTTTTCAATTTTGATGTTGACTGAAGTTGCATTACCTAGAAATCTAAGCTCATCCATGAAATGTGCTCTGATTATGAAGAGACAACGTGAAGATTTCATTTAGGCCCTGCCTCTCTCACTTGTCAGCTGTGTGGCCTTAGATAAAGCATGTCCCCCGTCTAGGCCTCTGTTACCTCACATAGAAAACTAGAAGGTTAGACTGGATAATCAAAAAACCCCTTTGAGTTTATACCATCTATGACAGTGTGACTCTCTTTGGCTGAAAACAACAGATTTAACACAACTGTTAATAACACTTAATTTCCTTTCATGAGGTTACCTAAACCAAAGGATGGTAAAAACTCAAGAAAATGGTTTCATTTATTATCAATTATGGGCTCATCAATCTAGAGCTGGAAGGAACCTCAAGGGTCCCTTATTTTACAGGTGAAGAAACAGAGGCCCAGAGAAGTTAATGGATTTGCCCAGGGTTACAAAGTGGGATTTGAACTTGTGTCCTCTATTACTCTTTCCGCTATACACAACGACACCACACGTGCTCACAGTCTCAGACTATACTTACTGTCCATCATGTTTAGATTGAAAGTACAAAATGTTGATTTAAGAAGGAAACATTCTTGGCTCATAATCTCTTAAAACCACTGAATGCAAAATCTGGAAGGCGATCCTAGCAAACATCTAATCCAACTCCCTCACTGATAGCTGACCATTTCATCACAAAGGTGAAACAACTTTCTAAAGGTCATACAGGTCAAAAGCTGCAGAACTGAATTCAGAACCCCGGCTCACTGACTGTGGCTCTCCTTAAGACATGACATCCTTCTTCAACAACGAACAAAACAAAAACACAAAACCTTCAAAGTCAAGGGTATTCATGACCCTTCACCTCCTCTCACAAAAAACAAAAACACTCTCATTTTGGAGACAAGACCTTACCTGCAACTGAGTTAGGCCGTGGCATGATTAGGGAGCTGGAGTTCTGTGTGTATGGAACAGGACCATCTCCAACAGATCCTTCTGCTTTGGGCAGACTCTCTGTTGATTCGGTTGTCTCCTCTTCTGCCACCGGGGAACAATTATCTGCCCTCCGATCATGAAGAATTCCTTGCTGGACTCCAATTCTTAAGCTTCCATCTTTACTCCATTCCAAACTGGAGCCACTCCGGTCATCATTCTCGGATGAACTTGTAATTGTGGCTGAACAAGACAGACCAAAATACTTAGAAGGAGGCCTAACATACTTGTGGCTATTTTGAGATTTAAACATACGATGAACTTTTCACTATCAACAGAAAGCTTTCCGGTGCAAACAGATTTTATCAAAGTAGATTTCACACAATATGTTTTGTTAAATTAGAAGGATGCTACTTATCAGGGGAAAATAAAGTAATAAATCACTCCATGGGGAAGAAAGAAGTCAGATAAGAAGATAACAGAAAAAAAGCTGTCTGAAAGCATCTGAGAGATACTGGTAGATCTACATAATTTGGATATGATAATGTATCCACTTCTTTATAACAAGGCATAAACTGTTCTCAAAGGAATATATCTCATAAAATTCCTCTGAACCAGGAGATTTTCTATTCAAACTAATTTTTGTTATGGTGGTGGTGGTTGGTTTATCTGTTGGGTTTGGGGTTTTTTTTTTTTGGGAGGGGGCAGGGAGAGAAGGATGAATAAGATAAAATGAACCACCAACATGCAAAAACAATTAATAAAAGCAAAGTCTCAAGTAGGGAATTTCATTGCTCAAATAAACTTTACAAGATCTTTTAGGAAGGACTGTCTACAGCAGGCTGATATTTTTCAGGGATTAGGAATGGAAAATATTCACATAATGAGTAGATAAGGTTGACTAGGTGAAATATAAAGTATTCTATGAATTTAGAACTTCAGAAAGCTCTACACTTTTTCTCTTAGAGCTTGAATTTTAAAAGTTGTTTTTGTTTTGTTTTGTTTTTTTACTATCATGACAGTAGAATAAGGATACAATAAGGAAGTGGTTAAAGGACAGGAGAAATATACATTTGCAAAGCTTCTAACATGACACCACTGGTTCGAAACCTTTTGGACCAATGCTCCTTTGTACACTGAAAGTCAACATAAAGGCACCAGACCATGCACTGCAGCACAATGGCATAAGTTCTGCCTTTCAATTATTCTCCAGCAATTTCTAGCATTCTAAAAGTTTCTGCCATGTTTTACATTTCAGGTTTCTGGAAAGCAAGAATTATACCCATTGCTTTTCTTTTATCTCAAATACTACCTAGGGAAGTCCTTAGCACGAAGATGTGGTTAAACGTGAACCCAATACATCAGGACAAGATTATTTTATATACTATATTTTTTAAAGTGTTAAAACTAATGCAAATAAAGAAGATGAAGTACAACCTGTCATTTGATACCTAAAAACAGGGAGAGATTTTAAACTTTATTTACTTTAGGCAGCCGGGTTGCATAGTGGATAGAGTGCCAGGTCTGCAGTCAGAAAGACTTGAGTTCAAATCTAGCCTCAGACGCTTACTAGCTAAGTGACCCTGGGCAAGTCATTTAACCCTGTTTGCTTCAGTTTCCTTACCTATAAAATGAGCTGGAGAAGGAAACGGCAAACCACCCTAGTATCTTTGCCAAGAAAACCCCAAAAGGAATCACAAAGAGTCGGACACAACTGAAAAATGACTAAGCACAAACACATTTCAGAGTTTTAAATGAACCAGGACAACCAAAAATAAATCTCAGGTCTCCAATACATGGCTATGGTAACTCCTGGCTGCTCATTCCAAGATCTTTCTTGCTCATACATTCATTTGAATGCCCTATTCCACAAAATGTTCTAAATGCTTCCACAAGCTTTGATTTTGACCATTATAGCCCATACTTCTCCCTCTACCATGCTTCACACTGTAATTACAAAGCTCACCAGCACTTGTTTTCTCATTATTTCCCATTTGCTAGTATTGTCTTCCTGATTAAACTATGATAATATTAATAATGACAGTGATGATAAAGATGATGATGGGAATAATAATTGTTGTTCAGTCATATCTGACTCTTCATGACCCCATTTGGGGTTTTCTTGGCAAAGATATTAGAGTGGTTTGCCATTTCCTTCTCCAGCTTATTTTAAAGAAAAGGAAACTGAGGCAAGATTTGAACTCATGTCTTCCTGACTTCAGGCCTAGGCCTCTATCCATTCTATCTAGCTGCCCAGCCATATTAACGGCTGGCATTTACATAGTGCATTAAGGTTTACAAAAGACTTTTCATAGATGTACTATCTGTTCGATCCTCACAACAACCTTTTAAGGTAAATGCTGTTACACATAAGGAGACAGAGAGAGAAAGTGACTTTACCAGGATTACACACCTAGTAATTGTCTGAAAGAGAATTCAAACTGAAGTCTTCCTAATTACAAGTCCACACTATCTCCTCTGTCATACTGCCTCCTCTGTGAGAGAACAGAAAATAGAGACCACATCTTGTGTCCCCAAAGCGGCTGAGAGTATATTTAATAAATACATGCTGGCTGACAACCAGCTTAGGAAAACCAAACTGCTACTGTCGCCTCTTCAGTTCTTCTTCAATTATGACTTCAAATATGGTGCTGCCAAAACGAAGCCTCAGTATCTCCATGAAGCCAATTAACTAAGAAAAGGAAGGAACTCAGAGGTCATCTAGTCCAATCACCTCATTATATATCAAGAAACTGAGGCATAGAAAGGCTTAGGTATTTGTACAAGGTCAACTGGTTTTGGGTTATGGAAAATCCATCCAATGTAATACAACTAATTCTTACCCAACTGGTCAATCATTATTTCTTCAAGTCTTAACTTCATTGCACATCTAAATTTATGCAGGGGTTGCCAAAGGCTGAGCTTTTGATGATGACATTATTGCAAGAAAGTCGCCTGACCTTCATTGTATTAGTCAGAATTTTTTAATGACCCCTTGACCTATGTAACTCACAGGGTTGGAAGGAAAACACTTTATAAACTATAAAGCATGTTACTAATGAGCTTTTATTATTACTCACCTTGTCAGGTGATAAATGTAACACATATGACAATTTTGGCATTTTAAACCACCTATTGGTATTTCTTATTTTGACAAGTTTTTAATTTTTCCCCAATAACATGTAAAAACAATTTTTAACATTCTTTTAAAATTTTTTTCAAAAAAATAAAAAAAAATTTTTTTGGAGTTCCAGATTCTCTCCCTCCCTCCCCTCTCCCCATCAGTAATTTTTTTTAGTATTATAGACTTAGGAATTCCTATGTTATCTCAAATGAGATCATGTATATAAAATGTTTTGTAAACCTTAAAGTGCTATGTAAATGCTTATTATTGTTATGTTAATGTTGAGATTTTAAAATTTGTAAGTTAGGTATTTGGAGCTAGGGGGATATTTTTCCCAATGAAATTAGTCATACAGGATGCTGAGGTACCCAAGGTCAGCACAAAGAAGCATATTTAACCAATACAAAGCTTAAAATAGTACCACACTAAAGTACTATAGAACATACCACTATTCACAACAATGTTTTTTCTGAGAAAACCTATCCTTATTTCTACCTTGGGACTCTAAATAAGGAACAAGGACCCCATCAATTCCTTCCCCTTTCTGTACTACATACAGCAGTAGAAGTTCCCCGAAATCAGAGAGGGAAAACTGGACTGGCAGTCAGATTGTAAGAAGAGTTCCTAGGAAAGGTCAGGGATATGGAAAAGGGAATGTCAGGTGATGGTTAGAAGAAGAAGCAATAGCAGCCTGCATCTTCTCCATGCGAAAGAACCCAGGAAAATGAGGGAAACAGAAATAGGAAAAATAGAAGAGGATACTCACCTTGATTCTGCAGTTGCCAAGAAGGGAGTGGTCCCAGGAGTTGTGATGGGAAGGTTATGTGTGGTGGTTGTAATAATGAGATGAGTCTTTAGAGGGGACAGCCATTTATGAGGTTGAATATTTCTAAGTCAGATGTTGGTAAATTTATGATTCCCAGAGGTGGCTAAGAATACAACAGCTTCATCACCCCTTCACCCCAGTACTAAGATAGGTCCAAATGAAACATATACCTAACTCTATAATGTTCAGTATTAACCAGGACCTGAGACAGAATGAAGAGAGATGAGCAGGGCAGACAATAAGTTTCATAGGCATGTGCCCTGCCCAGAGAAGATGATCCACTAAGATTACCCCCACCTCACAAATATTGCTCCCTTACCAACCAACACCACATCCAACTCGTCTGGCTTGAAGACTGGCCAACACACTCTCAAATCAAATCATGCAATGAATAAGCAGAAATACACATAACTACTTGGACCTGATAAAATTCAAATGTCTGAAGTTTCCCTATGAAGCATAAAAAAACACATCTAAGTCTGTGGCAATCTAAAAAGATGGTGTGTGCTTAGGTTGGCAGTGGCAAAGAGCTGCTCCAAAAGAGTTGTGGGTTTATTTCAGACAAAGAGAGACTCAAATACCACATTAAGCAATACTCAGGGAAAAAAATTAAATAGAATATGATGTTACCATGATCCCAGACAAATAAAGCTTTTGTGATTATAAGAGAACTTAAATCTTAAGTCATTGGCTGCTCTCTGAAGACTGGATGTCATTTCAGTGGAATGTAAGCTGCTTGAGGGCAAATTGCTTTGTTTTTGTATCAGACCAGTACTTAACATACTGCCTTACACATTGAGTTCTAAAAACCTATGGTTCTATGCTGTATCCCTAAAACCAGTACAAATTTCAGTCTAAATCAATAGAAGTAGCTAGAATGTAACAAACAAATAGAATGTAACATATATGTGTGTGTAGATATAGATATAGATATGTCATTATCATCCAGACTTGGTTCCCAATTACATTGTTTTAGAAAGGATTAGCTTTAGAAGATATATATAGGTAGCTTTCAGAGAAAGAAAATATCCATATGAAGAAATGTTCTAAATCATTAAAAATTAAAGAAATACAAATTTAAACAACTCTGAGGTACCACCTTATATCCATCAGATTGACAAAGATGTCAAAAAAAGAAAATTATAAATGCTGGAGGGGCTGTGGAAAAACAGTCACATTAATGCACTGTTCACAAAATTGTGAGCTGGTTCAGTCATTCTGGAAAGAAATTTAGAACCATGCCTTAAAATACTCTTTGACCGAGAAATACTCCAAAGGTCTATAGGTCTAAACCTCAAAGAGATAGAAGAAAGAGAAAAAGGACCCAAGTGTAGCAGCTCTTTCTGTGCTGGCAAAGAATTGGAAATTGAGGGGATGCCCATGCCCACCAAATGAGAATGGTTGAACAAATTACAGCATATGAAAGTGATGGAATATAAGGCTATAGGAAATGAAGGTGATAGGTTTCAGAGAAATCTGAAAAGACTTATATGAAGTAACACAAAGTGAAGTGAGAACCATTTATATAACAATAATACTGTAAAGACAAACAATTTTTAAAGAATGATGAAAGAAACCCTGATCCACATAGTAACAACCACAATTCCAGAGGACTCAATATGAAATGTGTGGCCTACCTCCAGATAGAAAAATAATGGACTCAACACAAGATTGAGACACTAGGGGGGGCAGCAGCATCCGGGGGGGGGGGGGGGGCCTTGGTTGATACAATAATTTGTTTTGCTTGACTATACATGTTTGTAACATTTTTTTTCTTGCTTCTTCATCTGATGTAGAAGGAAATAATGATCTGAAAATGTTCATAACCTCACTTTACCTCAGTAAACCTCCTTGCCAGTCCACTACATTTAAAAATCTAATCTCTATACATACCATAACAACAATGAATTTTAGTCTGTTTAGTGTTATTCACAAGTTACATTTATTAGTTTTGACTCCCCTTGAAGGTTAGCTATGCCTTACATTTCCTCTTTGTCCAGCATGGTTTAGTTAAGCACACAGCAAGAATGCCATAAATGTTTTTAATGAACTAGAAGGGTCTTTAAACGTCTTCTAACCTAACCCTCTCCTTTTACAAATGGCTATAATTGGGGCTCAGAGTTTAAAATCATTTGCTCAAAGTCACATAGGCAATAAGTAAATAAAGAGGGCACTTTTAGCTCGGCAGATAATGTCTAAACAAGATTATAAAAGATTCAAGAGGAAAGACACAAAAGTCTGAGTGATGGTATGTAACCCTAATATCCTCCTAAATATAGCAGAAGGTATCCCTGCCTGATTTTCACTCTTTACATGAAGAACAGTTTACACTGACACACTATACTTTGGATTCCCATAAGAGTGATGGGAGGAAAAAACTCCACATGTGGAACTGCCATGTGCTCAATCAGATCAGCCAAAAACACCCTGCTGTTCCCCTCCCCCTCAAAAAAGAACTAAACCATTATTTCACCTGAAATTCCAGCTTTTAATTCTGCCTCTCCTCCTAACCCTGTAAAATGAATGCTCCACACAGACACTCTCACTATCTCAAACACTTACCACCTACACTCCTCTCTCTGTCTCTGTCTCTGTCTCTCTCTCTCACACACACACACACACACACACAATTATTTCACTTACTCATCTCCACCTACGGGACACAAAAAAGCAGCAGTGATCCAAAGTTACCCCTGATTGCAGATGATTTAGATTTTTTAAAGAAAATTTCTCCCTTTTTAATTGCTCATGGAAACAGCAAGGCACCTTTGACTAGCTAGTCCTGTTGAACATTTGGCCATTTCCCATGTACTGTTCTAACCCTCTACCTTCCCCTCCACTTCCTTCCCCTCCCCTGCAGGCAGTTTCGAAGGGAAGCCTGTATGTACTTCCAATTGTGATAGGTTGTGGCACCAGATCTCCCACTAGACACAAGCATATTGCACAACTTGTACCTTGCTACAACTTGCAGCAAGCCAAGGAATGGGCATGATGAATCAATACAGCATTCATAAAGTTAGTTTTGTTTTGGAAACAATTTAAAGAAATAGTTGAGGAGAGGGGAGGGGCCTATCATACAGGATGGTAGAGGGAAGGATTCTTTCTTACACATTACCCCACTTCAAAATCTGCTCTACATTTCCACACCCTCCAACTCACCTCCAATGTTTGAGGTTACCCACAAATTCTATGGATTTTTTAAAAGTTGTTTAAAAAGTAGCAATTCAGCAGTGATTGAGGTACCCAAATAAAACGCTTGACAACATAGTTTCTGACCTACTCAAAAGATTCATGACTCACTGCAGAAAAGCACTGGGGAGAAAACAGGAGGTATAAATATTAATTGGTATTATTATGAATTATTGTCATTACCATTATTATCAACCTGCAATGTACATGTTCCTTCACAGACTACGATCATGACTGAATGTAAAACAAGTCTCACAACTGCCACAGAACAAAACACACCTTCTGATCCCTTCACAAGCCAGTGCTCTCTGTAAGGACAGCACCCACATAACTGACTATACAGGTCATCAAATGCAGCTGCTGCTCTCTGTGGTTCAAAAGTAATACACAAAATTACCTACATAATTGGTTAAAATTCTTAAAGAAAATCTCCTTCCCTAACAAGTGAGGAGAACAATCCTCTTGTAATTAAACAATTAATTAAAATTAATTAAATGTAAATAAATGTAACTAAATTTAAATGAAATGTAATGTTAAATTATTACAAAACTATGGTAGAGTGAAAACAAAATTGATTCGGTATATTGCAAAGCATCATTATGATCTCAATTTTAAAAGCCTATGAATTTGGTAGAAGGCATGGCACTGCACACATCACCATCCATCCATCTATTTACCTGTCTATCTATCTTCACTACTTTGACGTGCAAAATGAGTATACAAAAAAATAAACAGAATAAAACTCACGTAATCTGTGTTTGTACCTCCACGCCCGTATTTTATACCTCTCAAAAAGCAAAAGCTTGAAACCCAGCAGAGAAGAGGGCCAAAGCTACTTACAAAATCTCTTTCACATGACAATCACAAAATAAAGTCTACTGAGGAATCAAGAGAAAACCACACTTTAAATTACCACTCTTAATGCCCAAAGCAATTGAGAAGGAAAAAAGAAAGTATCCAATTCTGGCCAGACCCAGCAGGACACCAGACAAGAACCTCAATATCATCATCTAAGACATTGGCCACTTTTGTAGAAAACATCAAGAGGCATGCCACCATCAAAAATTACACCTCCCTTCCAACTTCAAACTAAGGAAAGAAAGCAGGTAGATGGAGGCACCCACAGCAAAATAAAAAGGAAAGTCAGTCAAGACCTTTACCCTTTCCAGGCTCTCAGCACCTTCAGGCTGATGGAGACATGGTCTTCTCTAAAGCTGGCGCTTAGAATCCCAGCTCGGTTGCACAAAACACCCAACTCATGCAGGCAGACACACCTGCCCTGTGTTGACACTGACTGCCCCAAGCTGGAAAAAGTCAGTCACCTCCCACTGAGATGCACCTGACTCTTTTCTCCTCCTCCTTTCACTGAAGCTTTCACAACTCCACTAAGCTATTTCATAGAAGGGATTCTCAGGAAAAGACAAACTATGAAAAGTCTCCTTCCCTGACTGTAACCCTGTTCATCTCTAGACCCTTACTCATTTCCCCTTCCCAATGAAATAGTTTTTATTCAATAGGAATCTTTATTTTATCTAGCTAGGAAAGTTTACTAGGATTTGTCTGCTCCTATGCCCTTAACTACCCTGATCTTTTTTCTGCCTTGGGGTGGGAAACAACCTTCTTTAATTGGTAAGTTTTTGGATTTTTTTTTCTAATTCTCTATGTGGAATTCTAGAGACTATAAAAATAAATATTTTCAACATTACTCTTTTAAAAGCAAAATTCCTTTTTCTTACACAGGTTCATATACATTTTATATGTATATCTGTGTTTGTTCGCATCATAGGGGATGTTATACATCAAAGACAAATAAAACAGATCACTGATGCTCTCCAGATGTTCCTGTGAGTAGATAACACTGTACTTACTACATAACACAGTCTCCCCAATAAGATTCATAATGTTCATGAGATTGGCTTCATCATCCACACTTTGAAAACAAACTGGACACATATACACACATAGCCAGAGTATATAGGCAGATTTGATTTTGAAATTGTGTAGCACTTTTTTTTTAATGTATTCCATGCTATTTTCCCAATTATATGTAAAAATAATTTTTAACATTTGTTTTTCTTTTTGAGTTCCAAATTCTCTCCCTTCCTCCTTCCCCTGCCCCCTCACTGAGAAGGCAAGCCATCTGATACAGGTCAGACATGCAAAGCATATTTCCATATTAGTTATTTTATGAAAGAAAACATAGACAAAAGGAAAGAAGGAAGGAAGGAAGTTAAGTTTTAAAAAGTACTGCGACTATCTGCCTTTGGATTCCATCAGTTCTTTCTCTGGAAGTAGATAGCATTTTTCATCCTAAGTCCTTTGGAATTGTCCTGGATCACAGTATTACTGAGAATAGCTAAGTCATTCATAATTGATCATCACACAATATTGCTGTTAGTGTAAAACGTTCTACTGGTTTTTGTGTAGCACTTTCAATGATACTGTTGAGCTACCTGCTAGCACAGAAATTCTTCTTCATAAAGCACAATGTTATCCCCCTGAAGCCAAATGGAAGTTAGAAGAATCAGGTAGAGGTAACCCAGAGATTCAATGGAAATGCACAAGGTGGGTGTAAGCAGACTACGATGAACAATGACTGGAGTGAGAAGCGGCCTAAGAGGCACCATCAAGGATGTATATGACTAGAAAAGAAGATGGGACAGTCATGGAGCAAAGAAGAAGGCAATGAATAGAGACAACAAATGTTGTGCTGGTACCCATCAAACTATTAACAGAACCCAATGAATGCCTCCATGAATCCAAGGAATTGGATAATTTCTTCACGAAAGATTTGCAGAAAGACATGGACAAGAATCACAAACGATAAAGAGAAATAGAGGAATTTCAATCCGTAACAGTAGAGAGTACTTACACCAATACGATCATGTATCCGAAGTATTCAGGTATGCTTATTTACATACATCATTTATACATATACACATTTTATGTGATTCTTACTGGTTTGTGAAATGATGAAAAAGAATAATATTCAAAGGAGTATCTTATTTTTAAGAACATGTATTCTCAGACAAGGAGAAATTACTTTTATAAAGTAAATTTCTTTTGAGACAATTTATTTAAATAGCTACCATAAAATGTTTGGGTTCAGCTGGGTATCACATTTCAAGGCTTTAATATGGCATACTTAAAAATATCAGGCCCTCATTTTGGGTAATGCCAATAATTTTAGATATCAAAAGAGTTAAAGACTGTAATAAGTATACATAAGGCATTTGTTTAATCTTATCCAGCTTAGACAGTATTTCTTCATGACAGAATTATTACATTTCTAAAGATATTTATGTCAGAAGAACTGGAGCCTTCTGAAATATGATAAACTAGGATTTCCCTCCGGTTAAAATAATAAAGTGGGGATGGGGTGGGGAGAGAACAGTTCTGAAACTCAAGTTTTTCCATACTGAAAGAATGGCAGTTTTCCAGGAAAGTGTTTCACTGGCCCCTAACCCACGCTTTCTCCTATTGAGTTTACTCCTAAAGACAAAAATCTGTTCTATCTCCATTAAGTCAAACTCACTGGAAGAAGATCTGAGTCTGGCTACTGTATTTAAAGTTTCAAGAGACAGAGGCAGCCTAGGGATATAGCAGCACTGAGTTTTCCATCCTAGAGTTTTCTGACTCAGAATAATTGAGATGAAATAGAAACACAATGGAAATCATCTTAAATTGTAAGGTAGAACATGCAATTTTCAAAGGAGGGTTAATTTTGTTTCAAACTCCTCCCAAATGTGATCCTTAAAACCTACTTATAATGTAAGCTGAATGGTGCTCTGAACTGCGAATGGAATCATAAAAGACAAAAACTGCTATTCCCATTGAAAACTAAATGTTATTGACCAGGCAGCTTCATAAGAACAAATCCTCCTCAACACTCCCATTTTCTTTCTCCCCTTTCCTTCTCCTCCCTTTCTCTCTTTATGATGCTTCAGTTCTATCACTTAATAAGATATAAAATTTGGTAGCATGGAAAATTATCTCCAACACTGTATTTATTCTTCTTGCTCCTTCCCCACCCACTATAACTATACTGTAATTGCAAACATGGTTTGCAATATAGGTCAGTCCAGATTTATTTAGTTTCTAAAACAAGTCTGAAACAGTCCAAATTATAAGAAACTTCCATCTTCCAAAACAAGGAGGCTAAGATATTTTAAGTTCTATTTGACAATATTACTTGGTGCTCTAGGGAACATGATACAGAGAAAAAGACACTGTACTTTCTTTCAAGAAACCTAGTTTCACAAGCTGCTGTAATGATTATGATGTAATATTATATTGCTATAAGAAATGACAAGCAAGATGATTTCAGAAAAACCTGGAACGACTTACATGAACTGATGCAAAAGGAAGTAAGAGGAACCAAGAGAACACTGTATACAGTAATAGCAATACTGTATGATGAAGAACTATGAATGACTCAGCTATTCTCAATATACAATGGTCCAAAACAATCCCAAAGGGCTCATGATGAAGCATGCTATCCGCCTCCAGAAAAAGAATTGATAGTCTGAAGACAGACTGAAGCATGTTGTTTTTCATTTCCTTTCTTTCATTCTTTTTTCTCTTCAAGTCTTCTTGTACAAAATGACTAATATGGAAATGTTTCACATGATTGCACATGTATAACCTATATCGTATTGCTCAGGGAGGGATGAGGGGAAGGAAAGCTAGAATCTGGAATTCAAAACTTAAAAAAAAAAAGATAAATGTTTAAAATTGTTTTAACATATAATGGGGGTGAGATAAATATTATTAATTTTTTAAAAGTTAAAAAGCAAAAAGAAACCTAGATTCTAGTCCCAGCTCTTCCACTTACTAGCTGTGTGACCCTGGATAATTTAATTTCTCCAGCCCTCAATTTCATCTGTGGAATGAGGTCGTTAGACTAATACATCTTTGGTTCTTAAAATGTGGACCACAAACCCGTGGGGACTCCCCAAGACCTTTTCAGGGGTCCACAAGATCAAAACTATGTAATAGTTTTAGGTGGCTTTGATTTCTAATACTGTAAATATTGACAGATATAACCCAAATAAACAAAAGCTCTTTGAGAGGATCTTCAGTCATTTTTACTGAAACCAAATGAAAACAACTGTTCTACTAGAAAGTTCCTAAGGTTCTTCCCAAACCTAAAACTGCTTCATTTTTTTCTGAGTATTTAATGCTACCCCTCCCCCTCCACTCATAGGCTTGGATGGAAATTGTCTAACTTTTTACTAGGGTTATATTAAAAAGACACAATATCCACAGAAAAGGAAAAGAGCAGCTGTAAACAGTCTAAAGTTTGACATTCAATTTTTTACTAGGCTCAGATTCTTATAATCTAGCCACTGCTCAGATTCTTACAAATCTAGCCAATAGCTAACTAATGTTCAGATACCTTAAGAGTCTGGCCAATATGGTGGATGTTCTAATAAACCATGTCTTTGGCTGAAAAAAAAAGTTTCACTAAGGCTGGTAGGTGGCATAGTAAACAGAGTGATGAAACTGCAGTCAGGAAGAAGAGAGTTCAAATCTAGCCTCAGATATTTATTGACTACATGAACCTCAGCAAGTCATTCGACCTCTCTGTCTCAGAAATAAAATAGGGATAAATAAATAAAATCTGGATATGTAAAATAAAAATAAAATAGGGTTAACAATAGACTCTACCTTCCAAGGCTGTTGTGAGAATAAAATAAGATTATGTTTGTAAAGCTCTTTGTATGCCTTAAAGTACTATATAAACACTAGCTGTGATGATGATGATGATGATGATGATGATGATTCCACCTTCTGTGTTAACGGCATAGTCTTATCTAGAGATTACTTCTTCCCTTGTAAAGAAAAAAACAGGTAAAGCAATTTTTAACTACACTTAACAGTTCAAGGTCAAAGAGATAGGAAAGAATTCCCTCCAAAGTAACTATATGAAATTGTCCTATTTCAAAATTCTGCATGACTTCTTTCTAAGCCACACAGTCCAGGGCCTAGCACACAGTAGGCACTTATTCAATGGTTGGTGGTTTTACTGACTAAACAAAACAGATTATAAACTTCTGGTCAGAGATTGGTACAATCTTTGTATTTCCCTTAGTGCCTGGATTTGGTATCTGAATGGAACCTTGATAAAGTGAATAACAGAGTTTGAATGATTAGGATTAGGGCAATCATTGTTAGATTCAACAAGAAGACATAACATCTCTTTCCCTTTATGTTCTCAGGACAAAAGACCAGTTACAAAGTGACTGTGTTTCTGAAACTTCTATCATCACAATTCAGAGGAAGAATTAAAAACTGTAACATGGGACAACTTGAACAAAGTGGCTGAACAATCAGGAACGATCCCTGAAGGAGATGAGATTTCAGAAGAGATTTGAATGTTTAAGGTAAAGAAAGTAATTTGGCAGACATACTGGAAGTCAGAAAGGCTTGTGCCTGGTGGAAAGCCTGAATGGAAATGGAACAAGTGTGAGAACCTATGAAGCCTCGTTTAACTAGACTAAACAGCAGCTGGGAAGCTAAGAATGGGGGCACTCACAGAACATGATGGGGAAAGGGACTTGAAGCCAGGCTGAACAGCTTAAATTTGCCACAAAGTCCAACGGCGCCACTGACAATTTTGATCAAAGTGAGAGCCAGGTGGAAGTCTGCCCTCCATAATCTGAGTAATTAATTCAAAGATGTTTATGAGATGCACCATCAACAACCACTATACATTCCCAGAAATTTGAAACACCAACTCCGACTTAACTTTCTGTAATTCCACACACAATAAAGAATGAGCAAGATTGAATATCTGTTTTCCAAATAACACTTGAAAGGAAAAATTCATTTAAAGGGTTTGTTTGTTTTCAAAAAACTTTAAATTGTCATTCCTTTACATATTAAAAAATGTCAATATTAAGAATGTCAATCGGGGGTTTCAAATTCAAAATGAAACAAGTTCTCAGAAATACTTGAGGAAAGTCACTACCCTGCCTGGAATAGTACTGTTATTAAAATTATAAAATATAAAAACTGGAAGAAACCTTGGAGATTATCTAGTCCAATCAGAAACAGGCAGCTAATGTAGTGGAGTAGTGGATACAGCATAGGACTTAAGAGTAAGAAAGAGTTCAGACACTGACTCAGACACTTACTATCTCTGAGACCCTGGGCAAGTCACTCAAACTGCTTTCAGCCTCAGTTTTCCCATCTGTAAAATGGGAATAACCACAGCACCTACCTCCCAGAGCTGTTATGAGGATTAAAGAAAAAAAAATATGTAAAATGCTTTGTAAACCTTAGGGCATTATAGAAATTCTAGCTATGATTATTAGTATTATTAATTATTATTTCTAGATGAGGAAACTGGAAGTCCAGGGAAGTTAAAAAAATTTCCTATAATCACACAACTACCTAGTGGTCAAGTCTGAGCTGAGAAACTAATCTAAAACTATTCTTCTTCCCAGTTTCTATGGGTTTTTTGAAGTTTATTTATTTTCAGAAATTCTTAGTTTCCAAATGAAGGTCAAGTCTCAATACAACAGACTCCGAAGGGCTTTCAGATTCTTTTGTTATAGTGGAATTCTGATGCATCAAATGTTATTTGACGTAAGTGGGGACACCAGCTGAGGCTCAGAAGTCTTCTTGTTATATAACACTTTCATTGGATGTCAGAGCGGGATTTCATCTATTCCAAAAGAAACCAGTGAAGAGTACAAAAGATGAAGACTAACTAAAACCTCATGGTTTAGATCTGATCTGTGAAATTTATATTATAAAGTCAGAAAGGAGATGCAGTATACCAAGGAAGACAAAGACTGGGAACTTTTCTGTGGACTGTACATGGTACACAGTTTGCAAAGAAAAAATGGAAGGCAAACTTTTTCTCTTGTTAAATAGTTCAATCTTTGAGACAGGGAGGGAGACAAAAGGAAGGAAGGAAAGAAGGGAGGGAGGGAAAAGAAAGAAAAAAAAGAAAGGGAAGGCAGGAAGGAAAGGAATGAAAAAGGAGAGAGGAAGAAAGGAAGGAAGCAAGGAAGGGAGAAAGAAAGAAAAAGAAAGAAAAGAAAGAGAAGCCCACTCACTTCTTTATAGAGTGTCTAGATAATTCCTTAGCTAATGTGCATGAAACCATTGCATTACTATGGATTAAACTTCTTACCTATAATCCCACTGTCCTTGCTTTCCAGTGTGGAACTAGGGCTGCTAATGGTCCCACAGGGACTTTTGGTGGCTGCCGTCTTGCTGACACAGCTATTCAAGGTTGAGCAGGGACTGTCTGTGCTAGGTGATGTCGTACTGCTCGTCAGGGTAGAGCAAGGACTGATCCCTTGGCTAGGAGCTGTACACTGCAAGACAATGGAATGAACTGTTAGCATCGTATACCATGCTTCCTTTTTTCCTTTTAACTCAAATTAATGAAACTAAAATAAACAAATCAATCAAAGATCATTTCCACAAAGACAAAGCTTTTAAAATCTGGGAGGTAAACATATAAATGTGCAGTCTTTAAATCTTTCTGATTTTAAAGGCTAATCCTTTTTTTTTCCCTGTTGTTTTCTTTTTGTTGCTTTTTCATACTGCCTTAAAAGGAAGAGATTTGGAAGGAGTTTCATGGAAATTCAGTATTTGTGAATAAAACCACCAGAAAGATTTGCTTTTGTTTAGACATTTTACAGAAGGCAGAACGGCTGTTTGACCTCTGTAATAAAATTCTGGGAACTCTGTTTTTGGGGAATTTTGTGTTCTTTTTTTCTTTTTTTAATGTTTCACTAACACTGCAACCTGCATTCCATTCTTCAAGATTTATGGGGCCCAGGATCAAGATAAGGACAGATTGGTGGCTACTCCGTGCTCAATCAACACATGACATCCTTGCAGAGGGTAAGCTGGTGCATCAAACTCATTTCTATTCACAAGCACACATCATGAAACAAACTGCACGCGCCGCATTTCTGGGGAGGTAGGAGTACTATCTCGTTAGAGAAGCCATTTGACCTAATCATATGTTGTCTCTGCTCCATCACACATAAATCACCCCATCTATCCTCAAAAAAATAAAAATCTCATAGATTTAAAAAAAAAAGTATAGGAGAGACAGCAACAATGCCATGAGATCAAAAAGAACATAGGCTAAAGCTGACAGCATCAGGGACATTAAGTTATTTTGCCTTAAATATTTGAAGCCACCATCTAAAGATGGCAGGCAGAAGGTTACTTCACAAATTAATTCTTGGATTCTGCCACTGTCCACCTTTCTCCTACCCACCTCACTGCACAAATTTCACCACCTAAAGCAACCAACTGTTGAAATACATTTCAGTACATAAAACATTGAATTAATTGTCTAAACACACTATCCGCACAGAAGGACAATGAGAACAGGGGTTACTGCTTTATTCATCCTCTGGATAACCACAAAGAGCATTCTCTTCCACAGGAATCATTACCATGGCTTCATTTTTTTCTTCAAGGGCTATGTGTGCAGTATTTGGGATCCCTTCTCCCAGCAAAAATCCCAGCCTCGTCAACAATTCCTGAGCTGCAGGCGAACAGCTCGATTCATTGTCTGGCTTTGCTTCTGTAACAAAGAAAAGAAACGATGAGACTGCCCCTCTGTCAAGGGAATTTGGGTACCACATCTGGATGCCATACAGGCATTAACAACAACAGCCGGTCCTTGTATCTTTGTGTGTCTTTACAGAAAAGAGCATAGTTTAACAAGGCAGTCTGTTCTTGAGGTAGCAATACATTCCAATTAACAGGCAGCAATTCCAAATGCAGACTTTTACATTAAATATCCAACCTGGAGAGGAATAATTTTCCCAAATTCTACAGGTCATTCTAGTAGAAGCAAAACTGGAACATATTTACTGAAGTAGTATCAGCCATAAGACACAGGAGTAGTCCCTGAGGCATGAGTAAAGTCACGGTACTGAGGTAAAACTGCCATTCACACTACAATTAAATAAAAGGATATGGTCGCTACATGAATATGAAAACACACTTGGTACTGCAAGAGGTGGGACAATAGGTAGGGTGCTAAGACCCGAGTTCAAATACTGCTTCAAACAAGTCACTTGCTTCTTTGAACCTCAGTTTCCTCATCTGTAAAACAGGGAAGAAAAACAGCACCTACCTCACAGGGTAGTTGTAAGGCCAGATAAGATAATACGTAAAGGGTTTTGCAAACCTTAAAAGACCATATAAATGGTAGTCATTACTGTTGTTGTTATTATTATTACAGGTGTTTGCACTATAAAATAGCAGAGTTACCAAAAAAGAATGACCTTGAGATAATGGATTCTTTCTGAGTAACAGGAAAATCTGCCCTAAACAAAACAAGAAAGAACAAGAAAAAAAAACTTTTCACACCAAAAGGACCAGGTACATCAAATAACACAAAAACAATTATAATTTTACTTCGAAATAAAAATTTTCATCCTAATATCTCTATTTTCTTTGCCTTATAGATAAAAAAATGCACTACATCAATTGATGGCCCTTCAAGGAATTAAATTAAATTCTGATCCTTCTAGTTTTAACTGTTAAGTTAAAAAATTATACTGGAATTTGGTGAGTAGTACAAAATAATGATCAGAGCATATTTTATAAGAAGTTGTAAGGAAATGTTTCAAAACCATCCTTTTTCTTCAAGTACTCCCTAAAGATTTGTCACTTGGTTTTTTCCTCAAAGTGAATTTTAGCTATGGAATTTAATTTAAACACCAGATATGTAAATTATCCTCATATCCAAAATCCTAACATAAATATGGCTAACCTCACTGAAATGACATTCACCCCATAATACCTCTCACATACACTAAATCAACATCTTCCAAGGAATGAGATATTGTATTAGATAAAATAACGTTTACTAAAAAATAAAAGAGTAAGCAACATGCAAATACTGAACAGGTTATCCATTTTAATTTCTGTTATTCCACTCCTCCTGCCCCCCTCCATCTGGATAACCTGCTCTTTTGTAGCCCATGGATCTAAATGACTACAATTGTTGGGTAGGGGGTAGACTGGGCAGGGGTGAGGAACCTGCAGCCTCGAGGCCACATGTGGCCCTCTAGATCCTCAAGTGTGGCTCTTTGACTGAATCCAAACTTCACCGAATAGATCCCCTTAATAAAAGGTTTTGTTCTGTAAAACTTGGACTCAGTCAAAAGGACACACCCAAGGACCCAGAAGGCCCCATTGGTCCTCGGAGGCTGTAGGTTCCCAACCCCTGGTGATAGAGAGTTAGGACACAATGAAAAACAGAAAAACCAAATAGTCATTGAGAAACCAGAAGCTATAATCCTCTAAATAATAATTCTCATTTATATATCACTTAAAGATTTGCAAAAGCACTATCCTTGCAACAAGCTTGTGAAGAAGGAACCAGAAGCATTATTCCGTGACTTGCCCATGGTCACACATCAATGAAATGTCTGAGGGGAAATTCAAACACAGGTCTCTCAACTCCAAGTTCAACATATCATGCTGCCTCTCTCTTGTTTGAGGCCAAGACCAACAAATTAGGAAGCCTCAGAAATGGTGGCCTGGCCAGCTGTAGGGAGTTAATCTGGAAGTTGGTCTCTAGCCCCAGGGATGTGATACTTGGCTTTAGCCTTCTGGTATTTAACATTTTTATCTAAAATTTGTACAAAAGGAGAGATAGCATGATTATAAAATTCACATATAACACCAAAACTAATACAGTTTATGTCAAAATCAGCCCTTCCTACTCCTGTGCCCCCCAAACTGGCCTAAATCTAATAAAATTGAATTTAATAAGGATAAATGTGAAGTCTTTCAATTGGGTTCAAAAATTGAGCTTCACCAAATAAAAGAGTAAAAGTATGGCTGGAGGGAGATAAGTTCATATGAAAAAGGTCTGAGGGTTTTAGTGGGCTGTAAGCTCAGAGTGTGATATAGAAGTGCTGAATTCTTGAAAGTCCATCTGTTTTTCCAGGTCATTCGTTCATTGATAAGCACGAAGTACATGTGTGCCATGCACTTGATTAGAAATACAAAGATAAAAATGAAAGATGCTGCCCTATAGGAGTTTATATTCCATTTGGAGAAAGCAGTAAGTACCCAAATAATTAAATAGCAAATTATACGTGTGTCTGTGTGTGTCAGTGAAAATGCCCAGAGTCGGGAAATGGAGGGCTCTGTATGGGGTACAGCAAGGAGGCTAGTGTCACTGGATCACAGAGTAAATAGGAGGCACTAAAGTGTAAAAAGACTGAAAAGACAGGAAGGGGCCAGGTGACGAATGGCTTTGAATGACAGAGAATTTCATATTTGATGTCCTAGGTAATAGGGAGACATTGGAGTTTACTGAAGAGGGTGTAAGACATGTTTTAGGAAGATGGATTTGGCAGGTGGGTAGAGAACAGATTGGAGTGAAGAGAGAATCCAGGCAAGGAGACCCACCAGCAGGCTATTACAAGAGTCCAGGTGTGAAGTGATGAGGGCCTGCCCCAGGATGGGCATATGGGAGAAATATTAGGAAAGTAAAATCAACACCTTGGAAACAGACTGGATGTAGATTTGAGAGAGAGCAAGGTGTCAAGAATAACACCTAAGTTATGAGCCTTGGTGACTGAGAGAATGAAGGTACTCTCAATGATAACAGGGAAGTTAAGAAGAGGGAAAAGTTTAAGGGGAAAGATGAGTTCTGTTCTGGACAGGTAGATTTTAGAATGTCTACAGTATATCCCATTTAAGGTAGAAATGAAAGACTAGAGATCAGGACAAGTAGACTGGAAAGTCATCTGCCTAGAGATGTTCAATGAAACCAGAAAAATTAATAAGATCACCGAGTAAAATAACATAGAGGAAGAACAGAACCTTGAGGAATGCCCACTGTTATCGGGCAGGACCTGGATAAAGAAGACAGAGAAGGAATATCAGAGAAGTAGGAGAAAAACCAGGAGAGGGCAGCTTCATCAATATGATTAACAGTGTCAAATGCGGGGCAGTTTGGTGGTGCAGTAGATAGAACACCAGTTCTGAAGTCAAGAGGACCTGAGTTCAAATCCAGCCTCAGACCAAACACTTGACACTTACTAGCTGTGTGACCCTAGGCAAGTCACTTAACCCCAACTTCCTTAAAAAAAAAAAGTATCAAATGCAAAGGGGTCAAGGAGAATGAGGCTTGAGAAAAGGCCTTAGGTATGGCAGTTAAAGAGATCATTAGGAGCCTTGAAGAGAGCAGTTTTGGCTGAATGAGTTAGAAAGCCAAACTGCAAAGACTTAAGAAGAGAATGACAGGAAAGGAAGCAGAGGGACCTGTTGTAGATGGTGAGGCACAGGACGATAGCTAGTGGGGATGGACAGATCAAGATTGAGTTTTTTTATAATGGTGGTAATATGGGCATGTTTGTAGGCAGCAGGAAAGCAGCCAGTTGATGGGGAGCGACTAAGTATTAGTGAGAGACTAGGGATAACAGAGGGGGCAATCTG